>NW_028274819.1:104168755-104470355 GCF_037043125.1 Eumetopias jubatus
AAAGATTACATACTGCATGATTCCATCTATATAAAATTCTAGAAAATGCAAACTACACTACAGTGACTAAAAGCAGATCAGTGGTGGTTCAAAGAGGAGAAGGGCAGGAGTGGGAGGGGTAGGAGGAAAGCATTACAAAAGAGCACAAGTACCGTTTTGGAGGTGGTGGTTATGTTCGTTATCTTGATTTTGAGAGACACACACACACACACACACACACACACACACACACACACACACACACACACACACACACACACACACACACACACACACACACACACACACACACACACACACACACACACACACACACACACACACACACACACACACACACACACACACACACACACACACACACACACCCGTAAAACCAAAATAAGGTTGCAGATGCAATTAAGGTTGCTAATCAGCTATCGGGAGAGAGCCTGGATTATCCAGGTGGACCAAATCTAATCACATGAGTAAAAGACCTGGCTGTGTTGAGAGAGTAATGTCAGCATGAGAAGAATTTGATACTCTGTTGCTAGTTCTGAAATGGAGAAGCTATGCAAAGATCAGAGAGAGGCTGGAAATTATCTCCCTTAAAACCTTAAAATGCAGACCTGCCAACACCTTGATTTAGTTCAGTGAGAACTATATTGGACTTGTGATCTCCAGAACTGTAAGATAGTATTTTGGTGTTATTTTAAGCCACTAAATTTGTGGTTATTTGTTATGGGAATAACAGAAAACTAATAATATCACACCCCAAAGTTTTATAGCTTCATACTTTAAAATTTTTATAATCTTATGGGTGAAATGGTTATCTTTTTTTTAAATTTAAACCTCCCCTATTACCACTGAGTTTAGTCTCAATGCATATATTTCTTCTATAAATTGTATATTCCAGTCATGACTTCTGAAGATTTGGCTATCTTCTTATTGATTAGTAAAAATTCTTTATATGTTGGATACTATTCTTCTACTTATTTTATATATCATAAATATTTCCTCCCTGTCTGCTCATATTTCAAAATTTTGTAGCATCTTTTGTCAGAGAGAAGTTTTAAATTTCAGTCAATTTTATCTTTTTTTTTTTTAAATTGTATGTGTGGGCTAATAAAATCCCTCCTCATGCAAAGGTTTTTAAAAATAATCTACCATATTTTCTCCTAATGGCTTTGAATGATATAGTTTAGGTTGTATGCGTACGTCCTTTACCAGGTATCATAAATTGTCTCAACCTCATTTACTAAGTAATTCACATATTTCGTTCAAATTAATAATTCCACATCTATCATATGTCAAGTTCCTCTCTTTCCTAAGTAAACCAATCGTATTGGATTAAGGGCCCATCCGATTCCAGTATGCCATCATCTTTTTTTTTTCCCCAGTATGCCTCCATTTTAATTACACCTGTAATGGTCCTGTACGTTCACATCCTAAGGTACTTGGGATAAGGATTTCAACATATTTTTTTTGAGAGATAACAATTTGACCCATAACAGAAGTATCATGTCTCTTCTTTTACTCAAGGCTCCTTTTTTGTCTATCAATAACAGTTATAAATATTTCTCCATAGGTCTTATCCCTCTTTTGTCATATTTATTTCTAGGTAACTTTATAGTTGTTTTGCTATTAACAATGAGATTATTCTGTTACCTTTTTTAAAAAAAGATTTATTTACTTGAGAGAGAAAACACGTGAGTAGGGGGAGGGGCAGAGGGGGAAGGAGAGGGGAAGCAGATTCCCTGCTAAGCACAGAGCCCTATGTGGGGCTTGATCCCATGACCCTGAGATCATGACCTGAGTTTAAATCAAGAGTCCGTGGTTCAACTGACTGAGCCACTCAGGGGCCCATTACCTTTCATTAACTGAATGGTTACTAATGTGTACAAATTGTATTGATCTCTGTATTTTGATGTTTTATCCAGCAAATTTGAACTCTTTTCGTAATTTTTTTTAAAGATTTTATTTATTTATTTGACAGAGAGAGACACAGTGAGAGAGGGAACACAAACCGGGGGGTGGGAGGGGAGGGAGAAGCAGGCTTCCCGCCGAGCAGGGAGCCCGATGCGGGGCTCGATCCCAGGACCCTGGGATCATGACCTGAGCTGAAGGCAGACGCTTAAGGACTGAGCCACACAGGCGCCCCTCTTTTTGTAATCTTAAATGATTTATTACATGTGTGGAAACATGTTCCATATTCTTTAATACAGCTGTGGCTAGAAATAATACTGGGCTACAGAAAGTACAGGCTTGGTTGGCAATTTAAGTGGAACATTTGAAAAGTAGAATGCTGATTTACGTGTTTTCAAAAGACAAATACTCAGCTGTTTATACATATTCCTAGATGATAAGTAAAAGATTAGTGAATATTTACGAATTGGTTACATTAAAATTTAAGTTATATTAGGTTAAGAGCTTGCAAATAGAAATTCCATTTTATTTCTAGTTTGCTGAAAGTTTTTAAAAATTATTTATTTTGAACTTTTAGTAATGTTTCTTTTTCTGCACTTATCGAGATGATTATATGTTTTCACTCTTTAATCCATGCAAATTTTATTGATAGATTTTCTAATGCTGGCAATTCTGAATTTCTGGGATAAGCTGTATTTAATTAGTAGCTTTTATTTAAAAAATAAACTACTGAATTCAAGTTGTTAATGTTATACTTAGAAATTTTGCATGTATGCTGTCAATAAAATTGATCTATAATTTTCTTGTCTTGTTCAGTGTTTGTCAGTTTAGATATCAAGATTATACTGGGTTCTAAAGCTAGTTAAGCTCTCTTTCCTCCTATTCTCTGGATTTATAAATAAGAATTTAACTCATGATTATCTGTCTTTAACTATCCAAAACTACCCCTCTAATTTGACCCTGGCATCTCACTGACCTTTGCAGTAAAATATGATTATAAATATACTAATTTATCCCTTGGTTTCTCTCCAGTTTCTATAAATCTGCTGCCATTCATTAATTTACTCACCATGGGGCACTCACTTCTATAAACTGCTATCCTTTAAGACTATAGTCCAAATATCATTCCCTTTGCAACAAAACAAAAAAACACAAAAATTGTCTCTGTTTCTAAGCCTTGTCTTATATAAACTGATATAACCTTTACCTCTAATAAATTTACACTTTCTGCTCCCATATTTTGTACATAATGCTATTGCAGCCTTGATTTAGAGATATTTGGGGGATTGCAACCCAAATCAAATCTCCTCCTTCTTACTGTTGGTGATTCAGATATATATTTCCACTTTGGGGAATCTGGTGGGAAAGGCTTCTGGGGAAGAACTCTTATTGTGTTGGCTACTGTTATTTAAACTATTGGGGGTGGGGGGAAAGATTCCCTTGGTTCAATTCAATGGGTACTAGAAGTCTATGACTGAGATTCCCAGTGCTGTAACTGAGTGTATATGTATGTCTTCTACTGATCTGCCAAGTGTTTAAGGGCAGGAACCCAAACTGAAGACGAATAAACTACGCCTTACAAACTGGTTTTCTAATGTAATATTATTTTCTGCTTCCTTTCTGTTCTCTGAGCTTTATGCACTAGCCTGATTTCACAGGTGCTATTGGTAATTAGAAATGGTTCCTGTCTTCATTTAGAGGGAGAGCCATACCTTACTGCTCAGCCCTGGGTGTGGTGGTGGCAGCCAGGTTAGTGAGACAGCAAATTCTGTGGTGCCCAAGTCAGAGTCACGAGACATGGTGATCTCTCACACACAGATATGACTCTATGGCCAGGTTCTACGCTGGATGATCTGGATTTCACTTTTGTTAGGAAAGGGGAGCAGTTGCTTTTCTTATATATGCTTCAGTCAATCTGAATATGGAAGAAACAGGTTATAGCAATGTGTCAAATGTTTACAGAGACTTTCAGAAGAACAAAAGAGCTCTCTTCAGGGTCAGTGCAAGTTGACCTGAAGTCCAAGGAGAGGAATATTTAGGAGCCAGAGATGTACATGCCTGATTCCTTCAGGTTGCAGGGGCAGCTAGAGTAGATGCCCTTATGAGCAAAACCGACTGCCAGGGTGAAAGTGTGCCCCTGAGAAAGGACTAGGAAGCCAGATCAAAGAGGAACTGAAACCCCCACAGACTGACACTGTCCTAACCTATCTCCTCCTAGGTCTGTGGTCTGGATGACTGAGGAAAGGCCAGCAGAGTTAGAGGTCTTATGATTTGTGCCGTAAGTCTGCCTTTAGACTTTGAATCAGAAATCTGAACTCCGTGAAGCTCTTGCCTGTAGGTGTATGATTTTTTTCCATCTTGTTTTTCTATGTTATCATTTTTCTCTTAAAAGAAAATATATATATATATATATAGCTTTCAGCTAAAAGTGGCAGAGATCCAGATTCAAAGTAACAAGCAATAAAATATTTTTCTTACCTAAGAGGAAATGTAAGGTAGGGGGATTGAGTGGTTCAGGAACTTAAGTTCTGCCATTTTGGTACTTTTTCATCTTCAATATGTCAGCTTTCTCCTCACACCAGCCTCTCCCATGGTCACAAGACAGCCATAGCAGTTCCGTTACCACATTCGACATGTCAGCATATAAAGAATGTGTCTATGAGAGAAAATCTTCCTATGTGTCTTTCTTGTGAGAGAAACTGTTTCTCTCCAGAAGTCTCCAGAAGACTTCCTTTCAAATCCCATTGGCCAGAATTGTGTCACATGCTGATGCCTCAACCAATAACTAATATGGGAAATAAGACCACCATGACTGGCTTAGGACAATCAAGACTGGGTCTGGGAGTGGGGCAAGGCTCCTTTGAGGCATATGACTGAATGGAAGAGAGTGCAAATATGAATAAAATCAAGTTTCTTCTTGGGATAGAGGAAGGGGATGAGATGGGAAATGAAAAGAAGCTACGCAATCAATAGGAGTTACTACACCCGATTTCTCCTGAATAAGGAGGTTTCCTGACCTGGGTTCAGATTAGAAAAAGATTAATATTTGCTCTGGCAGTATTTGGAATAGACCAAGAGACAGCCACAGGAGAGAAAAGTGGGTGATCCAGCAGAGACAGTGATAGAGATCAATATGGGGCTACCTGTTTGGTACTGGTGCATTTCTCTCATGGCCATTTCTTCAACATTAGATGCTGCTGCTTCCATATTCCTTGCAAAGTCTAACTTAATAAACTCAGAAGCAACTAGCTTTAAAATTGCTGTCATGGGGGCTTTGGCTCTTTTCAAATAGCAGGATTAACAGAAACCTCAGGAAACTGCCCCAACAAGGAGCCATTAGCCTAAAGCACTGACAGCTGGATGTCTGGAGTGAGTCCAGCTGGATGGAACCCTCCAGTTGTGAGATACCAATGTACATATTTGGGCTTATTGAAATCTTTAAGCAAAGCTGACCTCAGGAACAGGAAAATACTCTGCTCCTACTCCTTAGAGACGAGGCCAAACTTGAAAGGGGGCCAGTAAGAAATAGAAGCAGAAATTAAATTCAAAAGGTCACACTTTACGGATTCATATTGCTTAAGACTACTTCTACTAAAAATGTTGTATCATTGATATCATTATCATCAACTAGGAACTTGGTAGAAATGCAATTTCTGAAGCCACACCCCAGATCTACTGAATCATAATCTTTGGATTAGAGGCCCATGAATCTACGTTTTAATAAGCTCTCCAGGAATTTTTTTCAAGGTTAAGAGGCATTGCTTTAGATCTGTGTTGTCTCTGTTGGTTTTCCTGAAACACTGGTACATCTGAAGGGAGTGGGAGTGGTGCAGAAGGTGGAGGGGCAATGGGTTAGGTCCCAGACATCTACCTTTGGAAGATGATGACTAACTAGCTGGAAAAAAAAAAAAAAGTGGTGAAGACAAGCAGGACCTGGAAGAAACAGATCAGTAACTTAGTCTGAATGGGAGTTTGTTGTGTTGGAGATATCGTTGATCTGCTGTAAAACCCAGTGTGCATCAGCAATGTGGTAAACACTACAGGGGTGGACTTTTATGAAGCAAAAAGCCATATATTCAGGGACATTGCATGTCTGCTTGGCAGTGAACTGTATAATTCTAGGAGGAACCTACAGATACTATTGGTGTCTTGGAATTGCACAACATGGCAGCCCTACTCATATGTCCCTGAGATCAAAGCATTTTAGATCTAGAAAGGACCATAAATCTCAATCCCTCAACTTACAGACCAAAAAAGTGAAATAACTTGATCAAGATCACATAGACAACTTAGCAGCAGACCAAAGACCTCGAAATTCAAATTTCTACCTTAGGACATGGGTCCTTAGAGAATAATTCAAAGGAGATAAAGAACTAAATGTTGAATATTAATTTCATTTCAACAGCCATAACACAATGAAAGACCAACACAAGCATCTAAAAAGAGAATGATCAAGATACATTAAATTTACCAGCTAAACTCTCTCTTAAAAAAAAAAAAAAGAAAGGATGGCGCCTGGTGGCTCAGTCAGTTAAGCCTCTGACTCTCAACTTCGGCTCAAGTCATGATCTCAGGGTTGTGAGATCGAGCTCCACATCAGGCTCTGCACTGGGCATGGAGCCTGCTTAAGATTCTGTCTTCCTCTGCCCCTCCTCTGCACCCCCCCTAAAAAAATTTACCAGCTAAAACATTACATAATGGTTAAAATTATATTTATGAAGTATATTATGTATATATGCACACACATATATGTAAATGTGTATGTTGGTATATATACATGTATTTGTTATTTACATAAATTATGTATATATAAATGTGTACACCACCAGTCATGTAAGTGAAGAAGCCATCTTACATATTCCATACCTAACAGATGTTCTTTATCTCCAACTAGAGACAGATCTGGCACTAAATGTTTGTGATTCTTGATTCCGTTTCTCTTTATCCCTGGTGGTTTTCATATAGTTACACATATATTTATGTGTTTATCTGTATATATACATAGAGTTACTATGAAATTCATCTTTTCTGGGTCCTTTTCTCATATCAGTGATGAAGGTGGAAATTAATGATGCAAAGAAACATAAGCAGCTATAGTGTCTGTGACATTTAGTACAACAGATTTTTAAAGTTTATAGCCTTCAGATAAATATTTCTGAAAGTATGTCCAGCCTCTATGTGCTCTCTGAGCAGCCCAGAAGAACATAACATGTAACCCACCACATTAGAATGAAGTTTTGCTCAACCAGTTTTGCTCAACCAGGATCAGTGGAGTACACGCTACTGTTTACCTGGTTTTGATACCCTAATACAAGTCACCTGAACTAAGCACAGGATGATGCCAGAAGTGGTCTTTGACAAATGATGTTATTAAGACTGAAAAACAGGGGGGCGGAGCAAGATGGCGGAGGAGTAGGAGACCTGGATTTCGTCTGGTCTCAGGAATTCAGCTGAATAGGGATCAAACCATTCTGAACACCTACGAACTCAACAGGAGATCGAAGAAAGGAAGAGCAACAACTCTCTGAACAGAAAAGCGACCACTTTCTGGAAGGTAGGCTGTGCGGAGAAGTGAATCCGAGGCGATATTCAGGAGGATAGACGGCGGGGGAGGGGGCCTCTGTCGGCCGCTTCTGGCAAGTGCTAGAGCCGCGGAGCACAAAATCGGAACATTTAGAAGTCGGCTCCGCTGAGGGACATTGCTCCAGTGGCTAAGCTTGGGGTGGAAACCTCATGGGACAGTGTGGTCTCAGGAACCTCGGGGTCAGAGAAAGACCAGGGGGAGCCTGAGTACGGCAGAGCTCCCAGGTATCAGAGCGGGGAAGCCGGCTGCAGAGACGGAGCCGAGGCGCGGGCTCTCAGCTCGGGGTTGCCATAAACTGCGATCAGTGACAGTCGGGCAACTGCTCCTCCAGCAGGGACCCAACAAGCAGCAGAGCCAGGGAGACTCCTCTTCCTCCCCGGGGAGAAACGGCGTGGGAGCGCACCACAGGGATCTGCTGGGTTTGGAGACTCCACACGGGGTCGGGTGCCAGACATAGAAATGCTTGGTCACAGGCCGGGTGAGCACGGAGTGCGGCCAGACTGGGAACATGGGAGTGACTGACTGCTTTTCTCTGAGGGTGCACTTAGGAGCGGGGCCCCGAGTTCTCAGCTCCTCCGGGGGGAGATTGGGAGGCCACCATTTTCACCCTGGTCCTCCAAAGCTGTACCGAGAGCTTGCAGGGAACAAAAGCTCCTGAGAGCAAACCGGAGCAGATTGCTTAGCCCGGACCGACGAGAGCAGGGCAATTGTGCCTCCAGCAAAGACATTTGGGAACCACGGCAACAGGCCCCTCCCCTAGAAGATCAGCAGGAACTGCCAGCCAAGACCAAGTTTACCGATCAAGGAGAATGGGAGAACTCCAGCGCTAGGGTAATACTGCACATAGAATTCATGGCTTTTTTTACCATGATTCATTAGATTTTCAAAGTTGATTTTTTTTTAATTTCTCTTTTTCCTCTTCTCACCCAACATCTTATCAATCCCTTTTTCAAAAACAAAAACATTTTTATTTTTCATTTTTAGAGTCATATTCTATCCCTTCAGAGTAGATACCCTTATTTTTGGCATTAATATATAAGTTGTTCTCTCTTTAAAATTTTGAGATACAGCTTTTTTTTTTTTTTAAAGATTTTATTTATTTATTTGAGAGAGAGAGAATGAGAGACAGCATGAGAGGGGGGAGGGTCAGGGGAGAAGCAGACTCCCTGCTGAGCAGGGAGCCCGATGCGGGACTCGATCCCGGGACTCCAGGATCATGACGTGAGCCGAAGGCAGTTGCTTAACCAACTGAGCCACCCAGACGCCCGAGATACAGCTTTTTCTAACAGATCAAAATATACCCTAAATCACTAGTGTATGGCTTTGCTCTAGTCTCCTGCATGATCACATTCTCTCCCTTTTTTTCCTTTTTTTAATCTTCTTTTATTTTCAACTTCCTATCTATTCCTTTTATAAAATCTTTTATAATTTTCAACTTTACAGTCATCTTCTATCCCTTCATTGTATCAACCCTTATTTTGTACATATATGTCTTTCTTTCTTTAAAATTTTAGGAGGCACTTTCTCTAACAGACCAAAATACACCCAAAATCTAGTGCGTGGCACTGATCTATGCACTAGCCTTATCATATGTGATCATATTCTGTTTTTTTTTGTTTTGTTCTGTTTTTGTTTGTTTTTATCTTCTTCTTTTTTTTCTCTCTTTTTTCTTTCTTTCCCTTTCTTTTCCCCTGGTTTCAGGTCTTTTCTGATTGGTTTAGAGTATATTTTCTGGGGACGTTGTTAACCTGTTAGCATTTTGTTCTCTCATTCATCTATTCTCCTCTGGACAAAATGACAAGATGAAAAAAATCACCTCAGAAAAAAGAACAAGAGGTAGTACCGTCTGCCAGGGACCTACTCAATAGGGACATAAGTGTGATGTCGGAACTAGAGTTCAGAATCATGATTTTAAAGATACTAGCTGGGCTGGAAAAAAGCATGGAAGTTATTAGAGAAAACCTTCCTGGAGAAATAAAAGAACTAAAATCTAACCAAGTCAAAATCAAAAAGGCTATTCATGAGGTGCAATCAAAAATGGGGGCACTCACTGCTAGGGTAAATGAGGCAGAAGAGAGAATCAGCAATATAGACCAAGTGATGGAAAATAAAGAAGCTGAGAAAAAGAGAGATAAACAACGACTGGATCACGAGGGCAGAATTCGAGAGATAAGCGATACGATAAGACAAAACAACATTAGAATAATTGGGATGCCAGAAGAAGAAGAAAGAGAGAGAGGGGCAGAAGGTATATTGGAGCAAAATATAGCAGAGAACTTCCCTAATGTGGGGAAGGAAACACGCATCAAAATCCAGGAGGCACAGAGAACCCCTCTCAAAATCAATAAAAATAGGTCAACACCCCAACATCTAACAGTAAAACTTACAAATCTCAGAAACAAAGAGAAAATCCTGAAAGCAGCTCGGGAGAAGAGATCTGTAACCTGTAATGGTAAAATATTAGATTGTCAACACCTATCCACAGAGACCTGGCAGGCCAAAAGGACTGGCATGATATCTCCAGAGCACTAAACGAGAAAAATATGCAGCCAAGAATACTATATCCAGCTAGGCTGTCATTGAAATAGAAGGAGAGAGAAAAATCTTCCAGGACAAACAAAAAATAAAGGAATTTGCAAACACAAAACCAGCCCTCCAAGAAATATTGAAAGGGGTCCTCTAAGCAAAGAGAGAGCCTAAAAGCAACATAGACCAGAAAGGAACACAGACAATATACAGTAACAGTCACCTTACAGGCCATACAATGGCACTAAATTCATATCTTTCAATAGTTACCCTGAATGTAAATGGGCTCAATGCCCCAATCAAAAGACACAGGCTATCAGACTGGATAAAAAACAAGACCCATCAATATGCTGTCTGCAAGAGACTCATTTTAGACCCAAAGACACCCCCAGATTGAAAGTGAGGGGGTGGAAAACCATTTACCATGCTAATGGACACCAAAAGAAAGCTCGGGTGGCAATCCTTATATCAGACAAATTAGATTTTAAAACAAAGACTGTAATAAGAGATGAGGAAGGACACTATATCCTACTTAAAGGTTCTATCCAACAAGAAGATCTAACAATTGTAAATATCTATGCCCCTAACATGGGAGCAGCCAATTATATAAGGCAATTAATAACAAAAGCAAAGAAACACATTGACAATATAATAATAGTGGGGCACTTTAACACCCCCCTCACTGAAATGGACACATCATCTAAGCAAAAGATCAACAAGGAAATAAAGACTTTAAATGACACACTGGACCAAATGGACGTCACAGACATATTCAGGACATTCCATCTCAAAGCAACGGAATACACATTCTTCTCTAGTGCCCATGGAACATTCTCCAGATCACATCCTGGGTCACAAATCGGGTCTCAACCGGTACCAAAAGATTGGGATTCCCTGCATATTTTCAGACCACAGTGCTTTGAAACTAGAACTCAATCACAAGAGGAAAGTTGGAAAGAACTCAAATACAAGGAGGCTAAAGAGCATCCCACTGAAGAATGGGTCAACCAGGAAATTAAAGAAGAATTTAAAAAATTCATGGAAACCAATGAAAATGAAAACACAACGGTTTAAAATCTTTGGGATACAGCAAAGGCAGTCCTAAGAGGAAAGTATATAGCAATAGAAGCATTTCTCAAGAAACAAGAAAGGTCTCAAATACACAACCTAAACCTATACCTAAAGGAGCTGGAGAAAAAAAAAGCAAATAAAGCCTAAACCCAGCAAAAGAAGAGAAATAATAAAGATCAGAGCAGAAATCAATGAACTAGAAACCAAAAGAACAGTAGAACAGATCAATGAAACTAGGAGCTGGTTCTTTGAAAGAATTAACAAGATTGATAAACCCTTGGCCAGACTTATCAAAAAGAAAAGTGAAATGACCCAAATCAACAAAATCATGAATGAAAGAGGAGAGATCACAACCAACACCAAGGAAATACAAACAATTATAAGAACATATTATGAGCAGCTCTATGCCAGCAAATTAGATAACCTCCAAGAAATGGGTGCATTCCTAGAGATGTATCAACTACCAAAATTGAACCAGGAAGAAATAGAAAACCTGAACAGACCTATAACCACTAAGGAAATTGAAGCAGTCATCAAAAATCTCCCAAGAAACAAAAGCCCAGGGCCAGATGGCTTCCCAGGGGAATTCTACCAAACATTTCAAGAAGAATTAATACCTATTCTACTGAAATTGTGCCAAAAAATAGAAATGGAAGGAAAACTTCCAAACTCTTTTTATGAGGCCACCATTACCTTGATCCCCAAACCAGACAAAAACCCCATCCAAAAGGAGCATTACAGACCAATATCTCTGATGAACATGGATGTAAAAATTCTCACCCAAATACTAGCCAATAGGATCCAACAGTACATTGAAATGATTATTCACCACGACCAAGTGGGATGTATCCCTGGGCTGCAAGGTTGGTTCAACATTCGCAAATCAATCAACGTGATACAATACATTAACCAAAGAAAGAACAAGAATCATATAATCCTCTCAATAGATGCAGAAAAAGCATTTGACAAAGTACAGCATCCTTTCTTGATCAAAACTCTTCCGAGTATAGGGATAGAGGGTACCTACCTCAATATCATAAAAGCCATCTATGAAAAACCTACAGCAAATATCATTCTCAATGGGGAAAAGCTGAGAGCTTTCCCCCTAGGGTCAGGAACGTGGCAGGTCCACTATCACCACTGCTATTCAACATAGTATTAGAAGTCCTAGCCACAGCAATCAGACAACAAAAAGAAATCAAAGGCATCCAAATCGGCAAAGAGGAAGTCAAACTCTCACTCTTTGCACATGATATGATACTGCATGTGGAAAACCCAAAAGACTGCACCCCAAAACTGCTAGAACTCATACAGGAATTCAGTAAAGTGGCAGGATATAAAATCAATGTGCATAAATCAGTGGCATTCCTATACACCAACAACAAGACAGAAGAGAGAGAAATTAAGGAGTCAATCCCATTACAACTGCACCCAAAACCATAAGATACCTAGGAATAAATCTCACCAAAGAGGCAAAGGATCTGTACTCAGAAAACTATAAAATACTCATGAAAGAAATTAAGGAAGACACAAAGAAATGGAAAAACATTCCATGCTCATGGTTTGGAAGAACAAATATTGTGAAGATGTCAATGCTTCCTAGAGCAATCTACATATTCAATGCAATCCCCATCAAAATACCATCCACCTTTTTCAAAGAAATGGAACAAATAATCCTAAAATTTGTATGGAACCAGAAGAGACCCCGAATAGCCAGAGGAATGTTGAAAAAGAAAAGAAAAGCTGGTGGCATCACAATTCCAGACTTCCAGCTCTATTACAAAGCTGTCATCCTCAAGACAGTATGGTACTGGAACTAAAACAGACACATAGATCAAAGGAACAGATTAGAGAGCCCAGAAATGGACCCTCAACTCTATGGTCAACTAAACTTTGACAAAGCAGGAAAGAATGTCCAATGGAAAAAAGACAGTCTCTTCAACAAATGGTGTTGGGAATATTGGACAGCCACATGCAGAAGAATGAAACTGGACCATTTCCTTACATCACACAACAAAAATAGACTCCAAATGGTTGAAAGACCTAAACGTGAGACAGGAGTCCATTAAAATCCTAAAGGAGAACACAGGCAGCAACCTCTTCGACCTCAGCCGCAGCAACTTCTTCCTAGTAACATCGCCAAAGGCAAGGGAAGCCAGGGTAAAAATGAACTATTGGGATTTCATCAAGATAAAAAGCTTTTGCACAGCGAAAGAAACAGTCAACAAAACCAAAAGACAACCAACAGAATGGGAGAAAATATTTGGAAATGACATATCAGATAAAGGGCTAGCATCCAAAATCTATAAAGAACTTATCAAACTCAACACCCAAAGAACAAATAATCCAATCCAGAAATGGGCAGAAGACATGAACAGACATTTTTCCAAAGAAGACATCCAAATGGCCAATAGACACATGAAAAAGTGCTCCACATCGCTCGGCATCAGGGAAATCCAAATCAAAACCTCCATGAGATACCACCTCACACCCGTCGAATGGCTAAAATTAACAAGTCAGGAAACGACAGATGTTGGCGGGGATGTGGAGAAAGGGGAACCCTCCTACACTGTTGGAGGGAATGCAAGCTGGTGCAACCACTCTGGAAAACAGTATGGACTTTCCTCAAAACGTTGAAAATAGAGCTACATACGATCCAGCAATTGCACTACTGGGTATTTACCCCAAAGATACAAATGTAGGGACCCGAAGGGGTACGTGCACCCCAATATTTATAGCAGCAATGTCCACAATAGCCAAACTGTGGAAAGAGCCAAGATGTCCATCGACAGATGAATGGTAGAGAAGAGGTGGTATATATACACAATGGAATATTATGCAGCCATCAAAAGGAATGAGATCTTGCCATTTGCAATGACGTGGATGGAACTGGAGGGTGTTATGCTGAGTGAAATAAGTCAATCAGAGAAAGACATGTATCATATGACCTCACTGATATGAGGAATTCTTAATCTCAGGAAACAAACTGAGGTTGCTGTAGTGGTGGGGGGGTGGGAGGGATGGGTGGCTGGGGGATAGACATTGAGGAGGGTATGTGCTCCAGTGAGCGCTGTGAATTGTGCAAGACTGTTGAATCACAGATCTGTACCTCTGAAACAAATAATGCAATATATATTAAGAAAAAAAAGATAGCAAGAGGGGAAGAATGAAGGGGAGTAAGTCAGAGGGGTAGACAATCCATGAGAGATGATGGACTCTGAAAAACAAACTGAGGGTTCTAGAGGGGACGGGGGTGGGGGGATGCGTTAGCCTGGTGATGGGTATTAAAGAGGGCACGTTCTGCGTGGAGCAGTGGGTGTTAAGCACAAACAATGAATCATGAAACACTGCATCAAAAATTAATGATGTAATGTATGGTGATTAACATAACAATAAAAGATTTTTAAAAAACTATGTATTGTATGGCGATTAACATAATAAAAATTTTTTTAAAAAAGACTGAAAAACATTTTTAAACTTTATACCAAAATTCTTTGTGATACATACATACATACCAAAAAGCTACAAAACGTTCCTGTTTATAACACTGGAGTAAAGGAGCAAGGTCTCTCTGGCTCTACCTGAGTCCTGCTTAATTCACGCTCTGTGGATCCCCTTGCGTGGATCCCATACTAGCTGACTCTGTGGGGACCCACATTTATTATTAGAGAAAATTCTAGTCTTTGCTTAAGCCATTTCAAAGTAGAGTCTTTAAGAACCAGTTGATTTACTTGGAAGATTTGGTTTCTCTACAAAATGATCTGTAAAATGCTGGGTGTATATTCTTTCTGTTAATCCCAAAAATGGCTTTCCTTCATGACCCCAGGCACTGTTGAAGCATCTGTATTCCCCTTGTCTCCATAAGTGTCCCCAGATGAAGGACATATCTAAACTTCCTTTAACAAGAACTGTAACTTCCTTATCAAGTTTCAATCTGGAGATGGCTTTCCATTCGCATTCTGTGTAACACCACAAACACTTCCTTGGTAGCAGGTCATTGGCATAACAGTACAATCACTTCTTACCCACTGTCATGTGGATCACATGCATGCCATTTACAACTATTTACGTGAAAGACTAGAGAAGTCAACACAAAAACAGTACTATCATGGAGGAATATATAGGTGAATTTCTCTTTTACCCAAGTCTGCCTACAATTATTTTTGCTTTTAAAATTTAGATAACTTAAAAAATAAATCTATGTTATTTCCAGCAAATTGTACTACCTCAAATATTCCCTCTTTGGATTCATTGAACACATTCCTCCAAAGAGGAGTTTCTTCCTTCCCATCTACTGAATGCCAGGAACCCAATTTTTGAAGACATATTCCTACTCACTTTGATCTTCTGGTTTTAATGAAAAATTATCTAAGATAACCAGTAGTAGGCACCTGGCTGGAACTGCCCTGTGAATCTCCTGAGTAGGTCCGGGTTGTCACTTCTTTGAAAACAGCATAGAGAACTTCAGCCCAGGGGATGAAAGGTTTTACTGACCCTAATACAAGTACTGTCACTTTGTTGGGGAGGTGGCAAACTCTAAGGGATAGCCTCAACAGATGCTCGGCTTCAGAGCCAAGAAATTCCCTTGAGAATTGCTGAGTTTCACAACATCATCTCTAGAAATAGGTCAGAGCTTTATATTATTTCCCCAATAAAGGATCTTAGAGTTCATGAGAAGGGTTATTATGGCTGTTTGATGAGTGTGCTTCACTCAGTAGACAAGTTCCTATTGAAGTGTCCAGGTGATTTAAAGACATCCAGGGAAATAATATAGAAGCTCTAAGAAGAGACCACAAAATATGTGCCTCTGGTAGGTAACCCTCTCCACCTACTTTAACTTTGAAAGCCATGCTCTGCTAGACTGTCACAAAGTAGAGTGCCCAACCTCGCACCATTGCTGGTCATGGGTATGGCTATCAAAAGCACTGTTGGGTTGGTTGCCCAGTTCACAAGGACCTCCACTCTCTTGAGAACTTTTATATACAGGGGTAGCCCCAGAGACTTTATTGGTTCTATATGACCCTGACTCTGAGCCCACTATTCCATCCAAGGATAAGCACCTGACCAAGCTAAGCCAATCAGAGTCTTTCTCCGGGTTTTCTCAACCAGATATAAGGGACAAAGATCACTTCTTTACTGCTGGTGGGATCCAGGATGTGACTCTTAAGAATTCTGTGACTTTTTCCCCCTTAATTGCAGAGGAAATCCCTTTATCAAAAAAGAGAGGGAAGAAGTGGAAGCTAGAGATAGAAGAACTCCTAAGGTCATTTAGGTCCCTAATTCCAGTGATTTCCAAGGCCCCTTTCCTTTTTAGTTGTATACAATATTTTAGTATTCATCCAATAAATTCCCATTTGTACCTAATATGGTTTCAGTTGGGTTTCCAACACTGTGATCAAAGTGTCCTAATACAAGGACCCTGGGAGGTGGCAAACCACACCAATCAGTTATGCAGGAACCTCCAAGTCTTCTGCCACATCCATCTTCTGAGAGGGAAATATTTGATCA
The DNA here is from genome assembly GCF_037043125.1 of Eumetopias jubatus. NCBI lineage: Eukaryota > Metazoa > Chordata > Mammalia > Carnivora > Otariidae > Eumetopias > Eumetopias jubatus. The sequence continues at coordinate 104,185,350 of NW_028274819.1, forward strand.
AGAGCTACTAGCAAGTGTCACCAGTTACTCTGTTAGGAAAGGTAGAGAACACGATGGATCAGTGTTTTGGTGCATGTATTTTTTTTTCTCTTTTGGCTTCCCTGAAAAAGCAATTCCTTCCCTATTTTCTGTTCCAGGAGAGTCCTAACATCCAGGTACCAGGCCGAGAGAAAATGAACTCCTTTTTGTACCTCTGAAGGTAGAGGTACCTACCTCTAGGTAGGTACCTCTAGGTACCTTCTGCAGAGGTACCTGCAAAAGCCTCCTTTTGAGCACTACCCTTTCCTTCATGCTTTCACATGTGTGATCACTGGGGCTGGGAGAAGGGAAAAGCAAGCAAGGCACCTAGGGCACAAACATTTAAGGGGCACCCACTTTCAGGGCCTCAAAAGTGCCCTAGCCTCCCCATTTGCTGTACCTGAGTGCCGGCCTTGATGTGCACACGTGCCTCATCTAGGGTCATGACTCAGGGTATAAACATTCAGTGAAGTGTAAGACAATTAGACTGAGAACCAAAAAGCAGAATTTTCATCTTGGCTTCATCACAAACTCATTGTGATATCAAAAACACTCTACAAACTGTCTGGTCCTCTGCTTCTAACTGGTAAATTAAGGATTACCACCTTTACCCTAGTTATAATATGCCAAATAATATGACAAGAATAACATAAAACTATGTACAGAGATGTTAAGAGACTGGTACAAGGTTGTAAAGTTTATTTGCTGGAACGCTAGACCTAAACTCCTGGGCGAACACTGGGTTTACTTGTTTAATTAATTAAACAAATGTGCAATAAATGCCTACTGTGATCAAGACACTTAAGAAAAATCCAACAATATGGTCTAGTTGGGTGAAACTGGAAGGATACTGCCAGCAGTACCCCATATTCCCATGCCCAGCATGACCCCTGTGACCCACCTGCATTCCACACCTGAATCTGAGCCTGCCCAGATCTCTCAAGTTTGACTTGTTATTCATGGTCCATCCTTGTCCAAAGACCAATCAGCAGGAGGCCCAGAGTTGCTGCTGGGATGACCCTCATTAGAATTGCTTTAGGAGAAAAGGAATCAGTACCAAGAACCATCACCCACACCCTTGATTTACCTGGAGCCTCTTGGTTGCAGACCCATGAGACAGAATTAGGTGATGAGCAGCTCCCAGGGCTCAATAAAGAATATTTTTATTGCTGTTTTTGACCTTAAATGACACAATCTTGTATTTTGAAGTCCAGGATAATTGGAAATAAAGTGAAACCTCCCATGTTCAGAGTTCATAGCACCTTTGGGCAGTGGCTAGGGACAGAATTGCACTGTATGTTTAATACTCAGTATTAAAAGGCAAGGTAGAAAGTCCCCTGCAAATCTCTGCTCCTTTGCTGCCCTATCTGGGGCAAGAGATGGCACCAGTTTAATAAGCACAAGGATGTAAATCTTGTATTGAAATCTTTCACCATGGAAGGAGGAAGATTTTCTGAAAGAATGAAAAAAAGACACCCAGCACTAGGCATTTTCGGAGTCGGTGTTCGTGTTTAAATGTTAAAAATTTACATTTTACAGCAAAGTGACATTTTTAAAGGGGTTATATTGGCCATTTGCAGCCATTACTCACTGTTGGCCATAGGCTTGGGGCTGGATCTGGGTGATGAATCAAAGACACCCTTTGTGTCATGTCACTAAGCAACTCCCTCCTCTTCTGTCACTTGTGGAGCCTGGGCTGGGCACACAGCCTGTGTCATCCACATGGTGAATTTACAGGTCTCAATTTATGCCAGCCAAAGTTTCCCGAGCAAAAGGCAGCTGGGGCTGGGTTCTGGCCATGTCTCAATTATGTGCTGGGAGTAAAGTATGGAGAAAGTGGGGACTGGCATGCACGGACAAGGTCAGACCTGGCCCCTTTGTTACAGGTTCCCAAATCAATGGTCTAGAATGATGCTTCAGTCTACAGAAAGAAAATACATAGCATGCATGCTGGTGTGACCCTCTCTGCCACCCAAAACAGACATCATTAATTGATCACAGTGCTCTTCCCTGCTGAGCCAGACATGGCCTCCGATGTGTAGGTACACATTCCCAGCAGCTGCTACCAACTTGGTCAGCTGGCACGAGATGAACCCATTTGTCATCCCTGCCTTGGTCTATGTGTCACAGCCTATTTCCCATCTCTGTTTTTACAACAACACTGGAGGCTTCAGGAATTCTCCATTTACAGCTATCTCTGATAACAACAGTAGTTATAATAGTCAACATTTGTGCTATTTATGGGCCAAATACATGCATGAAATCATTGACCTCTCACAGCAACCTGACAGTACCAGCATCATACAAAAATAGTATCTGTCATTTATTAGATACATACTGTGTATCAGGTACCACATTTGATGTTTTCATCCCCACATATCCCCACCTCAGCATGAATTAAATTCTTAAAAAGAGTAAAAAAGTCGTCCACAGCCACACAATCAGAGGAAGAACCTAGATCTGAACCCAAGAATGTCTAATTCCAAAGCCCATGTTCCTTTTTTTTTTTTTTTAAGGTTTTATTTATTCATTTGAGACACAGAGATACAGAGAGAGAAAGTATGAGCAGGGAGAGAGGCAGAGGGAGAAGCAGGCTCCTCACTGAGCCAGAAGCCCGATGTGGGGCTTGATCCCATGACCCTGGGATCACGACCCGAGCTGAGGGCAGACGCTCAACCATCTGAGCCACCCAGGCGCCCCCCCAAAGCCCATGTTCCTTAATAAGCACTAGACCTTGACCTTTTGGCACATGAACTCACTATTTTGACCCCCTCATTTAGTTTTCTTATTTACTGCCAAAGTTGGGGGGTAGATTTTTTTCTACCAGGAACTGGTCCCAGAATTTCCCTAGCTAGCTCCAACTCCCGTAGCAACATTCTTTCACCCTCCTGTTCTCAGCATCCATTTCAAATAGTTCAACTGGTAAAATTTCAGCAGGGAGAGAGAATTGAAAGTACAGCCTCGATAAAATTGAATTAAAGATGTAATTTTAACTTCAGAACGTGGTGCTCTCCTAGTAAGGAGGGACTCCCTGAATCCCTCTGGTGGACACCTGGACTGGAGAAGGTGGGGACTCCCTAGGCTTAGTGCTAGGAAAGGCTGCATGGCTGCTTGTTTGAACAGAGAAGAATGAGCCACTGCAGCCTCATCTCTGTCTTCTTGTGCTGAAAATCATGGCCACACTGACATCCTCTGTTTTTTAAAGGTCTTTCTTAGCTCCAAGCCTTTACACCTGCTAGGAACTATTATTGTTAATAGTTATCTGTCTCCTCCTCTATGACCTCCATCTCCCACAGCTCTGTCACCTTTCTCTGGCCAACTCCCACTCATCTTCATGTTTTAGCTCACCTGACTTCCTTTGGAAAGCTGAGTTAGGTGCTACCTTCACGTTCTCCTTAGCACCTAGCACTTCCTCCAGGCCAGCATATGCCACAATGTCTGCCTTTTCCACTAGACTGTAAACTTTGTAAGGACAGGTATGTGTCTGACTAGTAACCCAACACCCAGGACTGTCTCTGGGTTGGTACTTAAAAAACAACTGATAAATAAATGGATGGATGAACCCACTATTGGGAAGCTAACTGGATTGGCATGCATAGAGAGATTCTCCCTACCTCACTTCTGTGCCCCATTAACTGTAACTGGCAGATTTCCCCAGGACTGGAGGAAATGTGAGAGCAATAAGCACATCCCACAGGGAACACAGTAGTGAGATCTAAGGGTGGTGAGAAAACATGCCCCAAAAGATTGTTTTATTCAGTTGCTCTCCCTCAAACAACTTTGGATATAAGGGAAAGCAAGCATAAGCGATTACATCTTAGTTTCATTGCTTAGCATTGCCAAAATCCGTATCTGATGTTGAAAGAAAAGTTCAAAATTTGACCGTGGCATACAAATATACATTGATTTCTCATAAATAGATGTGTGTTCACCTATACAGGACTGTGGGCGCCAAATGAGAATCATTTCCAGAATCTAAGGACAGGGTTATTAAATGTCATTCCCTTGCCATAAATTGAACAAGATTTGCCAGCTCAAGCTAGATGAGGAAGAAGGGGAGTTGGCTGATTCACATAACTAGGAAGAAGGAGTGGAATGGGCTGCAGGCATGGTTGCATCCAGAAACTCAAATTACATCATCATCATTCTTTCCCTCTTGAAGCTTGGCTGATTTTCTACATTGCCTTCCCCCCTTCTACTATAAACAGGCTTCCTCCATGGTCTGCATGCCACAGCCCAGGCTTTCATTTTCCTGGCTTGGCAACCCTAGAAGAAAGACAGAGCTCCTCTCTGTCTATAAACTCCTAGGAAGAATATCATTTGGTGCTGCTGGGGTTTCATGCCCCCACCCCTTGACTCAAGCACTATGGTTAGGGGGTGAATACTCTGAGGAGACCTTGGCCATGTGCCCAGCTATGGCATAAGAAGAAATACATATTTGGTCTGTGCCCCCTGTTTGTGACACAGACCCCTAGAACCCTTATAATTTCCAGATTGATAGGAGTGAAAGGAGTACAGTATTTGGTCTTAGTCCCTGGCTCCTTAAATAAGAGTTTCTAAGATCACTGAAATCTCCAGAGTGGTGAGTGTCTTTTTGTATGTTAATGAGAAGACTGGTGGCTGGGATTTCTTTTTTTTATTATTATTATGTTAGTCACCATACATCATTAGTTTTTGATGTAGTGATCCACGATCCATTGTTTGCATATAACACCCAGTGCTCCATGCAGTATGTGCCCTCCTTAATACCCATCACCAGGCTAACCCATCCCCCCACCCCCCTCCCCTCTAAAACCCTGTTTGTTTCTCAGAGTCCATAGTCTCCCATGGTTCATCTCTCCCTCCGATTGCCCCCCCTTCATTTTTCCCTTCCTTCTCCTAATGTCCTCCATGCTATTCCTCATGTTCCACAAATAAGTGAAACCGTATGATAATTGACTTTCTCTGCTTGACTTATTTCACTTAGCATCATCTCCTCCAGTCCCATCCATGTTGATGCAAAAGTTGAGGATTCATCCTTTCTGATGGCTGAGTAATATTCCATTGTATATATGGACCACATCTTCTTTATCCATTCATCTGTTGAAGGGCATCTCGGCTCTTTCCACAGTTTGGCTGGACATTGCTGCTATGAACATTGGGGTGCATAGGGCCCTTCTTTTCACTACATCTGTGTCTTTGGGGTAAATACCCAGTAGTGCAATTGCTGGGTCATAGGGTAGCTCTATTTTTAACTTTTTGAGGAACCTCCACACTGTTTTCCAAAGTGGCTGTACCAACTTGCATTCCCACCAACAGTGTAAGAGTGTTCTCCTTTCTCCACAACCTCTCCAACATTTGTTGTTTCTTGCCCTGTCCATTTTTGCCATTCTAACTGGTGCAAGGTGGTATCTCAATGTGGTTTTGATTTGAATTTCCCTGATGGCTAATGATGTTGAACATTTTTTCATGTCTGTTAGCCATTTGTACATCTTATTTGGAAAAGTGTCCATGTCTTCTGCCCATTTTTTGACTTATTTGTTTTTGGGTTTTGAGTTTGAGAAGTTCTTTATAGATCTTGGATATCAGCCCTTTGTCTGTAGTATCATATGCAAAAATCTTCTCCCATTCTGTGTGTTGCCTCTTTGTTTTGCTGACTGTTTCCTTTGCTCTGCAGAAGCTTTTTATCTTGATGAAGTCCGAAAAGTTCATTTTCACTTTTATTTCCCTTGCCTTTGGAGATGTGTCTTGAAAGAAGTTGCTGTGGCCGATGTCGAAGAGATTACTGCCTATGTTCTCCTCTAGGATTTTGATGGATTCCTGTCTCACATTGAGATCTATCATCCATTTTGAGTTTATTTTTGTCTATGGTGTAAGAGAATGGTCGAGTTTCATTCTTCTGTATATAGCTGTCAAATTTTACCAACATCATTTATTAAAGAGACTTTTTTCCATTGCATATTTTTTCCTGCTTTGTCAAAGATTATTTGACAACAGAGTTGAGGGTCCATATCTGGGCTCTCTATTCTGTTCCATTGTTCTATGTGTCTGTTTTTGTGCCAATACCATGCGGTCTTGGTGATCACAGCTTTGTAATATAGCTTGAAATCGGGCAACATGATGTCCTTAGCTTTGTTTTCCCTTTTCAACATTTCCTTGGCAATTCAGGGTCTTTTCTGATTCCATACAAATTTTAGGATTGTTTGTTCCAGCGCTTTGAAAAATGCCATTGGTACTTTGATGGGGATGGCATTGAAGGTATAGATTGCTCTGAGCAGCATAGACATTTTAACAATGTTTATTCTTCCGATCCATGAGCATGGAATGTTTTTCGATCTCTTTGTGTCTTAATTTCTTTCATGAGTGTTCTGTAGTTCCTAGAGTATAGATCCTTTACCTCTTTGGCTAAGTTTATTCCAAGGTATCTTATGGTTTTTGGTGGGGTTTCTAAGAGAGCTTCAAGTTGGGGGCGGTTGGCAGAGGCACCAACCACGCAATTAAAGAATTGGAATTTTCAGCCACACCCCCACCTCTAACTTCCAGGGATGGGAGAGAGGCCGGAGACTGAGTTCAATCACCAGTGACCAATGATTGAATTAATCATGTCTAAATAACGGAGTCTCCACAAAGTCCCTAAACAATGGGGTTCAGAGAGCTTCCAGCTTGACGAATGCATCCATGTGAAGGGCAGGTGGAGCACCCCAATCTCCATGGAAATAGATGCTCCTGCACTTGGGACATTTCTGGGCTTGCCTAGTGTACCTCTTCATCTGACTGTTCATTTATAGCCTTTAAAATAAACCATAAGCATAAGGAAAGTGTTTTCCTGCATTCTGTGAGCCATTAAGGTAAATTATTGGGGGTCATGGGGACCTCCAATTTGCAGCCAAGTTAGACAGAAGTATGGGTAGGCTGGGGACCCGCTACTCTTGACTGGTGTCTGAGGGGGGTGGGGGCAGTATTGTAGGACTGAGCTCGCAGCTCATAGGGTCTGCACTAACTCCAGGGACTTACTGTCAGAAATTATTTGGAACTATAAAACATTCATTTGATGTCCACAGAGGATTGGAGAATTGTTTGGTATGGAAAACACACACATTGGGTATCAGAAGTGTTCACAGCATAGAAGTAATTAAGCCTTGTGGTCAGGGTAAGCTAAGGTTCTGTGACTCACCAACTGGAAAGGAGTAGGGAGGAAGGGGAGAAGGGAGGGAAGATATATGGGAATGATCTTGATTGTGGCAATAGTTAGACATCTAAATTTATTGAAACTCATCAAAACATATACTAAAAATGAATACATTTTATTGTATGCATATTATAGCTAAAAAAAGTTGATTTTAAAAAATTAACTCAAAAACTTATAAAGAACCCCTCTCAAAATCAATAAAAATAGGTCAACAACCCGACATCTAATAGTAAAACTTACAAGTCTCAGAGACAAAGAGAAAATCTTGAAAGCAGCTTGGAGACGAGATATGTAACCTACAGTGGTAGAAACATTAGATTGGCAACAGACCTATCCACAGAGACCTGGCAGGCCAGAAAGGACTGGCATGATATCTTCAGAGCACTAAACGAGAAAAATATGCAGCCAAGAATACTATATCCAGCTAGGCTGTCACTGAAAATAGAAGGAGAGATAAAAGCTTCGAGGACAAACAAAAACTAAAGGAATTTACAAACATAAAACCAGCCCTACAAGAAATATTGAAAGGGGTCCTGTAAAGCAAAGAGAGAACCTAAAAGCAACATAGACCAGAAAGGAACACAGACAATATACAATAACAGTCACCTTACAGGCACTACAATGGCACTAAATTCATCTTTCAATAGTTACTCTGAATGTAAATGGGTTCAATACCCCAATCAAAAGACACAGGCTATCAGACCGGATTAAAAAACAAGACCCAACAATATGCTGTCTGCAAGAGACTCATTTTAGACCCAAAGACACCCCTGCATTGAGGATGAAGGGGTGGAAAACAATCTACCATGTTAATGGACACAAAAAGAAAGCTGGGGTGGCAATCCTTGTATCAGACAAATTAGATTTTAAACAAAGACTGTAATAAGAGATGAGGAAGGACACTATATCTGACTTATAGGGTCTATCCAACAAGAAGAACTAACAACTGTAAATATCTATGCCCCTAACATGGGAGCAGCCAATTATATAAGCCGATTAATAACAAAAGCAAAGAAACACATCAACAACAATACAATAATAGTGGGGAACGTTAACACCCCCCTCACTGAAATGGACATATCATCTAAGCAAAAGATCAACAAGGAAATAAAGACTTTAAATGACACACTAGATCAAATGGACTTCACAGATATATTCAGAACATTCCATCCAAAGCAACAGAATACACATTCCTCTCTAGTGCCCATGGAACATTCGCCAGAATAGATCACATCCTGGGTCACAAATCAGGTCTCAACCAGTACCAAAAGAATGGGATTATTCTTTGCATATTTTCAGACCACAATGCTTTGACTGGAACTCAATCACAAGAGGAAAGTTGGAAAGAACTCAAATACATGGAGGCTAAAGAGCATCCTACTAAAGAATGAATGGGTCAACCAGGAAATTAAAAGAAGAGTTTAAAAAATTCATGGAAACCAATGAAAATGAAAACACAACTGTTCAAAATCTTTGGGATGCAGCAAAGGCAGTCCTGAGAGGAAAGTATATAGCAATACAAGCCTTTCTCAAGAAACAAGAAAGGTCTCAAATACACAACCTAAACCTACACCTAAAGGAGCTGGAGAAAAACCAGCAAATAAAGCCAAACCCAGCAGGAGAAGAGAAATAAAAAAGATCAGAGCAGAAATCAATGAACTAGAAACCAAAAGAACAGTAGAACAGATCAATGAAACTAGGAGCTGGTTCTTTGAAAGAATTAACAAGATTGATAAAACCCTGGCCAGACTTATCAAAAAGAAAAGCAAAATGACCCAAATCGACAAAATCATGAATGAAAGAGGAGAGATCACAACCAACACGAAAGAAATACAAACAATTATAAGAACATATTATGAGCAACTCTATGCCAGCAAATTAGATAACCTGGAAGAAATGGATGCATTCCTAGAGATGTATCAACTACCCAAACTGAACCAGGAAGAAATAGAAAACCTGAACAGACCTATAACCACTAAGGAAATTGAAGCAGTCATCAAAAATCTCCCAAAAAACAAAAGTCCAGGGCCAGAAGGCTTCCCAGGGGAATTCTACCAAACATTTCAAGAAGAATTAATACCTATTCTTCTGAAACTGTTCCAAAAAATAAAAATGGAAGGAAAACTTCCAAACTCGTTTTATGAGGCCACCATTACCTTGATCCCCAAACCAGACAAAGACCCCATCCAAAAGGAGAATTACAGACCAATATCCTTGATGAACATGGATGTAAAAATTCTCACCAAAATACTAGCCAATAGGATCCAACAGTACATTAAAAGGATTATTCACCACGACCAAGTGGGATGTATCCCTGGGCTGCAAGGTTGGTTCAACATTCGCAAATCAATCAACGTGATACAATACATTAACAAAAGAAAGAACAAGAATCATATGATCCTCTCAATAGATGCAGAAAAAGCATTTGACAAAGTACAGCATCCTTTCTTGATCAAAACTCTTCAGAGTATAGGGATAGAGGGTACCTACCTCAATATCATAAAAGCCATCTATGAAAAACCCACAGCGAATATCATTCTCAATGGGGAAAAACTGAGAGCTTTCTCCCTAAGGTCAGGAACGCGGCAGGGATGTCCACTCTCACCACTGCTATTCAACATAGTATTAGAAGTCCTAGCCACAGCAATCAGACAACAAAAAGAAATCCAAGGCATCCAAATCAGCAAGGAGGAAGTCAAACTCTCACTCTTTGCAGATGATATGATACTTTAAGTGGAAAATCCAAAAGACTGCTAAAACTCATACAGGAATTGAGTAAAGTGGCAGGATATAAAATCAGTGGCATTCCTATGCACCAACAACAAGACAGAACAAAGAGAAATTAAGGAATCAATCCCACTTACAATTGCACCCAAAACCATAAGATACCTAGGAATAAATTTAACCAAAGAGGCAAAGGATCTGTACTCAGAAAACTATAAAATACTCATGAAAGAAATTAAGGAAGACACAAAGAAATGGAAAAACGTTCCTTGCTCATGGTTTGAAGAACAAATATTGTGAAGATGTCAATGCTTCCTAGAGCAATCTACATATTCAATGCAATCCCCATCAAAATACCATCCACTTTTTTCAAAGAAATGGAACAAATAATCCTAAAATTTGTATGGAACCAGAAGAGACCCCGAATAGCCAGAGGAATGTTGACAAAGAAAAGCAAAGCTGGCGGCATCACAATTCCGGACTTCCAGCTCTATTACAAAGCTGTCATCATCAAGACAGTATGGTACTGGCACAAAAGCAGACACAGAGATCAATGGAACAGATTAGAGAGCCCAGAAATGGACCCTCAACTCTATGGTCAACTAATCTTCGACAAAGCAGGAAAGAATGTCCAATGGAAAAGAGACAAATGGTGTTGGGAAAATTGGACAGCCACATGCAGAAGAATGAAACTGGACCATTTCCTTACACCACACACAAAAATAGACTCCAAACGGTTGAAAGACCTAAACGTGAGATAGGAGTCCATCAAAATCCTAGAGGAGAACACAGGCAGCGACCTCTTCGACCTCAGCCGCAGCAACTTCTTCCTAGTAACATCACCAAAGGCAAGGGAAGCAAGGGCAAAAATGAACTCTTGGGACTTCATCAAGATAAAAAGTTTTTGCACAGCAAAAGAAACAGTCCACAAAACCAAAAGACAATCGACAGAATGGGAGAAGTTATTTGCAAATGATATATCAGATAAAGGGCTAGTATCCAAAATCTATAAAGAACTTCTTAAACTCAACACCCAAAGAACAAATGATCCAATCAAGAGATGGGCAGAAGACTTGAAGAGACATTTTTCCAAAGAAGACATCCAAATGGCCAACAGACCCATGAAAAAGTGCTCAACATTGCTCGGCATCAGGGAAATCTAAATCAAAACCTCAATGAGATATCACCTCACACCAGTCAAAATAGCTAAAATTAATAAGTCAGGAAATGACAGATGTTGGCGGGGATGCGGAGAAAGGGGAACCCTCCTACACTGTTGGCTGGAATGCAAGCTGGTGCAACCACTCTGGAAAACAGTATGGAGGTTCCTCAAACAGTTGAAAATAGAGCTACCCTACGATCCAGCAATTGCACTACTGGGTATTTACCACAAAGATACAAAGGTAGGGATCTGAAGGGTTACATGCACCCCAATGTTTATAGCAGCAATGTCCACAATAGCCAAACTGATTAGAACATAAATAAGCAGCATAAACTAAGGAAATGTATAAGCCAGAAGCTAGAGCAATAGTAATGTAATATCTCAACTCACTTCTCTCCTACTCTCCCCAAAATTGGCAAACATCTTGGGAATGACTTTAACTTCGTACAGGTCATGGAATGTGAGGACAAATTAATTTCACTTCAATTTTTAAGGGGTAAAGAGATTCCAGTTATTAGGTGGGTAATAAATTCAAATTTAACTCAAGGCAAAGAAGTAGAACCAAAAGAACTTTATATAAAGGAAAATGGAAAACTTCTTGGAAGAGGTAATGTCTGAGCTAGAATAAAATACCAGAACAGAGAGTAGTAAAGGGAATTCCAGGTATTAAGAATAGACAGCAAGTAAGTTAATTAAGTAAGTAATTTAAAAATGGCATAATGTGGGTGGGAAACTCAGTTTGGTGGTGTTAGAGTGTCAAATGCAAGGAGTGAAGTAGAAAATGAACCTGGAGAAATTAGCACAAGGCCCTGATGAAGTATATGGAACAGGTAAGAGTGTTGGGAATTTCTCAGGTTGCTGTGAAGGCTCAACAATGGGAAAGCATGCCCCCTCTCCAGCATTCTTCCTTTCCTTCTGGCAGGAAACCTAGACCTACTTTGGAGAACAGCCAATGACTCCGGAGTCCCTTCCAACCACACAGCATCATCGTGGTCCTCAGTGGTGTTCTCTAGCTAAATGCATCAGCCAGGGGTGCTCTGTGCCTTAGCTGATGGGTCATTTTTCCTATTGAGTGTCAGCTTGCCAGCTGCCTTGAAATAGATGAAGTGAAAGGCCTTTTGTTGGATTTTATCATATGTCCATACTGCCAGACTGATTTTTAAATCTTTTTCTTAAAAAAAAGAAAAAGAAAAAAAGGAGAACTTTCCCCCAAATAAAATGTATCTAAAGCCAAAATATACTAAAAAGATAAGGTTGAAGCAGCTCCACTGAATCCAGGTAGAGGTGGGTCTGGATTTCATTTCAGCCTCTCTTCCCCCAAAACTTACCCCTTGCCCTTTCTCTCCCACCTTCACAAGAGATCCAAGGATACCTCCAGGGAACTCCAGGGCCCTAAGAAGCACAGTCTGAAGCCATCAAACAGAGGTGACCTCCTAGGATGAAAGGTCTATGTCTTCATGGTTCCCAGGACCTGGAGCCAAGGGATGCTCAGTGAAGCATGCCTACTACTAAGATCCACTGTGGTCTCTGGCTTCTCAGACCTCATGTTAGTTCTGATGCTTGTCTATAGCCCTTCTCCCTGTGCCTCCCAAGTGAGAAGTGAGCTTTCCTTGGTCCCAGTTTGTTCATCTCTCCCTAAGCATTGTAGTTACCTCCTTCCTTACAGAGTAAGTCTTGCCATGTTCAGTTTCTTTTATAGTCAAGCTCTCTCCCTCATCCCCAGCTGTCCTCTGTCCACCCAGCAGGCCCTGATACACTGTTATTTGAATCCATAGGTTCAGACCTGGCGCTGGAGGATCTGGGCAGAGTGTGTTTGTCTCCTGAGGTCCGAGTGTAGTTAAGGTGGGAACTGGCAGGGTGAGCCCAGCACAAGTGGGTGAGGGAGATTACCTCAAGTAATCTGGGGACACATCAGTTCCATTCCACACGCAGGGGACAGTTTGGAGCTTAGCTTATTGCTCTAGTGAGGAGAAATCTGCTCCTCCAAAGCCCTGACTTCCCAAATCCAAGGCCCCAAGGATCACCTATGAAAGAGAGGGTTAAGTGGGCCACATAGTCATTTGTAAGGAATTTGCCTTTTTCATCTCTTCTTGTATGAAACTCAAATCGAAATTTTATTCTTTCTCTCTGAAGTTCATCATTTCTGGATTTATCTGTTCCTTCTTTACACACAGAAACACCATATATTGTGATAACTGACATAAGGATATGAATCCTACTCCACCCATTTAGGTGTGCAACATATTCACACTGTTTTACTCTCTTTAAATTGGAGTTTACTCTGGCTCCCCAAACACTGACAGGCAGGACATTCAGTCCCAGGTATCGGTGCTGTTCCTCTTCTGGCCTGGGGGCCTCAGGATCCACAGCACCTATCACAGGCTGTGCTTCTGACCTGTAGAAAAATGTTCCATTCCCTGACTCCAGTAAACCTGCACTCCTAGGGTCCTTAAGACTCCACACATAGTTCCAAATATCTCTCTCCTTTATTACTATGGGCTTTTTATGCCCAAATAACAAAAATAGAGACCATTTGTTAAAAAATCTCCAAAGCCAGGTAATGTGCCATTCACTCACTGCATCATCTCATTTTCCTGGCAATGACCCCAAGCTCTCCCAAGGTGGACACTGGAGTCCTAGAGCATTGTCTGCTTCATTGTATAGACACCAAATGGGGGAAAGAAACCACTTGCTCAAAGCCATGCTAAGCACACTTGTGGTCCTTCCTCTCATGACTGCCTACCACCTCACCTCCACCCTTTGATTTAAGGCCACATCACATTTCCCTCTCAATGTCCCTTAGTATCTGGGCCACTCTCATGCTGTGGGTCAATCCAAGATACCTTCCTAGGACACTGGAGCATTTTGCTTATAGGCATTCTGCTATGGTATCTTCTCTATTTCATTCTCCTCCTTCCTTCTGCCCCTCCCCCAGCTGCTCTTCCTACTGGGTGCCTTCCCAGGCCCACCTCCCACTCACTCCCAGCCTGTGCCATATGACTATAATGCCAAGCCCTGCTTATTCTCCAAGACATTTCTCCACCACCATTCAAGCTGCACATTTTCTCCTTCCAGAAGTGTTTCCAAATCTGCCTGATGGAGCAGATAGCTTGCCCAGCTGGGCCAGACTCATCCACAAATGAACACCAAAACCCTAAGTTGTAGTTTAGGGAATATGTTAAATCAGGAATTCTAACCTTCCTGTTTCACAGAAAGGGAGACCAACTGAAGCAAAAAAAAAAAAAAAAAAAGAAGCTCAGAGAAGGGAAGGGAAGTGCCCAAAGTCACTCAGCCAGGGAGGGTCAAGCAGGAGAGAACCCACGTATGCACTCATGGGCAGGCTCACTATCCATTCCTTCACGCTGGCCCTGTGGGTGCAGGTGGGGCAGCCAATCTCCACTTCCCCTTGGAGCCAAGGAAATGAGGCCCAGGAGTGTCCTAGGACCTGAAAACTAGATAACAAATTAGATACCATACACCACTTCCCCTTTACCATTAAACACCCTAGTAGCCAGATATATAATTAAATATTGAGTTAGCTCAGTTGCCTCAGGATGACAGTTGAGAGCAAAAAAAAAAAGGGGGGGGGCTTTGTGACAAATTTATAGAAGTTCTAAAATTGGAAGTGGTACACAATATCAAACTAATAACATTCCAACTAATCACAGAGACAAAATCAGCACAAATTCTAGATGAAGTTGCTAGAGGACTGACACACATATAATTTATTTGACAAGCACAGACTTTGTAAAAAGAGAAAACCACTATTATATGTTACCAAAATCACTTTTGATTTGGAATATGGCAGCCCACTCATCGCTTGTGAGGTGCCAGCCCCCCAGGGCCCAACACTGTCAGCTGCATTCACTCCCTCAGGCCCCTCACCCCTCCTGCCATCCCTCATCTGTCCACCACACCAAGTATAAGGGTACACCCCATTTTCCCTGCTGAGACTCAGTACTCAACATAATTATAGTACTTAATATTTATCACATCCAGAGTGTAGCATATGTATTATCTTATTTAATTCTCATAGCAACACTATCAGCAAGTTCTACTGTCATTTCATACAGGTATACCTTGGAGATATTTTGGGTTCAGTTCCAGACCACCACAATAAAGTGACTATCTCAATAAAAGGAGTCAAATGAATATTTTGGTTTCCCAATACATATAAAAGTTATGTTTACACTACACCATAGTCTATTAACTGCACAAGTGTTATGTCTAAAAAAACCTATATACCTTAATTAAAAAATATTCTACTGCTAAAAAAAATGGTTAACCATCATCTGAGCTTTCAGCTAGCCATGAGCATGGATCACAAATCGCCATAACAAATATAATAATAATGAAAAAGTTTGAAATATTGTGAGAATTACCAAAATGTGACACAGAGACACAAAGTGAGCAAATGCTGTTGGGAAAATAGTGCATGTAGACTTGCTTGATGCATGGTTGTCATAAACCTTCCATTTGTGTAAAAAAAAAAAAACAATATCTGTGAAGTGCAATAAAATGAGGTATGTCTGTAAATGAGGAAACCGGAGCCCACAGAGGATTCACACCTGCCAAGGTTCCTCATTGATTGGTAGAAGCCATTAGATTCCAGGGCCTCCTCTCTCTCTTTCTCAATCTCTCTCTTTCCCACTATACCGTCCTTTTTTTTTTTTCCATTAGAGATATATCGCTTTGAGTTTTTAAGGAAGGGGGCTTTAATGATGCCAAGGATGTATGCTTTGAACATTACTGTAACTCATCAAACATTTTGAAATAATTGCCAGAATTTAACTTCTCTCTTTTGTCTATTCTCTAGTTTCCTATCAACTAGTCACTATGAACACAAATGCAATCTATTTTATGAATACTTGACTTGGATTCAGGGTCTAGGAATATAAATGTTTATGAAGATGGGATTCCATGTATAGGAAACAGTGAATATGGGGAGGATCTTGGTTAACTCAACCCCAGTGGGACTCGAAGAATCTTGGGCCTTGCCAGGTAAAGCCTTTGAATAAAGAAGAGGGTTAGGCCAGATTGGGTCATCATGAAAGTCCATTCAGCCACCTTTTCCATGGACCCATGTACACCAAAAACCTAATGCTGCAGCCCACTGGCTCTGGAGTGGAGCTGCCTCTGACTTGGCCATCAGTGTTACCTGGACAAGCAACTTGACCTCTCCTAGTCTCAGTTTCCTTGTCTCTAAAACTGGGATAGTAATAACACCTATATTACAGGATGATTGCAAAAATGAAACGGAATGATTCATTTAAGCACTCAGCACAGTGCCTAGTACACCATGCCCCATAAATGTCAGCTAGGGCTATTAGCAGTAGGAGGATCAACAGTTGTAGTGGTCACAGTCCTAGTAAGAACATGTTCCGCAGGAACTGTCTCAACAACAAAAACAAGAAATGGAACAAGTCAGAGGGATCCCAAGCTATGATTTCAACTTGAATCAATCACTTAGCTTTCCGATATACATTTTATTCATAATTTCACCCCAACTCACTCCCCAAAAGAATTTGAGACATTACAATGAGACACTTCTAAATTAGAAATAGAATATTGGAAATCATGTTGAAGGAGGAGAGAGGAAACAGAAACTCCTGGCATTGAATCTCACCTTCAGTTCTGACCTTCCCAGCAGCCAGTACAAAAGGGAAGCCAGATGGGCTATGACATACTCATTATCTGATGTTTTGTGCATATCAGTCTAGTGTGAATTCAGATTAGCAAAGTTATTTTTCTTACACTTCGCCATATAGCAACTGCTACTGACAGAAAGTGATTTCATCAGCTACTTTCATATTGAACATGTCTATTCCCACCCACCCCCATCCGTGCTCTATAAATTCCTTGAGGAAGAGCTGCATTGTATTCATATTTGTATCTCCTAAACATACTCCCTGTCTTCAGTAGGTGCTTAAGGAAATATTAAATGATGAAATACATTGCATATAAATTGCTTAGCCTTCAGCCTGGTAACTTGATTGGTGTTTACACAGTCATAAGCAGAATGTGAGTCCCCAGGTCTTTCTGGTCCTTAGAACCCATACTCTTTTTAATGCTCTACTGTCCTAGTATCAATTTTTTATTTTTACAAACTATGCCAAACCTAGGTGCATCCAAATAACAATTTAGTATCTTGCATAGCTCTGTGGGCTCCGCTAAGCTGTTCTTGCTCAGGATCTTTCTTGAAGTTGCAGTCAGGTGTGGCTAGGGCTAAAGTTGCCTGAAGATTACTCCAATCACCTGTGTGAGGTCTGGGCTGATATAGCTGGAGTAGCTGTGGCTTGTCAGGCACCTCTCCTTGCACATGACCTCTGCATAGCTAGTTTGGGCTTGCTCACTGCATACTGGTGTCAGGACAATCAATTCCTTGCATGTGGCCTGGCTTATTCCAGAGCATTCTTTTTTTTAATTTTTATTTTATTATGTTTTGTTAGTTACCATACATTATATCATTAGTTTTTGATAGCGTTCCATGATTCATTATTTGCATATAACACCCAGTGCTCCATTCAATATGTGCCCTCCTTAATACCCATTACCAGGCTAACCCATCCCCCCACCCCCTCCCCTCTAAATCCCTCAGTTTGTTTCTCAGAGCCCATAGTCTCTCATGGTTCATCTCCCCCTCCGATTCCCCCCCTTCATTTTTCCCTTCCTACTGTCTTTTTTTTTTTAAACATATAATTTAGTATTTGTTTCAGAGGTACAGGTCTGTGATTCATCAGTCTTACACAATTCACAGCACTCACCATAGCACATACCCTCCCCAATGTCTATCACCCAGCAACCCTCAGTTTGTTTCCTGAGATTAAGAATTCCTCAGATCAGTGAGATCATATGATACTTGTCTTTCTCTGACTTATTTCGCTTAGCATAATACCCTCTAGTTCCATCCACGTTGTTGCAAATGGCAAGATTTTGGTTTTTTGATGGCTGCATAATATTCCATTGTGTGTGTGTGTGTGTGTATATATATATATATATACATCTTTTTTATCCATTCATCTGTTGATGGACATCTTGGCTCTTTCCATAGTTATTCCAGAGCATTCTAAGAGATGAAGACAAAAGCTACAAGACTTCTTCTGACCTTGTCTTAGAAGTCACAAATTAACACTCCCATATGATATTTGCCATATGATATTCGTCAAAGCAGCCACAGGTCCACACAAATTCAAGAGATGGATAAATAGACTCTACTTCTTAATGGAAGAGGACTTGCCTATTTCCAAGATTTAAGCTGTAATAATCTACACAGTAAACTGTTTTCAAGACAAAGTGACAGTAATGAAGACAGCATTCTATTGGCATCATAATACACATGAAAATCAGAACAGAATACACAGTCCAGAAATAGATCCATATATTTACATTTGACTGACTTTTGACAAAGGTGCAAGACAAGTATAGTCTTTTTGACATATGATAGTGGAGCAACTGACTATCCATTTAGAAAAATATTTAGCATTGATTCATAACACAAAATTTAATTTGTGTAATACATGAAATTTAATCTGAGATAGATCATAGACTGAAATATAAAAGCTAAAACTATAAACTTTCTAAAGGAAAACATAGGACAATATTTTTGTGATCTGGTTGTAGGTAGATTTCTTAGACAAGACTTAAAAGCAATACCATGAAAGAAAAAAAATGATAAATTTGACTTTCTGCTAAATCAAAGACACAATAAAGAAAATTAAAGGCTCATTTCAATAGATACAAAAAAAGCATTTGATAAAATACAACATCCATTGATGATAAAAACCCTCAACAAAGTAGTAAAGTTTAGAGGGAATGTACCTCAACATAATAAAGCCATATATGAAAAACCCACAGCTAATATCATACCCAGAGGAAAAAAACTGAGAGCTTTTCCCCCTAAGGTCAGGAATAAGACAAGGATGTTCACTCTCACCACTTTTATTCAACATAGTACTGGAAATCCTAGCTACAGCAATTTGACAAGAAAAAGAAATAAAAGGCATCCAAATTAGTAAGAAGAAAAAAAATTTCTATATTTGCAGATTACATGATACTATATATAGAAAACCCTAAAGACTCCACCAAAAACTACAAGAACTGATATATGAATTCAGTAAGATTTCAGGATGCAAAATCAAAATACAGAAATCCACTGTTTTTCTATATACTAATAATGAAGTAGCAGAAAGAGAAATTAAGAAAACAGTCCTATTTATAATGTAAGATACCTAGGAATAAACTTAAGGAGGTGAAAGACCTCTACTCTGAAAATTATAAAAACTGATGAAAGAAATTGAAGATACAAATGGAAAGATATTCTATGCTCATGGATCAAAGAACAAATATTGTTAAAATGTCCACCCTACCCCAAGCAATCTACAGATTTAATGTAATCCCTATCAAAATGCCAACAGTATTTTTCACAGAACTAGAACAAATAATCCTAAAATTTGTACGGAACTACAAAAGACCCTGAATAGCCAAGCAATTGAAAAAGAAGAACAAAATGAGGTATCACAATTCCAGATTTCAAGATATAGTAGAAAGATGTAGTAATCAAAACAGTATGGTACTGGCAGAAAAAATAGACACAAAGACCAAAAAAACAGAGTAGAGAGCCCAGAAATAAACCCACTACTATATTGTCAATTAATTTTTGACAAAGGAGGCAAGAATATGCAATGCTGTCTTTTCAACAAATGGTGCTGGGAAAACTACACAGCCACATGCAAAAGAATGAAATTGGACCACTTTTTTACATCATACACACAAATAAATTCAAAACAGATTAAAGACCTAAATGTGAGACCTGAAACCATGAAAATCCTAAAAATGAGCACCGGCAGTAATTTCTCTGACATTGGCTATAGCAACATCCTTCTAGATATGTCTCCCAAGGCAAGGGAAACAAAAGCAAAAATAAACTAATCTGACTACATCAAAATGAAGAGCTTCTGCACAGCAAAGGAAACAATCAACAGAACTAAAAGACAACCTACTGAATGGGAAAAGATATTTGCAAATGACATATCCAATAAAGGGTTAGTATCTAAAATATATAAAGAACTTAAACAACTCAACACCAACCCCCCCCACCAAAAGAATCCAATTTTAAAAAGGGCAGGAGATATGAAGAGATATTTCTCTAAAGAAGACATACAGAAGGGCAACAGACACATGGAAAGATGCTCAACGTCATTCATCATCAGGAAAATGGAAATCAAAACTGCAATGAGCTATCACCTCACACCTGTAAAAATGGCTAAAATAAAAACACAAAAAACAAGTGTTGCCAAGGATGGAGAAAAAGGAATCCTCATGCACTGTTGGTGGGAACGTAAACTGGTGTGGCCACAGTGGAAAAGAGTATGGAGTTTTCTGAAAAAATTAAAAATAGAATTACCATATGATCCAGTAATTCTACTACTGGGTATTTGCCCAAAGAATATGAAAACACTGATTGAAAAAGATCTATGCACTCTTATGTTTATTGCAGCATGATTTACAATAGCCAAATTATGGAAGCAACCCAAGTGTTCATCCATAAATGAATGGATAAAGAAGTGGCATTCATATATGTAATCAATATTATTCACCCATAAAAAAGAAATTTCGCCATTTGCCACAACCTGAATAGATCTGGAAAGTATAATGCTAAGTGAAATAAGTCAGAAAAAGACAAATACCCTATGATTTCACTCATAAATGGAATTTAAGAAACAAAACAAATGAACAAAGGAAAAAAAGAGGGAATAGAAACAAACAGACTCTTAACTATAGAGAACCAACTGATGCTCACCAGAGGGGAGGTGAGTGGGGGGATGGTGAAATAGGTGAGGAGGATTAAGAATACACTTATCATGATGAGCATTGAATAATATATAGAACTGTTGAATCACTATATTGTATATCTGAAACTAGTAATAACACTGTATGTTAATTATACTGGAAATTTAAAAAAAGAAAAAAATGAAAATGTAAAGCCAAGCCACAAATTGAGAGAAAACATTCATATTACACACATATGTATGTATATATATATGCATCTTTTTTTAAGATTTTATTTATTTATTTGACAGAGAGAGACACAGCGAGAAAGGGAACACAAGCAGGGGGAGTGGGAGAGGGAGAAGCAGGCTTCCTGCTGAGCAGGGAGCCTGATGCAGGGCTGATCCCAGGACCCCGGTATCATGACCTGAGCCGGGATAATGACCTGAGCCGAAGGCAGACGCTTAACGCCCAAGCCACCCAGGTGCCCCTATATATATGCACCTTACATATTTTATGTACATGACAAAGGACTTGTATAAAGACTACATAACAAACTTCTACAACTCAAAAATGAAATGACAAACAACTCAGTTTAGAAATCGAGCAAAAGACTTGAACAGTCCTTCAGGAAAGAAGGTACACAAATGGCCAGTAACCATATACAAAGATATTCAACACCATTAGTAGTCAGGGATATGCAGATTAAAACAACGAGATACCTGTATATACCCACTAGAATGGCTCAAATTGAAAAGTGACAATACCAAATATTGATAAGAATGTGGAGCCACGGGAACTTTCATGTATTGCTAGAGGAAATATAAAATGAATATAAAATACTTCAAACATTTTAGAAAACTGTTTAGCAGCTTCTTATAAAGTTAAACATACACATGTCCTATGACCTAAACATTCCACTTCTAAGTATTTATCCAAGAGAAATAAAGTCATATGTTCACAAAAACACTTGTAGACAAAAGTTAATAGCAGCTTTATTCATAGTAACTCCAAACAGGGAGCAACCCAAATGTCCATCAACATGAGAATGGATAAACAAATTATGACACAGTCATACAATGGGATATTGCTCAGCAACAGAAATAAGCTACCAATATACCGCAAACATGAATAAATCTCAGAAACACTGTGTCAAATGAAAGTCGCGAGACACAGAAGAACACCATTCAAGTGAAGCTCAAGAACAAGCAAAATTATGTTGATAGAAATTTAAAAAAAAAAATAGCTACACGTAGAATGCAAGGGGGAACTAGGAGACTGGCACCTAAGTGACATGAAGGAACTTCCTGGGATGACAGAAATGTTCTCTGTCTTGATTTACGTGGAAGATACATGGGTGTAAACTGTTGTCAAAATGCATGAACTATACACTTTACTGTGTAAACTGTATAGTGTCTTTTTTCTTTAATTTTTTTATTGTTATGTTAACCACCATACATTACATCATTAATTTTTGAAGTAGTGTTCCATGATTCATTCTTTGTGCATAACACCCAGTGTCCCACGCAGAACGTGCCCTCTTTAATACCCATCACCAGGCTAACCCACCCCCACCCCCCTCCCCTCTAGACCCTCAGTTTCTTTTTCAGAGTCCATCGTCTCTCATGGTCCGTCTCCCCCTCCGATTTACTCCCCTTTATTCTTCCCCTCCTGCTATCGTTTTTTTTTCTTAACATATATTGCATAATTTGTTTCAGAGGTACAGATCTGTTATTCAACAGTCTTGCACAATTCACAGCACTCACCATAGCACATACCCTCTCCATTGTCTATCACCCAGTCACCCCATTTCTCCCACCACCACCACTCCAGCAACCCTCTCTGTTTCCCAAAATTAAGAATTCCTCATATCACTGAGGTCATATGATACATGTCTTTCTCTGGTTGACTTATTTTATGCAGCATAACACCCTCCAGTTCCATCCACGTCGTAGCAAATGGCAAGATCTCATTCCTTTTGATGGCTGCATAATATTCCATTGTGTATATATACCACTTCTTCTTTATCCATTCATCTCTTGATGGATATCTTGGCTCTCTCCACAGTTTGGCGATTGGGGACATTGCTGCTATAAACACTGGGGTGCACGTACCCCTTCGGATCCCTACATTTGTATCTTTGGGGTAAATACCCACTAGTGCAATTGCTGGATCATAGGGTAGCTCTATTTTCAACTGTTTAAGGAACCTCCATACTGTTTTCCAGAGGGGTTGCACCAGCTTGCATTCCCACCAACAGTGTAGGAGGGTTCCCCTTTCTCCGCATCCCTGCCAACATCTGTCGTTTCCTGACTTGCTAATTTTAGCTATTCTGACTAGTGTAAGGTGGTATCTCATGGAGGTTTTGATTTGGATTTCCCTGATGCCGAGCGATGTGGAGCACTTTCTCATGTGTCTGTTCGCCATTTGGATGTCTTCTTTGGAAAAATGTCTGTTCATGTCTTCTGCCCATTGCTTGATTGGATTATTTGTTCTTTGGGTGTTGAGTTTGATAAAATCTTTATACATTTTGGATAGTAGCCCTTTATCTGATATGTCATTTGCAAACATTTTTTCCCATTCTGTCGGTTGTCTTTTGGTTTTGTGGACTGTTTCTTTTGCTGTGCAAAAGCTTTTTATCTTGATGAAATCCCAATAGTTCATTTTTGCTCTTGCTTCCCTTGCCTTTGGCGATGTTTCTAAGAAGAAGTTCCTGCGGCTGAGGTTGAAGAGGTTGCTGCCTGTGTTCTCCTCTAGGATTTTGATGGACTCCTGTCTCACGTTTAGGTCTTTCAACCATTTGGAGTCTATTTTTGTGTGTGGTGTAAGGAAATGGTCCAGTTTCATTCTTCTGCATGTGGCTGTCCAATATTCCCAACACCATTTCTTGAAGAGACTGTCTTTTTTCCATTGGACATTCTTTCCTGCTTTGTCAAACATGAGTTGACCATAGAGTTGAGGATCCATTTCTCGGCTCTCTACTCTCTTCCGTTGATCTATATGTCTGTTTTTGTGCCAGTACCATACTGTCTTGAGGATGACAGCTTTGTAATAGAGCTGGAAGTCCGGAATTGTGATGCCACCAGCTTTACTTTTCTTTTTCAACATTCCTCTGGCTATTCGGGGTCTCTTCTGGTTCCATACAAATTTTAGGATTATTTGTTCTATTTCTTTAAAAAAGTGGATGGTATTTTGATGGGGATTGCATTGAATGTGTAGATTGCTTTAGGTAGCATTGACATCTTCACAATGTTTGTTCTTCCAAACCATGAGCAAGGAACGTTTTTCCATTTCTTTGTGTCTTCCTCAATTTCTTTCATGAGTATTTTATAGTTTTCTGAGTACAGATCCTTTGCCTCTTTGGTTAAATTTATTCCTAGGTATCTCATGATTTTGGGTGCAATTGTAAA
Organism: Eumetopias jubatus; assembly: GCF_037043125.1. Classification (NCBI taxonomy): domain Eukaryota; kingdom Metazoa; phylum Chordata; class Mammalia; order Carnivora; family Otariidae; genus Eumetopias; species Eumetopias jubatus. The sequence continues at coordinate 104,209,600 of NW_028274819.1, forward strand.
TGGGATCGACTCCTTGATTTGTCTCTCTTCTGTCTTGTTGTTGGTGTATAGGAATGCCACTGATTTATGCGCATTGATTTTATATCCTGCCACTTTACTGAATTCCTGTATGAGTTCTAGCAGTTTTGGGGTGGAGTTATTTGGGTTTTCCACATAAAGTATCATATCATCTGCAAAGAGTGAGAGTTTGACTTCCTCTTTGCCGATTTGGATGCCTTTGATTTCTTTTTGTTGTCTGATTGCTGTGGCTAGGACTTCTAATACTATGTTGAATAGCAGTGGTGAGAGTGGACATCCCTGCCACGTTCCTGACCTTAGGGGAAAAGCTCTCAGCTTTTCCCCATTGAGAATGATATTCGCTGTAGGTTTTTCATAGATGGCGTTTATGATATTGAGGTAGGTACCCTCTATCCCATTACTCTGAAGAGTTTGACCAAGAAAGGATGCTGTACTTTGTCAAATGCTTTTTCTGCATCTATTGAGAGGATCATATGATTGTTGTTCTTTCTTTTGTTAATGTATTGTATCACGTTGATTGATTTGCGAATGTTGAACCAACCTTGCAGCCCAGGGATACATCCCACTTGGTCATGGTTAATAATCCTTTTAATGTACTGTTGGATCCTATTGGCTAGTATTTTGGTGAGAATTTTTGCATCCATGTTCATCAAGGATATTGGTCTGTAATTCTCCTTTTCGATGGGGTCTTTGTCTGGTGTGGGGTTCAAGGTAATGGCGGCCTAATAAAATGAGTTTGGAAGTTTTCCTTCCATTTCTATTTTTTGGAACAGTTTCAGGAGAATAGGTATTAATTCTTCTTGAAATGTTTGGTAGAATTCCCCTGGGAAGCCATCTGGCCCTGGGCTTTTGTTTCTTGGGAGATTTTTGATGACTGCTTCAATTTCCTTAGTGGTTATAGGTCTGTTCAGGTTTTCTATTTCTTCCTGGTTCAGTTTTGGTAGTTGATACATCTCTAGGAATGCACCCATTTCTTCCAGGTTATCTAAGTTGCTGGCATAGAGCTGCTCATAATATGTTCTTATAATTGTTTGTATTTCTTTCGTGTTGGTTGTGATCTCTCCTCTTTCATTCATGATTTTGTTGATTTGGGTCATTTCACTTTTCTTTGGCCAGGGGGTTATCAATCCTGTTAATTCTTTCAAAGAACCAGCTCCTAGTTTCGTTGATCTGTTCTACTGTTCTTTTGGTTTCTAGTTCATTGATTTCTGCTCTGATCTTTTTTATTTCTCTTCTCCTGCTGGGTTTAGGCTTTCTTTGCTGTTCTTTCTCCAGCTCCTTTAGGTGTAGGGTTAGGTTGTGTATTTGAGACCTTTCTTGTTTCTTGAGAAAGGCTTGTATTGCTATATACTTTCCTCTCAGGACTGCCTTTGCTGTATCCCAAAGATTTTGAACAGTTGTGTTTTCATTTTCATTGGTTTCCATGAATTTTTTTAATTCTTCTTTAATTTCCTGGTTGACCCATTCATTCTTTAGTAGGATGCTCTTTAGCCTCCATGTATTTGAGTTCTTTCCGACTTTCCTCTTGTGATTGAGTTCTAGTTTCAAAGCATTGTGGTCTGAAAATATGCAGGGAATAATCCCAATCTTTTGGTAACAGTTGAGACCTGATTTGTGACCTAGGATGAGATCTATTCTCGAGAATGTTCCATGGGCACTAGAGAAGAATGTGCATTCCGCTGCTTTGGGATGGAATGTTCTGAATATGTCTGTGAAGTCCATTTGGTCCAGTGTGTCATTTAAAGTCCTTTTCCTTGTTGATCTTTCGCTTAGATGATGTGTCCATTTCAGTCAGGGGGGTGTTAAAGGTCCCCACTATTATTGTATTGTTGTTGATGTGTTTCTTTGCTTTTGTTATTAATTGGCTTATATAATTGGCTGCTCCCACGTTAGGGGCATAGATATTTACAGTTGTTAGATCTTCTTGTTGGATAGACCCTTTAAGTAGGATATAGTGTCCTTCCTCATCTCTTATTAGTCTTTGGTTTAAAATCTAATTTCTCTGATACAAGGATTTCCACCCCAGCTTTCTTTTTGTGTCCATTAGCATGGTAAATGGTTTTCCACCCCTTCATCCTCAATGCAGGGGTGTCTTTGGGTCTAAAATGAATCTCTTGCAGAAGGCATATTGATGGGTCTTGTTTTTTAATCCAATCTGATAGTCTGTGTCTTTTGATTGGGGCATTTAGCCCATTTACATACAGGGTAACTATTGAAAGGTATGAATTTAGTGCCATTGTAGTGCCTGTGACTGTTGCTGTATATTGTCTGTGTTCCTTTCTGGTCTATGCTGCTTTTAGGCTCTCTCTTTGCTTAGAGGACCCCTTTCAATATTTCTTGGAGGGCTGGTTTCGTGTTTGCAAATTCCTTTAGTTTTTGTTTGTCCTGGAAGCTTTTTATCTCTCCTTCTATTTTCAATGACAGCCTAGCTGGATATAGTATTCTTGGCTGCATATTTTTCTCATTTAGTGCTCTGAAGGTATGCCAGTCCTTTCTGGCCTGCCAGGTCTCTGTGGATACGTCTGTTGCCAATCTAATGTTTCTACCCCTCTAGGTTACATATCTTGTCTCCCGAGCTGCTTTCAAGATTTTCTCTTTGTCTCTGAGACTCATAAGTTTTACTATTAGATGTCGGGGTGTTGACCTATTTTTATTGATTTTGAGAGGGGTTCTCTGTGCCTCCTGGATTTTGATGCCTGCTTCCTTCCTCACATTAGGGAAGTTCTCTGCTATAGTTTGCTCCAATATACCTCCTCCCCTCTCTCTCTTTCTTTGTCTTGTGGGATCCTAATTATTCTAATGTTGTTTCGTCTTATCGTATCGCTTATCTCTCGAATGCTGCCCTCGTGATCCAGTAGTTATCTTTTTCTCAGCTTCTTTATTTTCCATCATTTGGTCTTCCATATCGCTAATTCTCTCTTCTGCCTCATTTATCCTAGCAGTTAGTGCCCCCATTTTTGATTGCACCTCATTAATAGCCTTTTGGATTTCGACTTGGTTAGATTTTAGTTCTTTTATTTCTCCAGAAAGGGTTTCTCTAATAACTTCCATGCTTTTTTCCAGCCCAGCTAGTATCTTCAAAATCATGATTCTGAACTCTAGGTCCAACATCATACTAATGTCCGTATTGAGTAGGTCCCTGGCAGACAGTACTACCTCTTGTTCTTTTTGGTGAAGTGATTTTTTTCGTCTTGTCATTTTGTCCAGAGGAGAATAGATGAATGAGAGAAAAAATGCTAACAGGTTAACAACGTCCCCAGCAAATATACTCTAATCAAATCAGAAAAGACCTGAAACCAAGGGAAAAGAAAGGGAAAGAAAGAAAAAAGAAAGAGGGAAAAAAAAGATAAAAACAAACAAAAACAGAACAAAACAAAAACAGAATATAATCAAATATGATCAGGCTAGTGCATAGATTAGTGCCACACACTAGATTTTGGGTGTATTTTGGTATGTTAGAAGAAAGTACCTCCTAAAATTTTAAAGAAAGAAAGACTTATATATGTACAAAATAACGGTTGATAGAATGAAGGGATGGAATATGACTGTAAAGATGAAAATTATAAAAAATTTTAAAAAAGGAGTTGATAAGGTGCTTGAAAAAAGAAAGAAGAGGATTAAAAAAAAAGAAAGAAAGGAAAAAAAGGGGAGAGAATGTGATCAGGCAAGTGACTAGAACAAAGACATACACTAGAGATCTAGGGTATATTTTGATCTGTTAGAAGAATCTGTATCTCAAAATTTTAAAGAGAGAACAACTTATATATATATATATATATATGCCAAAAACAAGGGTAACTACTCTGAAAGGATAGAATATGACTCTAAAAATGAAAAATAACAATTTTTTTTTAAAAAGGGATTGAGAAGATGTTGGTTGAAAAAGGGAGAAAGAAAAATTCAAAAACAAAAACAATTAAAAAAATTAACTTTGAAAGACTAATGAATCATGGTAAAAAAGCCATGAATTCTATGTGCAGTATTCCCCTAGCGCTGGAGTTCTCCCGTTCTCTTTGATTGGTAAACTTGATCTTGGCTGGCTGTTCTTGGGGATCTTCTGGGGGAGGGGCCTCTTGCCGTGGTTCCCAAATGTCTTTGCTGGAGGAAGAATTGCCCCGCCCTTGCCAGGTCTAGGCTAAGTAATCTGCTCGGGTTTGCTCTCGGGAGCTTTTGTTCCCTGTAAGCTTTTGGTATAGCTATGGAGGACGAGAGTGAAAATGGCGGCCTCCCAATCTCCGCCAGGAGGAGCCGAGAACTTGGGACCCCGCTCCTCAGTGCGCCCCCGGAGAAAAGCAGTCAGTCACTCCCGTCTCCCCGGGCTCTGGCCCCACTCCGTGCTCACCCGACTTGTGACTGAGCGTTTCTATCTCTGGCACCCGACCCCGTGTGGAGTTTCCAAACCCAGCAGATCCCTGCGGTGCACTCTTTCGCTGTTCCTCCCGGGGGAGGAAGGGGAGTCTCCCCGGCTCTGCCGCTTGTTGGGTCCCTGCTGGAGGAGCAGTGGCCCGACTGGGCCGCGGATCACAGTTTATGGCAACCCCAAGCTGAGAGCCCGTGCCTGGGCTCCATCTCTGCAGCTGGCTTCCCCGCTCCAATACCTGGGAGCTCTGCTGCACTCAGGCACCCCTGGTCTTTCTGTGACCCCGAGGGTCCTGAGACCACACTCTCCCGCGAGGGTTCCACCCCCCGCTTAGCCACTGGAGTGACATCCCTCAGCGGAGCCGACTTCTAAAAGTTCCGATTTTGTGCTCCACCGCTCTATCACTTGCCGGAAACGGCCAACAGAGGCCCCCTCCCCGCCGTCTATCCTCCCGAATATCGCCTCGGATTCACTTCTCTGCACATCCTACCTTCCAGAAAGTGGTGGCTTTTGTGTTCAGAGAGTTGTTGCTATTCTTTTCTTCGATCTCCTGTTGATTTCGTAGGTGTTCAGAATGGTTGGTTCCCTATTCAGCTAATTTCCTGAGTCCAGACAAAATCCAGGTCTCCTACTTCTCCGCCATCTTGCTCTGCCCAGTGTTTTCTTCTTAATGATACCTTCAAAAACCTATCCAAAAGTCAGCAAGAAAATAGGAAACCCAAAAGGTAGAGCAGGGAAGGAACTAGAAAACATATGGTAAAATAGTAGATTTAAACCCAAATCCAACGACCATGTATTACATGTAAATATGCCAGATTCCTCAATTAAGAGACAAAGATTGTCAGACTGGATTTTTAAAGTTCCAATGATTTTCCATTTATAAGAGACACATCTAAAACATAAGCTACAGAAAGATTGAAAGTAAAAGGAAAAAAGTAACCTATGCAAATTTTAACCAAAGAGAAGCTAGTGGAACTATATTATTATTATCAGACAACATGGCTAAAGAAATTACTAGGGAAAAAAGAGAAAAAATTTGTAATGATAAAGGTTTCAGTTCACCAGATAGAAAATAGCCAATTGAAACTATTTATGCTCCTGTCCTCAAAGTAGTTAAAGCAACTAAGAGGAGAAACAGATAAATCACAATCAGAGTTGAAGATTTTAAGTCACTTCTTTCAGTAATTGATCAAAAAGCAGCCTCCCCAAATCAAGAAGAATATGCGATATTTTAACAACACAAAGTGTAGATGTAACCTAATGGACAAATAGAACACTATATATCTCCAAGCTGAAGAATACAAATAATTATCCAGAGTTTGTGAGACACTTACAAAATCGATCATATGTTGGGCTACAAAACAAGTCTCAATAAATTTCAAAGATCGAAATTGTGAATCCATATTCTGACCAGAGAGGAGTTAAGCCAGAAATCAACTGTGAAAAAATAACAAAACTTGCCATATGTATTTCTCAAATACAGGTCCAAATAATCTATAGGTCAAAAATTAATCACAACCAAAATTAGAACATATTTTAATATTTTAATTGGAAGATAATAAGAATATGACATAGCCAAAACTTGTAAAATGCAGCTAAAACCATGCTTAAAGGAAACCTTATAGCTTAAATTCATTATTAAAAAATAAGAAAGGAATAAAGGAAACCAGTAAGTAATCATCCCAACAGATTAGAAAAAAAAAAAACTCAGCAAATTAAAACCTGAGAAAGAGGAAGAAAATAATTAAGGATGATAAATGGAAATTACAAAAATTAATGGAACCAGAACAAACCTAAAATGGAGAGGACAAACAGAACCAAAAGCTGGTCTTTGAAAAGAGTTACACATTTGATAAATTCTGGACAAAGCTTTAAGAAAAAAAAAGAGAAGATTCCAATGTCAGGGACAAAGATGACATCCTGACATATCATACAAACATTAAAGAGATGTTACAAGGATTATTATGAATAGCTTTATGCCAATAAAGCTTGAAAATTTGATGAAATGGACAAATTCTAGGAGAAACACAACTTACAAAAATTGACACAAGAAAACAATTGAGAATTACATAATTGTTTAAGAAATTAAAAATGGAATTGAAAATCTCCAGAAAAGAAAATGTTCCCAGACTCTAGTAGCTTCAATGGTGAATTCTGCCAAATGTTTAATCTAAAAAAATGTCAATACTATACAAATTCTTCCAGGAAATAAAGATAAAGCAATGTTTCTTGTCTTGTTTTATGAGAACAACATAATCTTAATACTAACTTGACAAGAACATGATGAGAAAGGAAAACTATAGTCCACTATTTCACTCAGAATATAGAAGCGAAATCCGAAACACAGTATTAGCAGATGGAATCAGCAATGTATAAAAGAATAATGCATCAGAGCCTGTTGGATTTATTCCAGGAAAGCAAAGTTAGTTTAACATTCAAACTTCAATCAACCTAATTAACACTAACAGAACAAAAGATTTGTATGATCATCTTGATAAATAAAAAGCAATAAAAGTCAACATCCACTCACCATTAAAATAAACAAACAAAAATCACTTAGCAAAGTAGGAAAAGAAGGGAACTTAGCCTGATAAAGTAAATCTATAAGCCAGTAATAAACCTGAGACTTAATGATGAAATGTTGAAAACTTTCCTTTTAAATGTAAAGATTGAAAAATTTGAACAGCACAATTAGATGGCCAATAGCACTCCTAGTCAATATGGACTGGAGGTCCTTGCTAGAGCATAAGTCAAGGGGGAAAAAAAAGGCATAGGAATTAGAAAGGAAAAAATAAGTCTTCTTGTATATCTAGAAAAATCATAAGAACCTACGAATTCTTAGCAGGTTCACAGATACAAGATCAAGACAAAAAAAATCAACTGATTTCTATCTAGCAAAAGGAAGTAGTTAGAAAATAAAAAAAATTTAAAGATCCCCATTTACAGTATCACTTAAAAAATCATGTGTCTAGGAATAAATCTAACAAAAGTTATATAAAACCTCTGAAATAAGTTATATAAAGACCTCTGAAATATTATTAAAGGAAATGAAAGGAGACCTAAATAAATAAAAGGGGTGGGGGAATCTTCCATTCTCATTAACTGGAAGACTCAACATTATAAAGATGATAGTTCCTTCCTTCCAAATTTGTGTGAAGAATCAGGGGAATCCAGATCAAAATTCAAAAGCTTTTTTGGTGGATCCTGATAAGCTGGTTTTAAAATTTATAGTAAACAGGAAAGATCAAGGCACAGAAAAAAGAACAAAGTGGGAAGAACTGCTCTACAATAAAGCAAGATTTATGGTAGCTACACTTATGGTGAGCATAGCATAATGTATGGAGAAGCTGAATCACTATGTTGTACAGAAGGAGACACTATGTCTCCTGAAAATAATGTAACATTGTATGTCAACTCTACTCAAATTTAAAAATTTTAAAAAAAGACTTATGAAACCATACTAGTTAATAACAGTGAGGAATTAATGCACAGACGAACAAATAGACCAATGGAACAGAACAGCTTTCTAGCCTACAACCCACAAATACAGTGGCACTTCACTTTTGACAAGGGTGCCATTGCAGAGGGAAAGATTTTTTTCAATAAATAATTTCCTATATTAATTGAACATGGGAAAACATTTTAAACTCCACCCCCTACTTCACACTGTACATAAATACATCATTATCAGATGGATGTGAAAGACATATACCTTACAGATGGAAATAAAATTATAGGGTTTCTAAAAAATATAGAATATTTTCATGACTTTGTGTCTTACTAGAGCAAGACACAAAAAAGGCATCAGGAATAAAGGAAAAGATTGATGAATTGGACCACATTAAGAGCTTCTGTTTAACAGAAGACATGATCAAGAAAATGAAAAAGCAAGCATATGTGGGCAAAGACTCCACAACACACATAACTGATAAATGTCTCATATCCACAATGTAAAAAGATACCTTATGAATTGGTAAAGACAAGGTGGACAAATCTTGATGGAAAATGGGCAAGAATCACCAATAAGAATATCACAAAAAAACGGTATTAGATTGCCCACTGAATACATGAAGAGGCAGTCAACCTCATTAGTGATCAGTGAAGTGGAAAAACAGGCCATACTGCCAATACTCACATAGGAAAATAGGCCGTACTGCCAATAACTCACATTTAAAGAAATGACTACAGTAAGTATTGGCAAAGATGTGGAGCAAGGGAACCCTCATACAGTACCTGTGGCAGTGAAGGTGGTTATAATTCCTTGGGAGAACACTTCGGCATTTCTTCCAAAGTTAAGCATACATCTATACCCAGCAATTCCAAAGGCATACCAAGAGGTGTGTTTGGTAACGGTTAGGACAGTTGTGTTCCTAATAGCCTCAAACTAGCAACTACCCAAATATCCATCAATAGAATAGTTAACTAATTTGTGGTATTTTCATACAAAAAAACTGATACCACAATGAAAATAAATGAATTCCAGCTATAATGTGTGTATCATAAATATAACATTGAACAAGCCTAATACAAAAGTATATAGTATGATTTCATTTTTCACTCTAAAAACTGCAATATCAAGAGATGCCTAATCAGGTGATAAACTAAATAAATGCAAGTGATGACCATAAAAATCTGGCTAGTGGTTACCTCTGGGGGGACAAAAATTTTTCCATTTTTATTTGGATGGTGGTTCTGTGGATGTTTGCTTTGTGATAATTAAGCTATACATTTTTGTTTTAAGTCCCTTTCTGTATATGTGTTACATTCAGCAGTAAGTAGAAACCAAAAGAGAGATAGGATTGGTGACAGAGACTCTAAGGACCCCAGGGAAATCACCTTCTGGGTAGGCATCCAATCCATTTGTTATTATTCTTTAGACTGAGTGGTATTACCGCCCCTCCCCCTCCACCATCAAAAAAAAAAAAAAAAAGATTATAATAGGGAACTTTAGTGTCAGTCAGGATCCACCCAAGCAAAACATGCAAAGTGGATATCAAACTAGCTGGGTCTGCTTCATTTCAGAGTTGCTGTGCTGGTGGTGAGTTAAACACAAAAACTTACTTTGATAGCAGCTGCCGGAGAAGCCAGAATCAGAGCTGCACAGAAGGCTCTGGTGGTTTGGAAGACGTGGCAGCAGATGAGGCTAATTACTATGGTGGTCTCTTTATAGCCTGCACCCAGAACTCCAGCCCAGGGAGTTTCCCAGAAGCACAGTGGCTGGAGGCACCAGGGAAAGTAGGAGGAGGAGCCTGTGTAGAACTGAAGCCCCTGTGTAGACACTGGGAAGATAATGCCACCTCCTTCCACAGCTGGAGAGGGTGCCACTAAGAGGAGCCAGAAGGAGTTCTAGGAGGCATCTGTGCCTCCTAATTTACCCAAAGCCCCCAGGGGTGATAGTTGATTCTGTGTGTCAACTTGACTAGCTATGGGGTGCCCAGATTAAACATTACTTGAGTGTATCTGTGAGGGTGTTTCTGGTGAGATGAGCATTTGTACCAGTGGACTTGTAAAGCAGATGGCCCTCCCAATGTGAATGGGCACCATTCAATCCGTGGAGGGTCTGAATAGAACAAACAGCAGAGAAAGGAGGGAGTCACCCCTCTTTTCCCTGCCTCACTACTTGAGCTGGGGCATCTAATCTCACCTTCTCTTGCCCTCAGACTGGGATTTGCAGTATCAGCTCCCTTGGCTTTCAGGCCTTCCAACTCAGACTGAGTTACACCACTGTCTTCGCTGGGTCTCCAGCTTGCAGATGGCAAGTCGTGGGACTTCTCAGCCTCATAATCACATGAGCCAATTCCTCATAATAAATCTTTTATAAATATCCCACTAGTTCTAAAGAACCCTGACTAATCCACCCCATTCCCAAGGCGTTCTGCCTGCCTTGTCACTGCTCCTCTCTCCCTCCTCTATGTTCCTGGCTCCAAACCTTCTCCCCGGGAAACTGTGCTCTGTTTAGTTAGAGCCTGGTCCAGAGCATCCCCCATCATGCCATCTTTGCAACTAGGCAGCCTGTGGGGTGTGCTGACGTTAGCAGCAGCTGTAGGCCCCTGTTTTACCTGGGATGAGAGTGGCATTTGGCACTGGTGAAGGAACTTCTGCATGAAATGAAAACCCCAGCTTAGTCTAGTGGAGAAGGCATCGCCTCTAAGGTTATCCTGACCTGGGTTTGAAGCTAAGTTTGGCTACTTCCTGGCCATGAGCTATGTCACCTTGGCAAGTTACTAGGAATGTGTGAGTTTTCAATAATATTACACAGAAAACACCTAGCACAGTGCCTGGCACATAGAAACTTGGGGATATGCTTTTATTATTTATACCATCATAAAAATTCTTAATTATATTATTAATAATAGAAAATTATTATTGGAAGCAGCCTATGAAGAAAGGAACTGCATACTCCTTGTGGAGACACAGAAGTGAGCCCATTTAGGAGGAGGCATGAAGCTTCAGCCACTCTATATACTAGAGGTGGGACATTGGATCTCTTGAGCCCCAGACCTGGGGCTGTGAGGAGACACATTTTTCCTTTTTGTCTGAGACTGCCTGCCCAGGGACAGGAAACAGAAGCTGGGTCTTAAGGAGTATAGGGGAGGTCCTTAGCCTAGCACCTTATATGTATACTTTTCCACAAGAGAAGGTCAAAAGTACATAGAACAGGTGCCACCTTTTGCAACCTTCTGTATGTGCCCCCTATTTTCCATCACTGTCTCCAACATCATTCCATCATGATCTCAAGCATTGTCAGGTCAAAATATTTCCTTTAAAAATATGTTGGAAAAGTACCAGTTTGGAAGAATATGCTTGGAAAGAATGACCACCATTATTCTCAGCCTACATGAGCATGAGAAGCCACGGGAAGGAGGCAAATGGTGCTGGGAGGACCAAAGAACATGAGGAGGAGTCACCAGTGAGGCTGGGAAGATGAAGGTTGCCAGGGCTGACAGCAGGTTCCTCCAGGCAGCACATGCTTACAGGTCCATACAGAGGGGGCTGGAATAGAAACTGGAGGAACGGAAGGTGGGAGGTTATTTGCAAAAATGTCTACCTACAATCCCTTCCATTTCCATACATGTGTGCCACTCTTCCCATCAGAAAGTAGAGTCTATTTTCTCTTCCCTTAAATCTAGGCTCACCCTGAGACGTGCTCTGATCCACACAATGCAGCAGAAGTGATGTTGCATGACTTCCAAACCTAGGCCTTAAGATGCCTTGCAGCTTCTATTTTCACCCCCCTGGGCTGCAGCCAACATGTAATGAAAGTCATGTTAAACCACCAAATGAAGAGAGGCCATATGGAGAGCAAGAACGGCCCCGCCAGGCCCAGCTGTTCCAGCCACCCCAGCTGAAGCACCAGGTGTGAGTGAAGACACCAAGGAAGTTTCAGCCCATCCCAGCTCCCAGTGGAAGGCAGCTGTGTGAGTGGCCCTGGCCAACACCATGTGGAGTAGAACTGCCCAGTTGAGCCTGGCCAACCCACAGAATCATGGAGAAAGAGTAAATCCTTGCTGCTTAAGCCACTAAGTTTGGTCTACTGTTTTATGGAACAATAGATAACTGAAATGGAATTCAACTCAAGGTATCACTTAGACAGTGAAAGGCTGCTCAGTTAACCTCACTAATTCACTGGCTTCAGAACATAATGCTTATTGATCTTTTATGCTTTTAATAAAATTTGTTTTAAATATACACTGTGGCCAGCGTGCTTGCAAGTGGGAAATTGGTGCCAATAAGAGAGACTTCCCACATGTTTCTAATCAGAGATGAGCCAAGGAAAGAGTGTCATAAACAGTGATGGGTACTCTCATTTATGGAGCGCCTCCCTTGGGATGGGCCCTGTATGAGATGCTTTACAGTCGTTATCTCATTTTGTCCTTTGGAGTTAGGAACTGTAAAATGTCTCATTTTACAGATGAGAAAACTCTGAGGGTTATAAAGCAGAAGCATTTGCCCAGGGGCTAACCCACGAATGAGTGGCAGAACCAGTGTTTGAACCCACAGCTCTGAGTACTTGACCTTCAAACTAGACTGCCTTTTTTTTTTAAAGATTTTATTTATTTATTTGACAGAGAGAGACACAGCGAGAGAGGGAACACAAGCAAGGGGAGTGGGAGAGGGAGAGGCAGGCTTCCTGCAGAGCAGGGAGCCCAATGCGGGGCTCGATCCCAGGACGCTGGGATCATGACCTGAGCCGAAGGCAGACACTTAACGACTGAGCCAGCCAGGCGCCCCTAGACTGCCTTTTTTAAACCAGAATATCCTAGCTATTCTTTGGTTTCAGCTGCTTCTTCAGATTGTGGGTTGGGGGTTGGGAGCTCACAGAGATGGCTCGTGGAGAATTTCTTTCCCTCCCTGGAAGAGGCTGCTGGCCCAGGGGGGCTAGCATGGAGGCAGGGATGAGTAGGTCTTTCAGGCCACTGGGGCACCTGGCATCGGAAGGCACAAGGCCTCTCTCTCCCCCAGAAGCAGCACATTCAACATTATGCAGTTCCACATTCTGTGCTCTTTATTTCCAAGAACGGAGCTTCCCCTTTGAAAGCCACGAGTAGCCCCAGGCCACTCAGAGCCGAGCTCTGTGGAGTTTCCCCTTGTCCTAGAAGGAAAGAGCTTCATTTCTACCCTCTTCTAATCTTGGAAGCCTTCCTGCGAGAGTTTAGCTTTGGAAGAAGTGAGGGAGGCAGCTGGATGAATGCTAAGTAGGACATTTTTAGTTTGAACAGCGACTCTTGAGACACTGCAATGAAAATCTAAGTGAAAAAGGCAGAAATAGTTTGTGTTGTGTGCAGCAAATTACAATTCAGAATAATTTTGATGGGTTTCAACGATGGGCCAAAATCAACATATAACCTTTAGCAGAAATAAATCTAAACTCCCAAATGTAGGTGCAAATGATCATTTATACAATTTTAGGGTGGGAAAGTGCTGACTTGAAAATAATTCATGGGAAACCTAATTGGGGTTTGGTGGAACATACATGAACTCAGAATAAATCAACAGTGACATGCAGCTGCTAAAAGACCTAAGGCAATCTTGAGTTTACAAATAGGTGTTTACTGTGCCACTCCAGGTTAAGGGAGGTAAAAATGACCAAATGGGAAGTCTGGGTAACACTCCTTTGAATAGATGCAGAGTCTGGGCTTCCAGGGAGAGCACAGATAGCTTAGGCTTTGCTCCAACGTGCCCTTGACCCCTAATTGGGATCGGTTGGATTCAAAGGCACTGAATCATGTTTGAAAAGGTAAAACTTTCAGTATGCCTGGGTGGCTCAGTCGGTTAAACATCTGACTCTTGATTTTGGCTCAGATCATGACCTCAGGATTATGAGATCGAGCCCCACGTTAGGCTCTGTGTTGAATGAAGCCTGCTTAAAATTTTCTCTCTCCCCCTTCCCAACTCCCTTCCCCACCACATACACACATACTCCATCTGCTCTCTCAAAAAAAAAAAAAAAAAAAAAAGATGGGGATGAAACTTTCAAAAGAAGTACTACACCCAGGCATTTGAGTGTAGTCTCTCTTCTGTCTGTCTTGACCAGGGCTTGCTCCCGGCCTTCTCTCCCTGGGATGGTCTTCCTCCTCTCCACAGATTTAGGGCCCAGAACCACGGATCCAGGAAGACCTAGGCTCAGAGGCCAAGGCCAGTCTACTCTTCAAAGCAGAGAAAACATTCTCTCTGGCTCTTTTATTGCTCCTTTTTTCCAGCTGCCGTAGGTGGGGTTGGATCTGCCATTTCTCCCATTGGAGGCTAAAATCTGGGACTCAAGTAAGACCACCGAGAAGGCAGAGAATCAGGCAGACTTTGGGGGCTCTCCCAGTTCTGGCTCTTGGTTGACTCTGGCCAGGGCCTAGCAAAAGGAGTCTTCTTCTCTACTGGAGCTGGGCTCTGTAAGGGGGTGAGGGGATACTCCCCTAGCTAATAACAACAGTCTGCTTCATCTATGCATTTTCTTTGGGAAACTGGTATGGGTGGCACTGTGTTCCCCTCAAATTCATGTTGAAGCCCTAACCACCTCCAATGTGATGGTATCGGAGATGGGGCCTTTGGGAGGGGGGCAGTCATTAGATTTAGATGAAGTCATGAGAGTAGGGTGCTCATGATTGGATTAGTACCTTATGTGAAGATCTCTCTCTCTCTCTCTTCCCCCTGCCGAGTAAAGACACAGTAAGAAGATGGCCATCTGCAACCTAGGAAAAGGGCCTTCACCAGGAACTAAACTGGCCGGCCGGTCCCTTGATCTTGGACTTCTGTCCTCCAGAATAGTTAAATGTCTATTGGTTAAGCCACCCCATCTATGGTATTTTGTTACAGCAGCCTGAGCAGACTACTAAAGAAACCTATTATATCTCAACTTTTTTTTAAAAAAGGAGGTACTTTATGAGAAAGAAACAAACCTATGAAGATAGTAAGAGACAGTTTGAGCACCATGTCATCTGCCATGACAATGCTACCTCATGGCATCAATGCAATCATTATTCCTGACTTCCTGACACAGATGGGCTAGAGAGTGGCTGGAGGGAAGCCGTGGGCAGGAGGAACCCGCGGCCATGGCAATGTGATAATGATTTGGGGGCTAGGGCTGATAACCCCAGGAGGGCTGGGGCACCAAGAAAATCCCTTCAGTGGGGCCATTCCTTAGGATGAAGGCCAGAGTTGGCTGCTTCCCAGTTCAAAGCTGCTTGGAGAAGCAAGCTGCCCACCTGAGACTGGGGCACACCCAATGGCAAAGTCTTCTAGGGTGAGGAGCTAAGAGGGAAAAGTTAGAAGAAAGGGAAGTATTACGAGATAGTAAACAGGAATCCTCAGGGAGGCTCCTGGTTACCATCTTGGCAAGAGGGGCGGAGTTATAGGGACCATAGGACAAATAAGAAGAGCATTCTGCAGTCTCACCACTTTTGGTTTCTTGGTCACCTCTGGTCAATAAAGCAGAATGATCCCTCCTCTCTTCTGCAACTCCAGGGGCGGGAAAGATACATTAAACACAACAGATGGAATTTGAGAGACTAGGTCCTACTTTCTATTGGGTTTGGGGCAAAACATGCCAGCTAGAGTGGGCAGAGGTCCCCTTGAAGGGAGGAGAATAGGCTGACGCCCAAAGCCTGTGGGAAAGAAGAAGAGCAGTGATAAAGAAACGGGATAGTGTCACTGGGGTAGAACAATTGGTGGGAGTGGCAGAAAGGTCAAATACCCATCTCATGTGTTGGCAGGGCTATCCTTAGAAGGTGGTCCTTGGTGGGAGGGTAGGGAACAATGGGTAAAGTCACAGGATTCCACCTGGGCAAGACACTGTTAACCCCTCCCCACCCCCGGCCCAGGGCTGTGCAGCACTGCAGGCTCTGCCCCTGGAGGAGTTGAGAGGCTGAGCAGGGTGAGGGGCTGGGGTAACACTAGAAGGCCTCCAGAGTCCTTCCCAGCAACGAGCAGGGAAACCCAACAGCCAATCTTAGCTCTCTGGAGCAGGCATGAGAGAGGGACTATGTGAAGCTGTACAACAATGATTATAAATGCCAGAGAAATATTCAATAGGCTCTGTTTCTGATGATCATTTTCTTTCCAACTCATCTGGAGTTGATGTTACCTGGTAATTGGACACTCACATGTGGCCTGCTCTGCCAGCCCAGTCTCTACTGATCAGATGGACTCATCTGCAGGAGTTATAAGCAGAAAAAGTCTGATATGGAATGAGGGGGACAATTTCATTCACTCACAAATATGTGGAGGGTCTTCGCTACTCTAGGCACTGTGCCATGTGCTAAGGGTGGAGAGAGGAAAGAAAGCCCCTGCCTTCAAGAAGCTCGCAGACCAGGGGCGCCTGGGTGGCTCAGTCAGTTTAAGTGTCCTCCTTCGGCTCAGGTCACAATCTCAGGGTCTTGGGGTCAAGCCCTGTGTCGGGCTCCCCGCTCAGTGGGGAGGCTGCTTGCCCTCTGCCCCTCCCCCCACTTGTGCTCTCTCTCAAATAATTAAAAAAATAAAAAGCTCTCAGTCCGTAGCCAAGGCAGCCATGTCGACAACAGACAAATGGAATGCAGTGACTCATTTGATGAATGTTTGCTGAGTATGAGCTCAGTGCTAGGCACTGGAGATTGAGCAGGGACAAAGAAAGACATGGTCTCTGCCCTTGGAGAACATAGCAAAACATTCCAGTGGAGGAATCAGACAATAGGCAAATCACACATAAAAGAGATCATGACCAATTGTGCAAAGTGCCGTGAAGGCCATTTGAAAGGCGAGGGAACAGAGTAAGAGGAGCAAGACTGGCTTTAGGAAGTGTGACGGCGGAGGACATCCCCCACAAAAAGACAATGAGGTGTCCCCCTGAGGCTTGAGAAGCAGCCAGCCAAATGAAGAGTGGAGGGCAGAGCATTCCAAGGGGATATTTACCACAAAGACAGGAAAGAACGTGGTGTGGCAAAGAAGCAGAAAGGGGGGGTGGGCGATGACAGGAGACGAGCTAGGAGGAGAGGAGGTAGAAAAAAGGCGGGAGTAAGATCCTACAGAAGGGTTTTGTGGGATTTGAAGGAAGATTTTATTATAAATTCAGCTCAAGATCACCATTCCCAGTTTGAGGACCACAGGAGTAAGGATTTTAAAAGAACCAACATTACCAGGATTCGGATGCACTACTGAGTGTGACCTGCTCCTCCTCTGCTCAGTCTCCTGGCTCTAGACCGCCTTCACGAGGGAGCAAAAGGAGGCGGAATATTCCAGGAGACGGAGGAGCTTGGATGCTTTGGAGCCTACCAGGCAAGGGTCTTTGAAGGAATCACAGGTGGCTCAGGAGATAGTAGAGAAGAGGAGGGGCTCACAGAGGGAAGACCCAGGGCTCTATGTCACCTGGTCTCATTCTCCTGACAATCACTGATGGGGCAATGCTCTTTCTGTCTTTCTCTTACCCACTACCTCTGGCCCCTCCCATCACTGCAGAGGAGAGAGAGCTATAGAATTCCTCCAGGAAGATTGCTTTCTTGGAAGGCCTGGGCTTTTCAGAGCCAGTGCTACTGCCGTAGCATTTACCACATCAATTCTGGAAAGGAAGAAGCATGGGAAGCTGGGCCAGGCAGAAGGCAGGAAACTTGGGAGCTTCTCTGGTTTAATCTTTTCTTCTGTTTTATTTTTAAAAATCCACTTTGCAAAGATGTATGGTCTCCAAGTTTCTGAAAAGGGAAGCAGCAAAGAAACTCCTTCTGGTGTGAATGAAAAGAATTATATAAACCACAGTAAATTTAGTGTGAAATTACATTGCCAGCCCCAGAGGAGAAAGATGCTTTTTCCATCGTGCATTAGCCATGTTCAAAGATCCATTGTCCTGAGTTCCCAGTCCGTCTACAGTTGAAGGGACAGAGAGCCATGTAGGTCTCACCTGATATATATATATATATAATTATAATATATAATTAATTTATTATTTGACCTTCCTTGGGCCATTGGGTTTTTACAGAAGTTCCTCTTTGTATTTATACACTTGTGTCTTCTTTACTTTCTAAACTGGGACTTGAGCTCATGCTGATTCTTGGGCTACGTTAGATCAGGGTTTTCTTGCTCTTTGGGTTTTTCAGTTTTATCTTTTTAATAATTTCTTGTTGTTATGTTAATCACCATACATTACATCATTAGATTTTGATGTAGTGTTCCATGATTCATTGTTTGTGCATAATACCCGGTGCTACATGCAGAATGTGCCCTATCTAAAACCCATCACCAGGCTAACACATCCCCCCACCCACTCCCCTCTAGAACCCTCAGTCTGTTTTTCAGAGTCCATCGTCTCTCATGGTTCGTCTCCCCCTCCGATTTACTCCCCTTCATTCTTCCCCTACTGTTATCTTCTTTTTTTCTCTTAACATATATTGCATTATTTGTGTCAGAAGTACAGATCCATGATTCATCAGTCTTGTATAATTCACAGTGCTAACCATAGCACATACCCTCCCCAGTGTCTATCACCCAGCCACCCCATCCCTCCCACCCCCCACCACTCCAGCAACCCTCAGTTTGTTTCCTGAGATTAAGAATTCCTCATATCAGTGAGGTCATATGATACATGTCTTTCTCTGTTTGACTTATTTCACTCAGCATAACACCCTCCAGTTCCATCCACGTCGTTGCAAGTGGCAAGATCTCATTCCTTTTGATGGCTGCATGATATTCCATTGTGTATATATACCACTTCTTCTTTATCCATTCATCTGTCGATGGACATCTTGGCTCTTTCCACAGTTTGGCTATTGTGGACATTGCTGTTATAAACATTGGGGTGCACGTTCCCCTTCGGATCCCTACATTTGTATCTTTGTGGTAAATACCCAGTAGTGCAATTGCTGGATCGTATGGTAGCTCTATTTTCAACTGTTTGAGGAACCTCCCTACAGTTTTCCAGAGGGGTTGCACCAGTATCCATTCCCACCAACAGCGTAGGAGGGTTCCCCTTTCTCCACATCCCCGCCAACATCTGTCGTTTCCTGACTTGTTAATTTTAGCCATTCTGACTGGTGTGAGGTGGTATCTCCTTGAGGTTTTGATTTGGATTTCCCTGATGCCGAGCGATGTGGAGCACTTTTTCATGTGTCTGTTGGCCATTTGGATGTCTTCTTTGGAAAAATGTCTGTTCATGACTTCTGCCCATTTCTTGATTGGATTATTCGTTCTTTGGGTGTTGAGTTTGATAAGTTCTTTATAGATTTTGGATACTAGCCCTTTATCTGATATGTCATTTGCAAATCTTTTCTCCCATTCTGTCGGTTGTCTTTTGGTTTTGTGGACTGTTACTTTTGCTGTGCAAAAGCTTTTTATCTTGATGAAATCCCAATAGTTCATTTTTGCCCTGGCTTCCCTTCTCTTTGGCAATGTTTCTAGGAAGAAGTTGCTGCGGCTGAGGCCGAAAAGGTTGCTGCCTATGTTCTCCTTTAGGATTTGGATGGACTCCTGTCTCACGTTTAGGTCTTTCAACCATTTGGAGTCTATTTTTGTGTGTGGTGTAAGGAAATGGTCCAGTTCCATTCTTCTGCATGTGGCTGTCCAATTTTCCCAACACCATTTGTTGAAGACACTGTCTTTTTGCCATTGGACATTCTTTCCTGCTTTGTCAAAGATGAGATGACCATAGAGTGGAGGGTCCATTTCTGGGCTCTTGATTCTGTTCCATTGATCGATGTGTCTGTTTTTGTGCCAGTACCATACTGTCTTGAGGATGACAGCTTTGTAATAGAGCTGGAAGTCCGGAATTGTGATGCCGCCGGCTTTGCTTTTCTTTTTCAATATTCCTCTGGCTATTCGGGGTCTCTTCTGGTTCCATACAAATTTTAGGATTATTTGTTCCATTTCTATGAAAAAAGTGGATGGTATTTTGATGGGGATTGCATTGAATGTGTAGATTGCTCTAGGTAGCATTGACATCTTCACAATGTTTGTTCTTCCAATCCATAAGCATGGAACGTTTTTCCATTTCTTTGTGTCTTCTTCAATTTCTTTCCTGAGTATTTTACAGTTTTCTGAGTACAGATCCTTTGCCTCTTTGGTTAGATTTATTCCTAGGTATCTAATGGTTTTGGGTGCAATTGTAAATGGGATCGACTCCTTGATTTGTCTCTCTTCTGTCTTGTTGTTGGTGTATAGGAATGCCACTGATTTCTGTGCATTGATTTTATATCCTGCTACTTTACTGAATTCCTGTATGAGTTCTAGCAATTTTGGGGTGGAGTCTTTTGGGTTTTCCACATAAAGTATCATAACATCTGCAAAGACTGAGAGTTTGACTTCCTCTTTACCAATTTGGATGCCTTTGATTTCTTTTTGTTGTCTGATTGCTGTGGGTAGGACTTCTAATACTATGTTGAATAGAAGTGGTGAGAGTGGACATCCCTGCCGCGTTCCTGACCTTAGCGGAAAAGCTCTCAGCTTTTCTCCATTGAGAATGATATTCGCTGTAGGTTTTTCATAGATGGCTTTTATGATATTGAGGTAGGTACCCTCTATCCCTATACTCTGAAGAGTTTTGATCAAGAAAGGATGCTGTACTTTGTCAAATGCTTTTTCTGCATCTATTGAGAGGATCATATGATTCTTGTTCTTTCTTTGGTTAATGTATTGTATCACGTTGATTGATTTGCGGATGTTGAACCAGGCTTGCAGCCCAGGGATACATCCCACTTGGTCATGGTGAATAATCCTTTTAATGTACTGTTGGATCCTATTGGCTAGTATTTTGGTGAGAATTTTTGCATCCATGTTCATCAGGGATATTGGTCCGTAATGCTCCTTTTGGATGGGGTCTTTGGTTTGGGGATCAAGGTAATGGTGGCCTCATAAAATGAGTTTGGAAATTTTCCTTCCATTTCTATTTTTTGGAACAGTTTCAGGAGAATAGGTATTAATTCTTCTTGAAATGTCTGACAGAATTCCCCTGGGAAGCCATCTGGCCCTGGGCTTTTGTTTGATGGGAGATTTTTGATGACTGCTTCAATTTCCTTAGTGGTTATAGGTCTGTTCAGGTTTTCTAGTTCTTCCTGGTTCAATTTTGGTAGTTGATACATCTCTAGGAATGCACCCATTTCTTGGAGGTTATCTAATTTGCTGGCATAGAGTTGCTCATAATATGTTCTTAGAATTGTTTGTATTTCTTTGGTGTTGGTTGTGATCTCTCCTCTTTCATTCATGATTTTGTTGATTTGGGTCATTTCTCTTTTCTTTTTGATAAGTCTGGCCTGGGGTTTATCAATCTTGTTAATTCTTTCAAAGAACCAGCTCCTAGTTTCCTTGATCCGTTCTACTGTTCTTTTGGTTTCTAGTTCATTGATTTCTGCTCTGATCTTTATTATTTCTCTTCTCCTACTGGGTTTAGGCTTTCTTTGCTGTTCTTTCTCCAGCTCCTTTAGGTGTAGGGTTAGGTTGTGTATTTGAGATCTTTCTTGTTTCTTGAGAAAGGCTTGTATTGCTATATACTTTCCTCTCAGGACTGCCTTTGCTGTATCCCAAAGATTTTGAACAGTTGTGTTTTCATTTTCATTGGTTTCCATGAATTTTTTAAATTCTTCTTTAATTTCCTGGTTGACCCAATCATTCTTTAGTAGGATGCTCTTTAGCCTCCATGTATTTGAGTTCTTTCCAACTTTCCTCTTGTGATTGAGTTCTAGTTTCAAAGCATTGTGGTCTGAAAATCTGCAGGGAATGATCCCAATCTTTTGGTACCGGTTGAGACCTGATTTGTGACCTAGGATGGGATCAATTCTGGAGAATGTTCCATGGGCACTAGAGAAGAATGTGTATTCCGTTGCTTTGGGATGGAATGTTCTGAATATGTCTGTGAAGTCCATTTGGTCCAGTGTGTCATTTAAAGTACTTATTTCCTTGTTGATCTTTTGCTTAGATGATCTGTCCATTTCAGTCAGGGGGCGTGTTAAAGTCCGCCACTATTATTGTATTGTTGTCAATGTGTTTCTTTGCTTTTGTTTCATTGCGTTATATAATTGGCTGCTCCCATGTTAGGGGCATAGATATTTACAATTGTTAGGTCTTCTTGTTGGATAGACGCTTTATGTAGGATATAGTGTCCTTCTTCATCTCTTATTACAGTCTTTGGTTTAAAATCTAATTTGTCTGATATAAGGATTGCCACCCCAGCTTTCTTTTGGTGTCCATTAGCATGGAAAATGGTTTTCCACCCCCTCACTTTCAATCTGGGGGTGTCTTTGGTTCTAAAATTGTCTCATGCAGACAGCATATCGATGGGTCTTGTTTTTTAATCCAATCTGATAGCCTGTGTCTTTTGATTGGGGCATTGAGCCCATTTACATTCAGGGTAAGTTTTGAAAGGTATGAATTTAGTGCCATTGTATTGCCTGTAAGGTGACTGTTACTCTATATTGTCTGTGTTCCTTTCTGATCTTTGCTGCTTTTAGGCTCTCTTTTTGCTTAGAGGACCCCTTCCAATATTTCTTGGAGGGCTGGTGTCCTGTTTGCAAATTCCTTTAGTTTTTGTTTGTCCTGGAAGCTATTTATCTCTCCTTCTATTTTCAATGACAGCCTAGCTGGATATAGTATTCTTGGCTGCATATTTTTCTCGTTTAGTGCTCTGAAGGTATCATGCCAGTCCTTTCTGGCCTGCCAGGTCTCTGTGGATAAGTCTGTTGCCAATCTAATGTTTCTACCATTGTAGGTTACAGATCTCTTCTCCTGAGCTGCTTTCAGGATTTCTCTTTGTCTCTGAGACTCGTAAGTTTTACTATTAGATGTCAGGGTGTTGACCTATTTTTATTGATTTTGAGAGGGGTTCTCTGTACCTCCTGGAATTTGATGTGTGTTTCCTTCCCCACATTAGGGAAGTTCTCTGCTATAATTTGCTCCAATATACCTTCTACCTCTCTCTCTCTTTCTTCGTCTTCTGGGATCCTAATTATTCTAATGTTGTTTCGTCTTATCATATCACTTATCTCTCGAATTCTGCCCTCGTGATCCTGTAGTTGATTCTCTCTCTTTTTCTCAGCCTCTTTATTTTCCATCATTTGGTCTTCTATATCGCTGATTCTCTCTTCTGCCTCATTTATCCCCGCAGTTAGTGCCCCCATTTTTGATTGCACCTCATTAATAGCCTTTTGGATTTCAACTTGGTTAGATTTTAGTTCTTTTATTTCTCCAGAAAGCGTTTCTCTAATAACTTCCACACTTTTTTCAAGCCCAGCTAGTATCTTTAAATCATGATTATGAACTCTAGGACCAACATCGTACTAATGTCCGTATTGAGTAGGTCCCTGGCAGACGGTACTACCTCTTGTTCTTTTTGCTGAGGTGATTTTTTTCGTCTTGTCATTTTGTCCAGAGGAGAACAGATGAATGAGAGAACAGAATGCTAACAGGTTAACAACGTCCCCAGCAAATATACTCTATACAAATCAGAAAAGACCTGAAATCAGGGGACAAGAAAGGGAAAGAAAGAAGAGAAAAAAAAAGGAAAAATAAAAAGATAAAAACAAACAAAAACAGAACAAAACAAAAAAACCAGAATATGATCAAATATGATCAGGGTAGCACATAGATCAGTGCCACACACTAGCTTTTGGGCATATTTTGGTCTGTTAGAAGAAAGTGCCCGCTAAAATTTTAAAGGAAGAAAGACTTATATATGTACAAAATAAGGGTTGATACAATGAAGGGATGGAAGATGACTGTAAAGATGAAAATTATAAAAGATTTTATAAAAGGAAATGATGAGAAGTTGTGTTTAAAAAGAAAGAAGAAGATTTAAAAAGAAAAAGAAAAAAAAGAAAAAGAAAAAAAAAAGGGAGAGAATGTGATCAGGCAGGAGAATAGAACAAAGCCATACACTAGTGATTTAGGGTATATTTTGATCTGTTAGAAGAAATTGTATCTCAAAATTTTAAAGAGAGAACAACTTATTTATATATGCCAAAAATAGGGGTAACTACTATGAAGGGATAAAAATATGACTCTAAAAATGAAAAATAAAAAATGTTTTTTTAAAAAAGGGATTAAAATGTTGTTTGAAAAAGGGAAAAAGAAAAATTCAAAAAAAAAAAGTTAAAAAAATTAACTTTGAAAAACTAATGAATTATGGTAAAAAAGCCATGAATTCTACGTGCCATATTCCTCTAGCGCTGGAGTTCTCCCATTCACCTTGATCGGTAAACTTGGTCTTGCCTTGCTGGCTGTTCGTGCTGATCTTCTGGGGGAGGGGCCTGTTGCCGTGGTTCCCAAATGTCTTTGCCGGAGGCGGAATTGACCCGCCCTTGTGAGTCCAGGCTAAGCAAGCTGCTCGGGTTTGCTCTCGGGAGCTTTTGTTCCCTGCAAGCTCTGGTACAGCTTTGGAGGACCAGGGTGAAAATGGTGGCCTCCCAATCTCCGCCCAGAGGAGCTGAGAACTCGGGGCCCCACTCCTCAGTGCGCCCCCAGAGAAAAGCAGTCACTCCCGTCTCCTTGGTCTCCGGCCGCACTCCGTGCTCACCCGGCCTGTGACCGAGCGTTTCTATGTCTGCCACCCGACCCCGTGTGGAGTCTCCAAACCCAGCAGATCCCTGCGGTGCGCTCCCGCGCCGCTCCTCCCGGCGGAGGAAGGGGCGTCTCCCCGGCTCTGCCGCTTGTTGGGTCCCCTGCTGGAGGAGCAGTGGCCCGACTGTCACCGATCACAGTTTATGGCCACCCCGAGCTGAGAGCCCACGCCTCGGCTCCATCTCTGCAGCTGGCTTCCCCGCTCCGATACCTGGGAGCTCTGCCGCACTCAGGCACCCCCGGTCTTCCTGTGACCCCGAGGGTCCTGAGACCGCACTGTCCCGCGAGGGTTCCACCCCCGCTTAGCCACTGCAGCGACGTCCCTCAGCGGAGCTGACTTCTAAAAGTTCCGATTTTGTGCTCCGCGGCTCTAGCACTTGCCAGAAGCAGCCGACGGAGGCCCCCTCCCCCGCCGTCTATCCTCCCGAATATCGCCTCCGATTCACTTCTCCGCACGTCCTACCTTCCAGCAAGTGGTCGCTTCTCTGTTCAGAGTGTTTTTACTCTTATCTTCGATCTCCTGTTGAGTTCGTAGGTGTTCAGAATGGTTTGATCCCTATTCAGCTGAATTCCTGAGACCAGACAAAATCCAGGTCTCCTACTCCTCCGCCATCTTGCTCTGCCCCCCGTGGGTTTTTCAGTTTCAACACTTCCTGAAGCCCTAGGCACAAAGGGACGAGGCTTCTGGGCTGAAAGGAGAGAGCTCAGTGCTTCAGACACGGCTTTCAAGTCTAAGCTCCACCAGCTTTCAGCTGTGTGACCTTGGGCAAGTTACTTAAATCTCTGTTTCCTCATCTATAAAAGAATGATAACTGGGGCACCTGGGTGGCTCAGTCTGTTAAGCATCCAGCTCTCAGTTTTGGCTCAGGTCACGATATCAGGGTTGTAAGACTGAGCCCCATGACAGCCTCTGCACTGGGCTTGGAGTCTGCTTAAGATTCTCTTCCCACCCCTCCCCTCTTTGCCCCCATTCAGGGGCTCAACTCTCTAAAAAATAAATAATTTAAAAATAATAACAAAAGTAGAAACTCACCCACTTACCTCAAAATATTTTTGTTGAATTTAGCTGAAGAAATGTGTTTGTAATGCTCTTGGCTCACAGTAATTTTTCAACAAAAGTATAGTCAACTCCTATTTCAAATGTTCTAACAACATCTATTGTCTCCCTCTGAGATACTAATTTTCTCCAAAGGATGCTGAGTGTGTGGCTGTCATAGTCTGAGGTCCAGCTAAACATGCTTCATTCATTCATTCAATAAAAATTTATTGAGCTCTTACAATATGCCCAGGGATGAAATAGATTCTACTGATAAAAAGAAAAATAAGACACTATCCCTGTCATTTACGGGTTTACTGACATTGGACAAGACAGACATGAAAGCCACCTTGCAAGCTGGAGCAGACCACAGCGTAAGAGGCAGAAGTCCTAAAGTTGGGCTTTCCTGAGCCACCCTTGGTTCCTATGTGGTGGAGCCATGGACGAGAAGTAGTCAGAGGGCTTCTGTGGAGTTTCTGATAGCAGGTCACCACAGACATGGGAGAAAGCTGTGGGTATGCTCCCAACAATGGGAGTGAGAGCTTGACCTTGGGGGGTCCAACACAACAAGCAGAGACCAAGTGCAGTAAGTCTACCAGGGAAAGGAGAGAGACATGGGCTCTGACCAGATCCAAAGAAAGAGACTAGATCATAAATTACACAAGCTCAGAATTGGTTCACATTGCCAGCAGGGCACAGACCAGCCAGGAGGAGAAGGGCATGGCCCTGGAGACCAAAGGAGCTAGGGTGCCCTGCAACCTCCCCTCCACCATGAAGTTGCATAAAGCCCCCTCCATCCTTCCTCCCTCTTGGGGAGGAAAACGGGGGTTGATGGGCCAATAGGAGAGACTGAGCATCTTTTGTTTGGGAGACTGGCATTTCCTAATAGGACTATTGCATTACTGAATGAGCTCAAATTCTAAACCAGATTGGACATTTGACTACTTTTTCCCACGCTTCTCACATTTTCTGGGAAAGATGACCAGATTAGTTATAGACAATAGAACTCATTTCTCTCTCATCTGAGTTATAATATGGCTAAACTTTGTGATTCCTTTTCCCTTACGTTAGGCTCAGCACCTAGTATCAAAGGGACACTTGATAAATGCAGCTAGTCCACACCATATAAAAGGAATGCTGAAGAACAGGGAGTCCTATCTGCCTCTGTGGATCCCATTTCCAAAAGATACAGTCAAGTCAATGTGCATTTTTTTGTATCGAGTACAGCCCTGGACCCTTGCCCATTTATTCCCCGTTCTTGATGCCTAGACCACACCCAGACCCTCAATGCTCTGGAGGTGGGGAGAGAGGCAACAGGCCTATCTGAACCTGGTGCCAGCATCCATTCTGAGGCCAGGAACTTAGGGGGTTTTTTTTGTTTTGTTTTGTTTTGAACTGAGTTCCTGATGATGAATCAACTCTGTGTCCCCAGAAGTCCCCACAGGTCCCCACCCTGGCCACACACACACACAAAGCCACATACCCCAAACACACAGCTGAGTTGCGATGTCATGTGGGTGTGGGAGTTTTCAGAGTAGAAGGGTCTTGGCTCTGGTTCCATGATGGAGAGCAGATGGGGGTGGGGTGAGAAGGCCCCACCTCTCTCCTGGGGAGAGGCTATGGCAACATGTGTAAGCAGAATGGATTGTCCCCTTGGGGCAGAGGCAGATGGGGAAGGACAGTTCCTGACCCCAACCAGAGAAAGATATTATTTCTCACGAGCCTCATGAGGAACACTGGGTGTGTGAGATAGTCTCTGTCTCCTGCCTGGGGCAGGTGGAAAGGTGGGGAGGGCAGCGTGCTGGGGTGTGTGGATGACCTCATGGGAGGAGAGGGGAGTGCTGTGGTATCACAGACATGTGGGAACTTCCTGGGCGAGAAGTGTGGAGGAGGACGACAGAGTTCGGGATCCTATTTCTGGCTTTAATAACAGCCCTGGTGACAAGCAGCCACATGAGAGGGACGCAGGCAGGCAGGTCTGTCAGGGAACAGTGGCACCTCCTGTGTGGAATGAGGGTTTGCTACGAGGTCTTGGTGGCCTTTAATGCAGGGGTGGGGTGGGAAATGTGGGATGCATTTTTAGTTGTGAGAAAGCGCAGATACATGAAAGAATGGAATGGGGTGCAAAACCGGAGCCACAACAGGGCTTCAAAGCAGCTGCTGAAACATGGCTGAGGACCGTGTGTGAGTACGGCAGAGTGAGCAAGAACAGACACCCTGCCAGCTCCTCGCTTGCGTCCTTGGGAAATTTTCTTAACTTCTCTGGGCCTCCATTGCCTTTTCTACGAAATAGGGATAACAACAGCACTTTCCTGGCAGGACTGTCAAGATTAGATAAGTTAATAAATATTTATAAAGATTAGAATGATGCTTCTCATGTAGCATGTGCTCAAGAAAAATTAACTTGTAAAGATTAGAAGGATACTTCTCATGTAGCATGTGCTCAAGAAAAGGTAACAATTCTTATGGTGGAAAGAGCACTGGGGTAGGACACAGAAGACGGGGTTTTAGTGCTGCCAGTGACCAAGTGAATGTCTCTTTGGGCCTCAGTTTCCTCATTTGCAAAAAGAAAAAGAGGGATTAGATAATATCAACCTTCTCTTCCAACTCTACCATTCTAAGACCTTGACTTGGTCATCTATGTAGAGTTGACAGAAGTCCACTTTGCTCCAAATTATCTTGGGCATGCCACTGTCTGCAATTCTACCATTAAGGGTGCAAGCCTTTGAGTGAAGCATGTTCTTTAATCTTATGCTCCCTTATTCGAGAAAATAGGTCCTGGGGGAGGTTGGTGGGTATTTAACCAGTAATACATGGGAATGAATTAATTCTCCTAAAAATAAATGGTCCTTGAGTAACAGCAGGCCCCACAGTATGGCTCAGAAAAAGGAAGAATCATGAATCTAAATCTCTAGTACGTGGTATTTGCAAGCATAGTTGCTGCCCTAAGTGACTTTTATAAGAAAACAAAGATGAAAGCAACTGTAGCGTGAATAATCTATTAGACAAAAGTAAAAATCCAATCAATAGACTATGAAGGGAACAAAAACCTTGAGTGGGAAACTGAGGGAGGTTGAGATGGTGATGGACAGGAGGAGTTCTTGAGGTTCTGTCCATACCTCTAAGGGGGTCCTGGGTTATCCCTGCTTCTCTAAGAGTGGACATCTGAATGTCCCTGGTAGAGCCTGTCCTTCCTGGGCATCTTGGAAGTTCTACAGCTTCTGGAGTGAAAGCTTAATTGGTCTTCTATAGAAAGCTCAGAGAAGGAATATGTTACCTAATGATTCAGTGATGCTCTCCCTGCTGGGCACTGCAAATTGAGCTCAGAGAGTGTCTGAAATGATCTACAGTCATCAGGCAGAAACTGGAGTGACTAACATGACAGAATTCTTGTCATGCAAGTCAGAGTGAATACTCAGCAACTGGTCCAGAGAGGAGATGGGAGGGAGTGGGAGGAAAGGGGAAAGGAATGTTTGCATTCCAATGGCTTATTGCCTGGATGGCCCCTCTCCACAATTCCAGCCCAGAAAGAGAGATCAGTGGTGGAAGTGGATCCTCAGGTCACTGTTCAGAGGTGAGGGATAAGAAGAAGTCAAGGAAACTGAGAGTCTTTTAAACATTCTTGGTTTCCCCTCACTGAAAGGAAATCCAGGGTAGCAAAACAGTTTTCCCTACCCTCCTGCTGCCCTCCCATAGTATGGTGCAGGCCACCATCCAACTTATCTGTCCCACACTGAGTAATCTCAAAAGAGGGTAATGGTGAAGAAGCATTTATATAATTATTCACTCATTCATTTGTGCCACATTTATTGAGATTCTTCTCTATGCCAGGTGCTTAGGACATACAAAGAAATTAGCCCCTACCCCGGCAGGTGATATGCACAATACAGTGTAGAGTGGAGGGATAGAAGGAAGCTGGGAGCATCTGCCAGACCTGGGCCTTGGGTGAGACCATGTCAGGTGGGCAAGGAAGTTGAGAGATGGCTTTTTGAGCACAGGGAACATAAATGAAAAGGGGTAGGGATGTGGAAGATCACGTGTGTATAGGAAACTGGCTGCACACGGTGCAAGTGGACTGCCAAGAAGTAGAGGCTGGAAAGGTCTTGAAGGGCTATGTGCCATGTAGGGGAGGAGGGTCTGGGGAGGAGAGGGGATGGTTAAGGCTGCCCTTAAGGAGAAGGTGCTGCTTCTGTGTGGGGAATGCATGGGAGAGAGGCAGGCTGGAGGCCCAGACACCTCAACAGGCTGTTAGGAGGAGCTGAACTAGGGAGGGGGGAACAAAAAGACAGCCATGAGATATGTGGGAATGCAGTCCAGAGGACCCAGGAGTCAAAGATTTGTGGACTGAGGGTCAGGGACAGGGAGAAGGAAAGAGCAGGAAGAGGCAAAAGGGAGTGGTGAGGAGAGGGAAGGAAGTGAGTGCAGGTGAATGGAGGGGATATCTTCCTCCTACTCTGAGAAAAAAACTGCCTATCAATTCTCAGAATCATAGATCATAGTCTGCTTTGGGAGGGACGTTTAAAGTGACTTACTCGGACCTTCATACAGCCATCTCCTCTGCAGTCCCCTCCTGGTGCTCAGCCATCCAGCTTCTTCATTCAAGCACTGAACACCAGATTATTGTGCATGGACCATGTGCCTGGTGCCGTACCAGGCCTTGGGGATATGATGGTATAAAAAGGCCAATGGGTCAGGATGAAGAGTGCAGAGAAGAATGAAGACATTGGGAAGACAAGGCCACAATATGAAAGTTTAGAGAACAAGGGTTATGCAACATCTTCACATGCGTTACCCTACAGCTGGGATGGCCTGTGAGGTTATCCCCAGCTGGGACGAGGAGGCCAGGTGTGTATTAGCACCCCCTTCAGTCAATGGGTTCAAGTTGCCCTTGGAAGGAAATGTGACTTTGGCAAGACCATCCACAAAAGGCTGAGGGCTGGCAGCACTCCTATTAGCTGGAGAATTGAGTCTTTTGTTATAAGACAACCTGGGTGCTGCATCCCAGTGTCTACCACAGAAAAAGCATGGGATTGAGTGTATCCTGATTGTGTTCACCTGTGGCTACTGGTCTCTGTGTCTGTGTGCATGCTAGTGTATCTGTTAGTGTGCCTATGTGTAAGTGCTGCCCCTCTTAGATCAGGGACCATGACAGCTTTGCAGGTAGCCGGGAGTTAAGCCTTGCCCTCTGCCACCTACTTTGGTGGACCTCCAATTCTTTCCTGTGTACTGTCCAATCTGGGCCTGGTGAAAAGGTATGGAACATGGGCTTTGGAGTGGGGAGTGTCTGTGGACTCTCTACTAAGATTCTACTTCTATTCTCACTTACTGAGAGGGTGAGAGAAGGCTATCCTATATGACTCCCTTGTGAAAATTAGAAAAAGCACTCCTTGCTAGCAGACCTCATGTGAATGCACAGCCTGGCAAGCAGACTAGACAGATTCGGCCCCCACTGGACCCTTTTACCGACCACCCTCAAGGATTATCTTATCTGGACTATATTTCCTGAGCCATGATGGTGTGAATAGGGTTTTGGGGGCCACATCTTCCTGAGGCAGTCTTTTCCATGTCCAAGACCTGAAATTCCAGTTATTGTTAGAAATCAGGATGATATTACCTGCCATGAGTCCAGGCTCCTGGGGCAGACTTGCCCAAAGGCCCCTGGAAGGGTTGGCTCCCCAAATTCAAGGCAGAGGACAGTGTAAGGATGGCCTTGGAGGGAGCTGGTGCGTAAGAAATGGAGCATCTCCTGGAGTGCCTGCATCTGTCTCCCTCATCAAGGAACATGCATCCAATGCAGTGTTTGTACATAGCATGTCCAAAGACCAAATGCACATATGAAGAGAAATCAGCTGAGATGAGGACCCATGACCTGACTTTGTAGGGATGGGAAAACCAGGTCACTGGATGCTCTGGATCTTGTAGCACTAAATTCAGGGCAGATTCTATCAGTGGTTCACCCAAACTTTGTAACTTGATGTTTCACCAACTAGTTTCTCAAAGAGTCTGCAATCACTCTCCTAGAAATAAAATCCCTCTCTTTCTAAAGGTTTATGTTGTTGTATTCTTTTACACATGTAATTTTTGATTATGGCAGACTGGAAGTTTCATAGGGCAGAGTGGCAGGAGGTTTAGTGTTCTTGAATTCGTGAACACTAGAGCTGTAAGAAGCTTGAGACCATCCCATGCAGTGCTCCAGCTCAGAGCCTAGAGCAGATTTCTGCCCATCTTATTTGATTCAACCCATAAAATGAACAATGAGAACACAATTGTGCATGGCATACCCTCTCCTGCTTATCTCCCAATGCCAGCCTACTTCATCCTACCACTAGCCTGGAGGTCATGGGTGCAATGATTTGCCCAAGATACACAGCTGGTCAGGGACAGGATCAGGATCAATGCCCAGGGCTCTTAAGGCAGAGCAGTGCTCTCAGCCCTAGAAATCTCTGGTTCTCTTTTGATCTACATGGACAGGAGGTATGAATAAACACTATGAACCTGTTACTTTGATGAGGTAACAGCTTATACAAGCCCCCTTTAGCCCCTTGTTCATATGCATGCACACTCACATACACATGTGTGTGCATGCACACCCACAGGCTCAGACTCCTAGACTACAGAAAGGGTCTAGGTCTCATTTTATCATTTTGGATTCCATCTAACTCAATGCCTGGCATGCTATCACTTCTCAATAAATGCTTGTTGAATGCATGAATGAATGATGAATATTAATGGATATTTTTCTTCCCAAGATTCCTTTGGCCTTCACCATAACCTTGATTCAGAGGCCCAATTGGACCATTTCATGTGGGGGAGGGGAGAAGAGAAGCAATAAATTTATTAGTACTGTGCCAGGCACTTAAATGTATATCATCTCAGCTAATCTCATTTTAAAATAAGTAATCCCAAGTGACAGACATCCCCCCATAAAGGAGTGACCCCACCATCCCCTGGTGCCCATACATAAGGGGCTTTACGTACAGCAGGCTTATGGCTTCTGCATCAATTTCTGCTTCTACTTATCCCCAGAAGATATGAAAAAGAAAACAACATCAGAACTTCTGAAGACCAAAAGCCCAGAATCCTAAGCTTGCAGCCTTCCCTTTTGTGAGACAGAGAAGCAGGAGAATATTAAGAGGAGTGAGTGCAGGAAGCTAAAAATATCTTCAAAGCTTATGTAAATTTGGCGCACATAGAGGCACTGGCCTTTGGGCTCCAGCTGTTCTCAGGACTGACTTAGATGCCCTTGACATGGAGACCCAGACATTCTGAGAACCCGCCCACCATTTGTAACCTTTTAAAAATCTTCCTAATTGTGTTCCATGTTCTTTAAATTTATCACCCTTGGGAGTTGAGCTACAATATGCTAAGGAGGCCATTGAAGAGGCCTAGACACCCCTCCTCTCCCAGCCTCCTGGGAGAACAGTGCAGTGTGAGGTCAGAGACATCCATCCTTGGAATAACAGGCGCCTTTGAGAAAGGCTGCACCCCTAACCATTAGCATGTTAATAGGGAGGGAATCAAAAGATCACTCAATCCACACCCAATGAGGGCATCATTTCAATCAATAGCGCAGCTCATCAAAGTCCTGATGCCACTGACACTGCATAAAAACAATTCTTAATTGAGAATTAAACAAACTTTTATCTGATGCAATTCTGAACTTCAGCCTTTAAAATAATGCCAAGTTCAGAAACACATTCAGTCTGGTGGCTTGTATACATTTAGTGGGTATTTTTCCCTCACAGCTGACACTTTCCCTTCCTGGTTCACATAGGAAAATGAGATGGGTGTCAATTCCCCAAAGGCCTCAATGCTAAGTTAAGTGTCTCTGGGAGGAAAGGGGGCTCTAACTGAGCAAATATTAACCTGAGGTGACCTACAGCAGAGCTGGGTCCTGGCTTTCCAGATTTGTAACCAAAATGTACTAAGTGTAATTCAGCTCTTAGGTACTCAGGATGCTGGCTGCCAGACTAGGAGACAAGTAGCTTTTAATGCACTGATGACACAGTCTCCCTGACATTAGAGGCATGGCCATGAACCAGGTGGCCAATTACTCTCAGAAAGAACAGCTCAATATCAACTGTGCTAAATTCAAATGGTCATATTCAGCAGAGGCTATTCAGCATCCAGATGGACATGATTGAATATCTCCATTCAACAAGGCAATCCATTTCATTACTTGCAGAGTTCTTCCACAGCCAGCTCATCCTGATGGGCCCAGGAAGACCAGGTCCTGACCAAAATTAAGTGTGTTCAGCAGGAATATTAAAGTAAAAGCAGGAACTTGGAACCTTCCAAGTCAACGCCATCTTACTGTTACATTAGATGGTTGGTTAGAAGTCTTCAAATTTCTGTTGAAAATCTGGTCAACCTTATGAACAAATACAAGCAGTTTCTTTGGAACAATCTTGGCTCTGTCTAGAAGAAGCCTCTGCCACCTTGCAGAGCTGGGTTGACCTCCATGGGAGAAGATGATAGTTCAACTCCCTTAGGGCTCACACTAAACATCACCTTTGCCTCCTCTTCATTTGGTAGTTAGGTGTGTGGTACTCCTCTTTATCAACCCCAGCAAGCATTTGCACCTGCAACACTCACCTCAATCTCATTGCAAAATATGCAGTTGACACATTGGGAGGTGTTGCACAAGGGCCATACAAGCTACTGTTTCCTACATTCAGACATAGCAAATTGGTTGCCTACCGGCTGAATTCAGCCAGATGTTTGCGCAAGCTCTCCTCTGCCCCAGCTTTCTCTCTCTCACACACACCACATATACACCACATGTACAAATGCACACACCACACACAACATACATACCACATGCACACACACATACATGCATACACACACACACCACACACAGTGTGTTTTTCAAAATGTAGCTTGGAATGGCTTTAGGCTAAGACCTTCACTTTCCAGGTCACCACAATCCCTGCTAAGTCTCATTGCCACACACGTCTTTGGCTTCACTCATTTACCTTATCTGGACACCAAGAGTGTCTGAGTTTATAAAACCTTGCTGGAGTCTACAAATCTTAAGACATATTTTAAGTTTTATCACCCAGAAGTGTGTACAGTGGAGCAACAGGTGGTTCCTTCCAGGTAACACACTAGGATTACAGCCAGTAGGCAAATTAATAGCAACCAGGCCATCCAATTTCTTTCCTTTGATTCAGAAAGTATGGGTGGAGTTGCAGAGAGGGATTCTAGGGTTAGTTACAACTCTTACTTTTCTGTTGCTCTTTTCTGGCCATGTAACTTGTAAATTGCCACTGGATACCCACTGCTTTCATCTCGTGGGACTGCCATAACAGAAGACCACAGACTGGTGGCATAAACAACAGAAATCTATTTCTCAGCTCTGGAGGCCATAAGTCCAAGCAAGATCTAGTTGCCAGGGTTTGGTTTCTAACGAGGCTGCTCTTCCCAGCTTGCAGACCTCCACCTTCTCGCTGTGCCTCCACATGTCTTTTCTCTGCATGTCTTATAAGGACATCAGTCCTCTTGATTAATTACCTCCTTAAAGGCCCAGTCTCCAAATACAGGCACATTGGAGGTTAGGGCTTCAACATATGAATTCTCGGGGGAGGCGGACACAATTAAGTTCATAGAAAGTACTAACTAGAAAGTCCATGTGCAATTGTTGCTAATGCCCCTCTGCTATTATACCAAGGATGCCAAGTATGCTAATACTAATTATATCAATTAATTGTATTTAAGTCCATTAATACATGAATATCAATTATATTAAGTATAAGAATTAATTCTATTAATTATTCTGCTCCCACATCTCTGGCAGACCTGGCTGTTCAGTAATATACTCTTTCCTACTGGGCAGAGGAAACACGGTGTTGAGGGAGCCATTACCAGCTGGACCTGGCACAGGAGATATGACGTATTTGACATTTGTACCCCAGCGGCAGGCCTCCCCCATCCTGGGTAAGGATCTAGGAGCTGAATGAAACTCCAGCAGTGGTTGGCGCATACCTGTGTTGTGGAGCCATGGCTTTCCACAGTGCTTTCACACCGGGCAGAGCAGTTGACCTCCAGGGACTCTTGGCTGACAAAGCCTTGCTGGAAACTCCCTTTCCTTGATTCTGCATCAAGCAATTAATCCTCTCACAGCTTTTCCTTTTTTCCTACAAAGCTCTAAGAAACTCCAAGCTACTGATAACGTGTGGAGCCATTGACCTTTCTTCCTGATTTGGGGAGAGGCTGTCACCTCAGAAATTGTTTCTTCCTAGCTACCACTTAAACACAATCCGAGAATGCTTTTTCTCTACTTTTCCTTGAATTTAATTCTTACCCACTAATCTGTACTCTTCTCCAAGCACCTCTGTCCCTGAGGCCAGTTGACTGGCCTTTCTGTAGAGGAGGCAAAAGAAAGGATTTGCAAGGCGTAACTAGTACTACATTGGCTCTCCATAGAAACATCTTCAGAAAAATAGGATTTAACATTATGAACTTATTTTCAATCAAAGAACAATATAAAGAATAATATTTGGTCTTTTATAAGATAGGTTTTGAAGGTACTCTTCATATTACTATTCCTTGAGATTTTTCCTTGAATTAAATGCTAGGGAAGCAGATCATCCCTCCTGATAAATGGGACAATTTGCTTCCCTAGCATTTAATTCAAGGAGGAACTCAAAGGATAATTAATAAACCCATCATGTTTTCCTCCTTTCCTTGGCTGCCAGTAAACTCACAGCTATGTTTTGTGCTCAATGGTTATTATTATTCTTAGCTGAAGGTTTCTGATAAACTATTTTCTTCTTTCATTGCTGGACTCTCTTATTCATCCTTAATGTGTATGTGTCTTCTATCTGAGCCATCTCTTCCCTTAGGAAGTAACTGGGGTACTTTTAATAAATAATACATCAGAAGCTGAGTCAGGGACAGATCATCAGGGAACTGGGCTTTTGGCCCAATTCAGTTCACCAATCATCTACTGACCCCCATTACCGTTGGCCCCCAAGCCCTCTCTTAGTGTTCTCCAGGAAGAGATGTTGAATCTTTTCAAATGATGAAAGGCTCCTCAGTTTCTGACTGAGCAAAGCCTTGTCAATAGTTGCCATGCTCTATTTTAGCACAGTAACAAATCCCAAGTCCCAAAACCGGCATAGTTCAAAACATGAGACAATCATGATTTCAACTTCCCCTTTATTTTCAACCTTTCTCCCAACCCCTGAGCCCATATTTCCAATTATATCTTGGACATCTCTTTTCAAATATTCCAAATGCACCACAAACCTAGCAGGCACAAAACCGAACCCAATCCTTCTACCCCATCTTTCCAGAAACTTGTTTCTTTCTCTACATCCTCTGTTTCAATTAATAGAACCTCCGTTGGTTTTTACCTTTTTCTTTTTCCTTTTTTTTTCTCTTCTTTCTTTCCCTTTCTTGTCCCCTGGTTTCAGGTCTGTTCTAATTTGTATAGAGTATATTTGCTGGGGACGTTCTTAACCTGTTGGCATTTTGTTCTCTCATTCATCTATTCTCCTCTGGACAAAATGACAAGACGAAAAAAATCACCTCAGCAAAAAGAACAAGAGGTAGTACCGTCAGCCAGGGACCTACTCAATACGGACATTAGTACGATGTCGGACCTAGAAGTACAGAATCATGACTTTAAAGACACTAGCTGGGCTTGAAAAAAGCGTGGAAGTTATTAGAGAAACCATTTCTGGAGAAACAAAAGAACTAAAATCTAACCAAGTCGAAATCAAAAAGGCTATTAATGAGGTGCAATCAAAAATGGGGGCACTAAATGCTAGGATAAATGAGGCAGAAGAGAGAATCAGCGATATAGAAGACCAAATGATGGAAAATAAAGAGGCTGAGAAAAAGAGAGAGAAACAACTACAGGATCACGAGGGCAGAATTCAAGAGATAAGTGATACGATAAGACGAAACAACATTAGAATAATTAGGATCCCAGAAGAAGAAGAAAGAGAGAGAGGGGCAGAAGGTATATTGGAGCAAATTATAGCAGAGAACTTCCCTAATGTGGGGAAGGAAACAGGCATCAAAATCCAGGAGGCACAGAGAACCCCTCTCAAAATCAATAAAAATAGGTCAACACCCCGACATCTAATAGTAAAACTTATGAGTCTCAGAGACAAAGAGAAAATCCTGAAAGCAGCTCCGTAGAAGAGATATGTAACCTACAATGGTAGAAACATTAGATTGGAGGAGGCGGAGCAAGATGGCGGAGGAGTAGGAGACCTAGATTTCGTCTGGTCTCAGGAATTCAGCTGAATAGGGATCAAACCATTCTGAACACCTACGAACTCAACAGGAGATCGAACAGGAGAGTAGCAACAACTCTCTGAACAGAGAAGCGACCACTTACTGGAAGGTAGGACGTGCGGAGAAGTGAATCCGAGGCGATATTCGGGAGGATAGACGGCGGGGGAGGGGCCTCCGCCGGCCGCTTCTGGCAAGTGCTAGAGCCGCGGAGCACAAAATCGGACCTTTTAGAAGTCGGCTCGGCGGAGGGAAGTCGCTGCAGTGGCTAAGCGGGGGGTGGAATCCTCCCGGGACAGTGTGGTCTCAGGACCCTTGGGGTCACAGAGATACCGGGGTGCCTGAGTGCAGCAGAGCTCCCAGGTATCAGAGCAGGGAAACCGGCTGCAGATACGGAGCAGAGTCGCGGGTTCTCAGCTCGGGGTTGCCATAAACTGTGATCTGCAGCCCAGTCGGGGCACGGCTCCCCCAGCAGGGACCCAACAAGCAGCAGATCCGGGGAGACTCCCCTTCCTTCCCGGGGAGGAGCGGTGCGGGAACGCACTGCAGGGATCTGCTGGGTTTGGAGACTCCGCGCGGGGTCGGGTGCCAGAGAGAGCAACGCTCGGTCACAGGCCGGGTGAGCACGGAGTGCGGCCGGAGACCGGGGACACGGAAGTGACTGCTTCTCTCTGGGGGCACACTGAGGAGCGGGGCCCCGAGTTCTCAGCTCCTTCAAGTGGAGATTGGGAGGCCACCATTTCTGCCCTGGGCCTCCAAAGCTGTACCGAGAGCTTGCAGGGAACAAAAGCTCCTGAGAGCAAACCTGAGCAGCTTGCTTAGCCTGGACCGACAAGGGCGGGGCAATTCAGCCTCCAGCAAAGACATTTGGGAACCACGGCAACAGGCCCCTCCCCCAGAAGATCAGCACGAACAGCCAGCAAGCCAAGACCAAGTTGATCGATCAAGGAGAATAGGAGAACTCCAGCGCTAGGGGAATACTGCACATAGATTCATGGCTTTTTTTTTTTTTTTTTTTTTACCATGATTCATTATTTCATCAAAGTTAATTTTTGTTGACTGTTTTTTTTTATTTTTCTTTTTCCCTTTTTCAACCAACATCTTATAAATCCCTTTTTTTTAAAAAAAAACATTTTTTATTTTTCATTTTTAGAGTCATATTTTATCCCTTCATAGTAGTTACCCTTATTTTTGGCATATATATATAAGTTGTTCTCTCTTTAAAATTTTGAGGTACAGTTTCTTCTAACAGATCAAAATATACCCTAAATCACTAGTGTATGGCTTTGTTCTAGTCTCCTGCCTGATCACATTCTCTCCCTTTTTCCTTTTTTTTTCTTATATCTTCTTTCTTTTTTCAAACAACTTATCTTACCAAGTCCTTTTATAAAATCTTTTATAATTTTCATCTTTACAGTCATCTTCCATCCCTTCATTGTATCAACCCTTATTTTGTACATATATGTCTTTCTTCCTTTAAAATTTTAGGAGGCACTTTTTTCTAACAGACC
The DNA here is from genome assembly GCF_037043125.1 of Eumetopias jubatus. Lineage (NCBI taxonomy): Eukaryota > Metazoa > Chordata > Mammalia > Carnivora > Otariidae > Eumetopias > Eumetopias jubatus. Next base: position 104,248,769 of record NW_028274819.1, read on the forward strand.
AAAATACGCCCAAAATCTAGTGTGTGGCACTGATCTATGCACTAGCCTGATCATATTTGATCATATTCTGCCTTTTTTGTATTGTTTTGTTTTAGTTTTTATCTTTTTTTTTCTTTTTTTTTTCTTTTTCTCTTTCTTTTTTCTTTCTTTCCCTTTCTTTTCCCCTGGAGTCAGGTCTTTTCTGATTTGTATACAGTATATTTGCTGGGGACGTTGTAAACCTGTTAGCATTTTGTTCTCTCATTCATCTATTCTACTCTGGACAAAATGACAAGACGAAAGAAATCACCTCAGCAAAAAGAACAAGAGGTAGTACCGTCAGCCAGGGACCTACTCAATACCGATATTAGTACGATGTCAGACCTAGAGTTCAGAATCATGATTTTAAAGATACTAGCTGGGCTTGAAAAAAGCGTGGAAGTTATTAGAGAAACCCTTTCTGGAGAAATAAAAGAACTAAAATCTAACCAAATCGAAATCAAAAAGGCAATTGATGAGGTGCAATCAAAAAATGGGGGCACTAAATGCTAGGATAAATGAGGCAGAAGAGAGAATCAGCGATATAGAAGACCAAATGATGGAAAATAAAGAGGCTGAGAAAAAGAGAGAGAAACAACTACAGGATCACGAGGGCAGAATTCGAGAGATAAGTGATATGATAAGACGAAACAACATTAGAATAATTGGGATCCCAGAAGAAGAAGAGAGAGAGAGAGGGGCAGAAGGTATATTGGAGCAAATTATAGCAGAGAACTTCCCTAATGTGAGGAAGGAAACAGGCATTAAAATCCAGGAGGCACAAAGAACCCCTCTCAAAATCAATAATAATAGGTCAACACCCCGACATCTAATAGTAAAACTTACGAGTCTCAGAGACAAAGAGAAAATCCTGAAAGCAGCTCGGGAGAAGAGATATGTAACCTACAATGGTAGAAACATTAGATTGGCAACAGACCTATCCACAGAGACCTGGCAGGCCAGAAAGGACTGGCAAGATATCTTCAGAGCACTAAACGAGAAAAATATGCAGCCAAGAATACTATATCCAGCTAGGCTATCATTGAAAATAGAAGGAGAGATAAAAAGCTTCCAGAACAAACAAAAACTAAAGGAATTTGCAAACACGAAACCAGCCCTCCAAGAAATATTGAGAGGGGTCCTCTAAGCAAAGACAGAACCTAAAAGCAGCAAAGAGCAGAAACGAACACAGACAACAGACACTTAACAGTCACCTTACAGGTAATACAATGACACTAAATTCATACCTTTCAATAGTTACCCTGAATGTAAATGGGCTAAATGCCCCAATCAAAAGACACAGGCTATCAGATTGGATTAAAAAACAAGACCCATCAATATGCTGTCTGCAAGAGACTCATTTTAGACCCAAAGACACCCCCAGATTGAAAGTGAGGGGGTGGAAAACCATTTACCATGCTAATGGACACCAAAAGAAAGCTGGGGTGGCAATCCTTATATCAGACAAACTAGATTTTAAAACAAAGACTGTAATAAGAGATGAGGAAGGACACTATATCCTACCTAAAGGGTCTATCCAACAAGAAGATCTAACAACTGTAAATATCTATGCCCCGAACATAGGAGCAGCCAATTATATAATGCAATTAATAACAAAAGCAAAGAAACACATTGATAACAATACAATAATAGTGGGGGACTTTAACACCCCCCTCACTGAAATGGACAGATCATCTAAGCAAAAAAACAACAAGGAAATAAAGACTTTAAATGACACACTGGACCAAATGGACTTCACAGACATATTCAGAACATTCCATCCCAAAGCAAAGGAATACACATTCTTCTCTAGTGCCCATGGAACATTCTCCAGAATTGATCACATCCTAGGTCACAAATCAGGTCTCAATCGGTACCAAAAGATTGGGATCATTCCCTGCATATTTTCAGACCACAATGCTTTGAAACTAGAACTCAACCACAAGAGGAAAGTCGGAAAGAACTCAAATACATGGAGGCTAAAGAGCATCCTACTAAAGAATGAATGGGTCAACCAAGAAATCAAAGAAGAATTAAAAAAATTCCTGGAAACCAATGAAAATGAAAACACAACTGTTCAAAATCTTTGGGATACAGCAAAGGCAGTCCTGAGAGGAAAGTATATAGCAATACAAGCCTTTCTCAAGAAACAGGAGAGGTCTCAAATACACAACCTAACCCTACACCTAAAGGAGCTGGAGAAAGAACAGCAAATAAAGCCTAAACTCAGCAGGAGAAGAGAAATCATAAAGCTCAGAGCAGAAATCAATGAACTAGAAACCAAAAGAACAGGAGAACAGATCAACGAAACTAGGAGCTGGTTCTTTGAAAGAATTAACAAGATTGATAAACCCCTGGCCAGACTGATCAAAAAGAAAAGAGAAATGACCCAAATCAACAAAATCATGAATGAAAGAGGAGAGATCACAACCAACACCAAAGAAATACAAACAATTATAAGAACATATTATGAGCAACTCTATGCCAACAAATTAGATAACCTGGAAGAAATGGGTGCATTCCTAGAGATGTATCAACCACCAAAATTGAACCAGGAAGAAATAGAAAACCTGAACAGACCTATAACCACTAAGGAAATTGAAACAGTCATCAAAAATCTCCCAAGAAACAAAAGCCCAGGGCCAGATGGCTTCCCAGGGGAATTCTATCAGACATTTCAAGAAGAATTAATACCTCTTCTCCTGAAACTGTTCCAAAAAATAGAAATGGAAGGGAAACTTCCAAACTCATTTTATGAGGCCAGCATTACCTTGATCCCAAAAGCAGACAAAGACCCCATCAAAAAGGAGAATTACAGACCAATATCCTTGATGCACATGGATGCAAAAATTCTCACCAAAATACTAGCCAATAGGATCCAACAGTACATTAAAAGGATTATTCACCAGGACCAAATGGGATTTATTCCTGGGCTGCAAGGCTGGTTCAACATCCGCAAATCAATCAATGTGATACAATACATTAACAAAAGAAAGAGCAAGAATCATATGATCCTCTCAATAGATGCAGAAAAAGCATTTGAAAAAGTACAACATCCTTTCTTGATCAAAACTCTTCAGAGTATAGGGATAGAGGGTACATACCTCAATATCATAAAAGCCATCTATGAAAAACCTACAGCGAATATCATTCTCAATGGGGAAAAGCTGAGAGCTTTTCCCCTAAGGTCAGGAACGCGGCAGGGATGTCCACTCTCACCACTGCTATTCAACATAGTATTAGAAGTCCTAGCCACAGCAATCAGACAACAAAAAGAAATCAAAGGCATCCACATCGGCAAAGAGGAAGTCAAACTCTCACTCTTTGCAGATGATATGATACTGTATGTGGAAAACCCAAAAGATTCCACCCCAAAACTGCTAGAACTCATACAGGAATTCAGTAAAGTAGCAGGATATAAAATCAATGCACAGAAATCAGTGGCATTCCTATACACCAACAACAAGACAGAAGAGAGACAAATCAAGGAGTCGATCCCATTTACAATTGCACCCAAAACCATTAGATACCTAGGAATAAATCTAACCAAAGAGGCAAAGGATCTGTACTCAGAAAACTATAAAATACTCATAAAAGAAATTGAAGAAGACACAAAGAATTGGAAAAACGTTCCATGCTCATGGATTGGGAGAATCAACATTGTGAAGATGTCAACGCTACCTAGAGCAATCTACACATTCAATGCAATCCCCATCAAAATACCATCCACTTTTTTCAAAGAAATGGAACAAATAATCCTAAAATTTGTATGGAACCAGAAGAGACCCAGAATAGCCAGAGGAATACTGAAAAAGAAAAGCAAAGCTGGCGGCATCACAATTCCGGACTTCCAGCTCTATTACAAAGCTGTCATCATCAAGACAGTATGGTACTGGCACAAAAACAGACACATAGATCAATGGAACAGAATTGAGAGCCCAGAAATGGACCCTCAACTCTATGGTCAACTTATCTTTGACAAAGCAGGAAAGGATGTCCAATGGCAAAAAGACAGTCTCTTCAACAAATGGTGTTGGGAAAATTGGACAGCCACATGCAGAAGAATGAAACTGGACCATTTCCTTACACCACACACAAAAATAGACTCCAAATGGTTGAAAGACCTAAACGTGAGACAGGAGTCCATCAAAATCCTAAAGGAGAACACAGGCAGCAACCTTTTCGACCTTAGTCGCAGCAACTTCTTCCTAGAAACATCGCCAAAAGCACGGGAAGCCAGGGCAAAAATGAACTATTGGGATTTCATCAAGATAAAAAGCTTTTGCACAGCAAAAGAAACAGTCCACAAAACCAAAAGACAATCAACAGAATGGGAGAAAATATTTGCAAATGACATATCAGATAAAGGGCTAGTATCCAAAATCTATAAAGAACTTATCAAACTCAACACCCAAAGAACAAATAATCCAATCAAGAAATGGGCAGAAGACATGAACAGACATTTCTCCAAAGAAGACATCCAAATGGCCAACAGGCACATGAAAAAGTGCTCAACATCGCTCGGCATCAGGGAAATCCAAATCAAAACCTCCATGAGATACCACCTCACACCCGTTAGAATGGCTAAAATTAACAAGTCAGGGAACGACAGATGTTGGCGGGGATGTGCAGAAAGGGGAACCCTCCTACACTGTTGGTGGGAATGCAAGCTGGTGCAACCCCTCTGGAAAACAGTATGGAGGTTCCTCAAACAGTTGAAATTAGAGCTACCGTTCGATCCAGCAATTGCACTACTGGGTATTTACCACAAAGACACAAATGTAGGGACCCGAAGGGGTACGTGTACCCCAATGTTTATAGCGGCAATGTCCACCATAGCCAAACTGTGGAAAGAGCCAAGATGCCCATCGACAGATGAATGGATAAAGAAGAAGTGGTATATATACACAATGGAATATTATGCAGCCATCAAAAGGAATGAGATCTTGCCATTTGCAACGACGTGGATGGAACTGGAGGGTGTTATGCTGAGTGAAATAAGTCAATCAGAGAAAGACATGTATCACATGACCTCACTGATATGAGGAATTCTTAATCTCAGGAAAGAAATTGAGTGTTACTGGAGTGGTTGGGGGTGGGAGGGATGGGGTGGCTGGGGTGATAGACATTGGGGAGGGTATGTGCTACGGTGAGCGCTGTGAATTGTGAAAGACTGTTGAATCACAGTTCTGTACTTCTGAAACAAATAATGAAACATATTTTAAGAAAAAAGAAAAAGAAGAAGATAACAGGAGAGGAAGAAAAGGGGAGTATGTCAGAGGGGGAGACGAACCATGAGAGATGATGGACTCTGAAAAACAAACTGAGGGTTCTAGAGGGGAGGGGGGTAGGGGGATGGGTTAGCCTGGTGATGGGTATTGAGGAGGGCACGTTCTGCATGGAGCACTGGGTGTTATGAACAATGAATCATGGAACACTGCACCAAAAACTAATGATGTAATATATGGTGATTAACATAACAATAAAAAATTAAAGAAAAAAAAAAAGAAACATTAGATTGGCAACAGACCTATCCACAGAGACCTGGCAGGCCAGAAAGCACTGGAATGATATCTTCAGAGCACTAAATGAGAAAAATATGCAGCCAAGAATACTATATCCAGCTAGGCTCTCATTGAAAATTGAAGGAGAGATAAAAAGCTTCCAGGACAAACAAAAATTAAAGGACTTTGCAAACACAAAACCAGCTCTCCAAGAAATATTGAAAGGGGTCCTCTAAGCAAAGAGAGAGACTAAAAGTAGCACAGATCAGAAAGGAACAGAGACAATATACAGTAACAGTCACCTTACAGGCAATACAATGGCACTAAATTCATACCTTTCAAAAGTTACCCTGAATGTAAATGGGCTCAATGCCCCAATCAAAAGACACAGGCTATCAGATTGGAATAAAAGACAAGACCCTTCGATATGCTGTCTGCAAGAGACTCATTTTAAACCCAAAGACACCCCCACATTGAAAGTGAGGGGGTGAAAAACCATTTACCATGCTAATGGACACCAAAAGAAAGCTGGGATTGCAATCCTTATATCAGACAAAGTAGATTTTAAACCAAAGACTGTAATAAGAGATGAGGAAGGACACTATATCCTACTTAAAGTGTCTATCCAACAAGAAGATCTAACAATCGTAAATATCTATGCCCCGAATACGGGAGCAGCCAATTATATAAGGCAATTAATAACAAAAGCGAAGAAACACATCGACAGCAATACAATAATAGTGGGGGACTTTAACACCCCTCTAACTGAAATGGACAGATCATCTAAGCAAAAGATCAACAAGGAAATAAAGACTTTCAATGACACACTGGACCAAATGGACTTCACAGACATATTCAGAACATTCCATTCCAAAGCAACGGAATACACATTCTTCTCTAGTGCCCATGGAACATTCTCCAGAATTGATCCCATCCTAGGTCACAAATCAGGTCTCAACCGGTACCAAAAGATTGGGATTATTCCCTGAATATTTTCAGACCACAATGCTTTGAAACTAGAACTCAATCACAAGAGGAAAGTTGGAAAGAACTCAAATGCATGGAGGCTAAAGAGCATCCTACTAAAGAATGAATGGGTCATCCAGGAAATTAAAGAAGAATTTAAAAAATTCATGGAAACCAATGAAAATGAAAACACAACTGTTCAAAATCTTTGGGATACAGCAAAGGCAGTCCTGAGGGGAAAGTATATAGCAATACAAGCCTTTCTCAAGAAACAAGAAAGGTCTCAAATACACAACCTAACCCTACACCTAAAGGAGCTGGAGAAAGAACAGCAAAGAAAGCCTAAACCCAGCAGGAGAAGAGAAATAATAAAGATCAGAGCAGAAATCAATGAAATAGAAACCAAAAGAACAAGAGAACAGATCAACGAAACTAGGAGCCGGTTCTCTGAAAGAATTAACAAGATTGATAAACCCCTGGCCAGACTTATCAAAAAGAGAAAGGACCCAAATCAACAAAATCATGAATGAAAGGGGAGAGATCACAACCAACACGAAAGAAATACAAACAATTATAAGAACATATTATGAGCAACTCTATGCCAGCAAATTAGATAACCTGGAAGAAATGGGTGCATTCCTAGAGATGTATCAACTACCAAAATTGAACCAGGAAGAAATAGAAAACCTGAACAGACCTATAACCACTAAGGAAATTGAAGCAGTCATCACAAATCTCCCATCAAACAAAAGCCCAGGGCCAGATGGCTTCCCAGGGGAATTCTATCAGACATTTCAAGAAGAATTAATACCTATTCTCCTGAAACTGTTCCAAAAAATAGAAATGGAAGGAAAACTTCCAAACTCATTTTATGAGGCCAGCATTACCTTGATCCCAAAACCAGACAAAGACCACATCAAAAAGAAGAACTACAGAACAATATCCTTGATGAACATGGATGCAAAAATTCTCACCAAAATACTAGCCAAGAGGATCCACCAGTACATTAAAAGGATTATTCACCATGAACAAGTGGGATGTATCCCTGGGCTGCAAGCCTGGTTCAACATCCGCAAATCAATGAACGTGATACAATACATTAACCAAAGAAAGAACAAGAATCATATGATCCTCTCAATAGATGCAGAAAAAGCATTTGACAAAGTACAGCATCCTTTCTTGGTCAAACTCTTCAGAGTAATGGGATAGAGGGTACCTACCTCAATATCATAAAAGCCATCTATGAAAAACCTACAGCGAATATCATTCTCAATGGGGAAAAGCTGAGAGCTTTTCCCCTAAGGTCAGAAACGGGGCACGGATGTCCACTCTCACCACTGCTATTCAACATAGTGTTAGAAGTCCTAGCCACAGCAATCAGACAACACAAAGATCAAACTCTCACTCTTTGCACATGATATGATACTGTATGTGGAAATCCCAAAAGACTCTACCCCAAAACTGCTAGAACTCATAACAGGAATTCAGTAAAGTAGCATGATATAAAATCAATGCACAGAAATCAGTGGCATTCCTATACACCAACAACAAGACAGAAGAGAGACAAATCAAGGAGTCGATCCCATTTACAATTGCACCCAAAACCATAAGATACCTAGGAATAAATTTAACCAAAAAGGCAAAGGATCTGTACTCAGAAAACTATAAAATACTCATGAAAGAAATTGAAGAAGACACAAAGAAATGGAAAAACTTTCCATGTTCATGGATTGGAAGAACAAACCTTGTGAAGATGTCAGTGCTACCTAGAGCAATCTACACATTCAGTGCAATCCCCATCAAAATACCATCCACCTTTTTCAAAGAAATGGAACAAATAATCCTAAAATTTTTCTGGAACCAGAAAAGACCCCGAATAGCCAGAGGAATATTGAAAAAGAAGAGCAAAGCCGGCGGCATCACAATTCCAGACTTCCAGCTCTATTACAAAGCTGTCATCATCAAGACAGTATGGTACTGGCACAAAAACAGATACATCGATCAATGGAACAGAATCAAGAGCCCAGAAATGGACCCTCCACTCTATGGTCAACTCAACTTTGACAAAGCAGGAAAGAATGTCCAATGGAAAAAAGACAGTCTCTTCAACAAATGGTGTTGGGAAAATTGGACAGCCACGTGCAGAAGAATGAAACTGGACCATTTCCTTACACCACACACAAAAATAGACTCCAAATGGTTGAAAGACCTAAACGTGAGACAGGAGTCCATCAAAATCCTAAAGGAGAACACAGGCAGCTACCTCTTCAACCTCAGCCGCAGCAACTTTCTCCTAGAAACATCGCCAAAGGCAAAGGAAGCAAGGGCAAAAATGAACTACTGGGATTTCATCAAGATAAAAAGCTTTTGCACAGCAAAAGAAACAGTCCACAAAACGAAAAGACAACCGACAGAATGGGAGAAAATATTTGCAAATGACATATCAGATAAAGGGCTAGTATCCAAAATCTATAAAGGACTTATCAAACTCAACACCCAAAGAACAAATAATCCCATCAAGAAATGGGCAGAAGACATGAACAGACATTTTTCCAAAGAAGACATCCAAATGGCCAACAGACACATGAAAAAGTGCTCAACATCGCTCGGCATCAGGGAAATCCAAATCAAAACCTCCATGAGATACCACCTCACACCAGTCAGAATGGCTAAAATTAAATGAGTCAGGAAACGACAGATGCTGGCGGGGATGTGGAGAAAGGGGAACCCTCCTACACTGTTGGTGGGAATGCAAGCTTGTGCAACCCCTCTGGAAAACAGTATGGAGGTTCCTCAAACAGTTGAAAATAGAGCTACCATACGATCCAGCAATTGCACTACTGGGTATTTACCACAAAGATACAAATGTAGGGATCCGAAGGGGTATGTGCACCCCAATGTTTATAGCAGCAATGTCCACAATAGCCAAACTGTGGAAAGAGCCAAGATGCCCATCGACAAATGAATGGACAAAGAAGAGGTGGTGTATATACACAATGGAATATTATGCAGCCATCAAAAGGAATGAGATCTTGCCATTCACAACGACATGGATGGAACTGGAGGGTGTTATGCTGAGTGAAATAAGTCAATCAGAGAAAGACATGTATCATATGACCTCACTGATATGAGGAATTCTTAATCTCAGGAAACAAATTGAGTGTTGCTGAGTGGTGGGAGGTGGGAGGGATGGGTTGGCTGGGTGATAGATATTGGGTAGGGTATGCGCTATGGTGAGCACTGTGAATTGTGCAAGACTGTTGAATCACAGATCTGTACTTCTGAAACAAATAATGCAAGATATGTTAGGAAAAAAGAAAAAGAAGATAGCAGGAGGGGAATAATAAAGGGGAGTAAGTCGGAGGGGGAGAGGAACCATGAGAGATGATGGACTCTGAAAAACAAACTGAGGGCTCTAGAGGGGAGGGGGGTGGGGGGATGGGTTAGCCTGGTGATGGGTATTAAAGAGGGCACGTTCTGCGTGGAGCACTGGGTGTTATGCACAAACAATGAATCATGGAACACTACATCAAGAACTAATGATGTAATGTATGGTGATTAACATAACAATAAAAAAATTAAAGAAAATAATAGAACCTCCATTCACTGAGTTTCCCAAGCTACAAGCCTGATGACTTTACCCCTCACATTCAGTTGGTCTCCAGACGCTTCAGAATAAGCTTCTGAACCTGATGTCTTCCCTGAAACCACGTTGTCACTGTCCTAGTGCAGGGCTTGCTTTTCTCCCTCCTGAGCTACTGCAGTAACTTTGAGTCTTTCTGCCACCCAGTCTTTCCCTCTACTCCCATACTGCCATCCAGCTCACTTCCTGCTTACAGACCTTCACTGGTCTCTCAGTGCCTGTAACATAAACATTGAATTTATAAAGTAGTGCCCAAGGTCCAGTGCAGTCTAGCCCCAGCCCCCTGCAGCCTCATCTCTCCCTTTCCATTAGGACTCCTATGGTCCAGTCACACTGAAATTCTCGCTCTTCTTAAAACAAGCCATGCTCTTTCACGACTCTGTGCTTTTGCATTGTTATTCCTTCTGCCAAGAATACTATTTACATTGCCTACTTTTCTACCTGCAAAATGATTTTTATTTTTCATGAATTAACTCAGATATCAACAATACTCTAGCCACCTACCCTTCAATTAAATTTTTCTTGACCTTTCTACCTTCCCTTAGCTGTTTTCCACAGTCTTCCCTAGAATTTACCCAGGTGTATTCAAATTGGTTTTTAATAGGCTTATCTCTGCCCATCACTCTGAGCTAATTTAGGCTAAGAATGATATTTTTCACAGGCCTCAGTACCAAGCACAAAAAATGGCACAAAGTTGGTGCTGATGAAATATTAATAAAGTGGGCAGTGAAATATGAAAGAGAAGTAAGGGGCAAATGTGGGGAGATGAAACATCTCTACTGAACTGGTTTACTAGTTCAGGACCCTTTATTCAACAGCTGTGGACTCCCTGAGGTACTGAGTAATAAAGAAGTGAGCAAAGGCTGTTCTAGCTTGCTATCTTAGCCACTCTGGGGCTCATGATGCCTCTACCTCTTGCCATTCCCTTCACTGTTCCTTCTCTGCCTTTACCATAACAACCCTACCTTATGAGAAGCAGCATCCTTAGAAGATGCAGTAGGGACAAGCCTAATCATGCAATTTTTGCTCATAATTTAGAGTCGACTACACTAGTCTCATCCCATGATAGTGTCTTCTTGTGGACTTTTTGTGCCTTGTGGCAAATCCCACTTGTTCATAAGCACCAAAATTGTTAGAAGTGATGTAGCTCATTATATTTTTCAAAAGTGGCTGCAACAGCACCTCCTATCTCACTTGCTATTCTATAGTGTAACCTTGCCTTATCCCCATCACTCCCTTCCCCTTGAATCTGGGAAGTCCTGTGATTGCTTTGCTCAATAGAGATGAAACAGCCTTGAGGAGCCATTGAGAAAAAGACGAAGACTGGGGAGGGGGGAGGAATATGACCCTTGTTATATAGTGGCAGAAAGTTTGGCAACATTGTTGTTTTTACAATGCAACTGTTTTTGTAATGACACGGAAAATAAAAATAAACCTAATTAACAGGTGGATTTGGCTAAGGAGATTTCTGAGCAGGTTGCCAAAATGCCAACTCAGTTTTCTTATCCGTATAAATGGAACCATTCGGTGCTAAAGAAAATTTAAAGGAAATAGAAAGGATCCAGGACTTCTTGGGTTTGAAAATAAAACTATCATCTCTATTCTCTCACAGAAGAAAATTTTCAAAAGCAGAAAAAGCCTTAAGGTAAAGATCAAATCCAGGGTGCTAAAATATGAAAACATCTCACGGTAAATATCAAACCAAGGCTGTGACTGTAAAACTCTTTCTTAGGACCTTAGAAAGATCAAAACTGACGTATCATAGACTCTCTCAAATAAACAAAAGGACTTCTAAGTATCTTAAGGGCATTCCTTGCAGTTCTTCTCTGTTAAACAACGGGGTTTCTAAGACTCAAGGATGCTGTCTCATAGCAGCCTCAACACATCCCAAGGTGGAAAAAAAAAAAAAGCTCATCTCAAAGACATTTGTGAGTATGGGGTTTAAATGATGAAATAGATTACTATACAATAAGCCCACAAAATTTTTTAAAAGAATTGTAGCAGCTTAGACTGAAAGAGACAAAGTACAAAATGAACAGAAGCCTTTGAATCCCTAAATTTTCTGGGCACCAAGCAGTGTGAGAAGCCTACTTAGCTGCAAACATTGAAGCTTCTGTACAGAAAAGAAAGATGACACAGAGCATGGGACTAAGGGCCCAGAAGGCAGTCAACAGCCCTAGAGAATGAGTCCAGGGAGTGGACTGAGTCCCAACTAAGGAACTAACAAATCTGTGCTTACCTGGATCCTTGAATTGCTATGAACCAGTGACAGCTATGTGCCTTTCACTTTTCCTCTTTGAGAATGGGAATACAGTAGCTATTATCCTACACTTGTCTCACCTGGGTATGTGGGGAGAGGAGACAGATAACTGTCTTTCTAAGTCACAGATCCTTAAAGCAAGAACTATACTAAAAGAATTGCACCGAAGAAGCCCCCATTGTCACCTGGACCTAATTTAGTTGATAAGATCTTGGATTTGAGGAGGGCACGTGTTGTGATGAGCACTGGCTGTTATACTTAATTAATGAATCATTGAACACTATATCAAAAACTAATTATGTACTATACAGTGGCTAACTGAACATAATAAAAAAAAAATCTTAGACTTTGAACTGATGGCACAATGGGATGAACCTCTGAAGGTCTTGGGGGAAGGAATGACTGAATACATGTGAAGATGGACATAAATTTTGTGGCCAGAGGCAGACAATATTTTCCAAAGGTGACTGAAACAATATCTCACATTTCACATGTGCTTCTAAAATGTAACCTTGCTGATGTGCTAGCAAGAGATGGAACCTAATTCCCTTCCCTTGGATCTAGTTGAGATTGTGACTCTTTTAGCCAATAGAGTAAAACAGAAATAATAATTTGTGTCTTCCAAGGCTGGGTCATAAAAGGTGATATAGTTTTGACTTTGTACACTGGGACACGATGGAAGAAGTCCACCTCCCCTAAGGCCACTGTGGGAAAGCCCAGACTATAGGGGGAAACTACATGCAGATGCTCTGGTTGACAGCTCCACATGAGTTCTCAGATGACAGCCAATATCAGCTGCTAAATATGTCAGTGTAGATGTCTCTATAGGATTCTACCCCTCAACCACTGAATCACAGCCAGCCATGGAGTCTCCTAAGCGCAAGTGCAAGACATCATGAAAAGCAGATAAGGCAACTCCACTGTGCTCTGTACGAATTCCTGACTCACATAATCCATGAATATAATAAAATGTTTTAAAAGCCACTTAGGTTTTTTAATTTAAGTTCAATTAATTAATTGGACATATACATTATGTATTATGTATAATGTATGTTATATGGTACAGGTCTGTGATTCATCAATCTTATATAATACCCAGTGCTCATTACAACACATACCCTCCCCAATGTCCATCACGCAGTTACCCCATCCCCCCAACCTCCTCCCCTCCAGCAACCCTCAGTTTGTTTCCTAAGATTAAGAGTCTCTTCTGGTTTGTCTCCCTCTCTGGTTTCATCTTATTTCATTTTTTCCTCTCTTCCCCTATAATCCTCTGCCTTGTTTCTTAAATTCCACATATTCGTGAGCCATTTAGTTTTAAAATAATATGTTACAAAGTAACAAACTGGAATATATGGACATGGGCTCTCTCAAAAATATTATCATTTACAATATAGCTAAAGTCTATCCCTTGTCCAACATCCATCAAATTGAAAAATTATATAAATCCTATATAAAAACTAAAAGAATGGAGAAGGCAACATCCTGTAAGAGTGAGAATGTGGATTATTATCTCTGGATATATGTAATTATTATATAAGGACAATATTAGAAGAGAGTAAAGTTATCCAGAGAACTAAGAAGAATAAATATTAACTAAACAGAGTTGACTCCCAATCGCTGACACCTTAGGTGGTGCAATTTTTCCTGTAGGTCTTCAACAGTTTTCCTGAAATTAAAAATCTATAAAAAAAAAGAAAACAAAAACAAAAACTTCTGGCAAAAATGGAGTAAGAAACACCAGAATTAGCAAAATTAAAAGTAGACTATATATATTTCTGGTGCTAATAAATCTGAAAAGTGAGACTAAAAAGGATGAAAGCATTTCCAAGTAACTGAACTTTGTCCCTGAAAAACAATCAAGAATATTTATAAGAATACATAAATAAACAGCCAGTCAGCACTCAACAAGGTATAATTCACAATGGCATCAAAAACTAATAGACATTAGAAGAGGTAGAAAAATATGACCCATAATGGGGCGAAAAATCAATCAGTTGAAACCAGTCCAAAACAGACACAGGTGTTAGACTAGCAGAAAAGGACATTAAAACAGTTCTTATAACTCACTTCCATATGTTCAAAAAGTTAAGTAGAAACATGGGAGGTATCAAAAAGACCCAAATAAAACTTCTACAGACGAAAACTATGATGTCTGAGATATAAACTACAGTGGATTAACAGTGTATTAGAAATTGCAGAAGAAAAGATTAGTAAACATAAAGATAATAGAAATAGACACTATCCAAAATGAAACACATGGAGAAAAAAGAATTTTATGAAGTGAGCTGTGAGATAATTTCCAACAGTTGTGCATTTAACTGGAGTTCTTGAAGGAGGGAGATGAAACAAAAAATATTTGGAAAAATAATAGCCATTTTTTTCCAAATTTGATGAAAACTATAAGATCCACAAATATAAGAAACTCAATAAATTCCAAGCACAACAAACATGAAGAAATGTACATCAGGGCACATTGCAATCAAATTGTTCAAAATCAGTGCTAAAGAGAAAGCCTTTAAAGCAACCTGGAGGTGGGGGTTGAGGAGACACACTACATACCAAGAAGCAAAGGTAAAAATGACAGATTTCTCATCGGAATCAACAGAAGGGAGAAGAGAGTGGAGCAGCTTTAAAACAGTGTAAGAAAAAAAAAACTGTCACCTAGAATTCTATACCCAGTAAAACTATCTTTCAAGACCAAAGATAAAATTAAGGACTTTTTCAGAAATACAAAGCTAGAAGAATTTATCATCAGCAGGCTCATACTACAAGAAATGTTAAAGAAAATCCTTCAGGCAGAAGGAAAATGATACCAGATGGAAATCCTGATCTATACAAAAGAAAGAGGAGCACTGGAAATGGTAACCAGATAGGTAAATACACAAAATTTCTAATTATTTAAATCTAAAAGACAACTGTTTTAAACCAAAACCATAATAATGTTATAAATTTATAACATAGTAAAAGTAAAATTTATGGCAACAGTAGCCCAAAGAATGGGAGGAGAGAAACGTAAGTACACTACCTTAAGTTTCTCATAAGTGATGTTTTATTATATCACTTGAAGCTAGACTGTGTTAGCTAAAGATACATATTATGAACCCTAAGGCAACACTAAAATAACAGAACAATGAGTTGCAATAAGCTAAAAATGAGATATAATGGAATTACAAAAAACATTCAGTCCAAAAGACATAAAAAGTGGAGAAAGGGAACAACAAAAACAGATGGTACAAGGAGAAAAAAATAGCAAGACATAGAATTTTATCTTAACAATATCAACAATCACATTAAATAGAGTGGTCTAAACTAGACATCCACAAACTGAGATCCATGGGCCAAATCTGCCCTGCAGCTTGATTTTGTATGGCTCTTGAGCTAAGAATGCTTTTTTTTTTTTTTTTAAGATTTTATTTATTTATTTGACAGAGAGACACAGCGAGAGAGGGAACACAAGCCGGGGGAGTGGGAGAGAGAAGCAAACCTCCCGCTGAGCAGGGAGCCTGACACAGGGCTCTATCCCAGGACCCTGGGATCATGACCTGAGCCGAAGGCAGACACTTAACGACTGAGCCACCCAGACGCCCCTGCTAAGAATGGTCTTTACATTTTTAAAGAATTATTTAAAAGAAGGAGAAGGAGGAGGAGGCAGCAGCAGGAACAGCAAAGATCACATAGCCTCAGTCCATGAAACCTAAAATATTTACTATCTGGCCAAAAAGTTTGCCAACTCCTGGTCTAAACACACAAATTAAAAGGCAGAGATTGTCAGATTAGATATAAAAAGAAGGCCTAACTATATGCTGCCTACAAGGAACACAATTTAAGTGTAAAATTCAAAAAGGTTAAAAGTAAAGGGATGAAAAAATATACCACTAATCAACACTAAATAATGCTATCAATAATACTTGCGCTAATCAAAGGACAGTTATTGTGGTTATATTAGTATTTAGAAAAAGTAAACATCAAAAAAAAAAATACTACCAAGGATAAAGAAGGTCATTTTGTAATGGTAATGGGGTTAATTTATCAGGAGGACATAATGATCCCAAATGCTTATGCACCTAATAAAGTTTCAAAATACATGAAGCAAAAACTGATAGAACCACAAGGACCAGTAAACCAATTCCTAATTGTAGTCAGAGATTTCAATCTCATCTCTCAATAATAAAGTAAGCAAGAGTATAGAAGACCTGAACAACACAATCCACCAATTTGACCTAACTGACAGTTATAGAACATTGCATTCAACAAGAGCAGAATACAGTTTCTTCAAATGAATACGGAACATTTACCAAAATAGACTATAATCTGGGTCATTAAAAAAGTCTCAACAAATTTAAAATTTTAAAGGATTCAAGCCACACGAATTATGTTTTTGAACATAAACTTAACTTTTAACCTTTTTACTTTTAACCTTTTTGCATAATATAATTAAATTTAAACCAATAACAGAAAGATCTCTGAGAAAAATCCCAAAATATTTGAAAACTAAATAATATACTGGGTCAAAAAAGAAAAATTAAAATTATTTTGAACTGAATGAAAAAAAACACAACATACTAAAATTTGTGGGACAAAGCTAAAGCAGCACTTGGGTGAAATTTATAGCACTAAATGGCTATATTATGAAAAAAGAAAGGGCTCAAGTCATGACTCCTACTTCCATCTTAAGAAAGTAGAAAAAGAAGAGCAAATTCATAAGAAGAATAAAGGAAATAATATCAGAATGCAAATCAATGAATGAGAAAACAGAAAAACAATTGGGGAAAAAAAAATCAATAAAGCCTCCAGCCAAATTGATGAGGAAAAAAAGACAAGAACCAAATTAGCAATATCAGGAATGAGAGAAATTGTATCAGTACAAATTCTACAGATAATAAAAGGATAATAGGGGAATATTAGGAACACCTCTATGCCAATAAATTCAACAACTTACATGAAAAGGACAATTTTGAAAGACACAATTTACCAAAGTTCACTCGAGAAGCAATAGCCTGAATAGCCCTATATCTATTAAAGAAATTGAATTTGCAATTAAAAACATTTCAATAAAGGAAACTAAAGGCCCAGATGGCTTTACCTATGAATCATAACAAATGTTTCCAAAAAGTGGAGAGGAGGAAACACTTTCCAACTCATTCTATGAGGTCAGCAGTACCCTGATAACAAAATCAGATAAAGACTTGTGGAGAAAAGAAAATGACAGACCCATGTCTCTCATGAACACAAATGCAAAAATTTTAAACAAATTAGCAACCCAAATCCAACAAGATATAAAAAAAAAAATTAATATGGCATGACCAAGTGAGATTTGTCCTAGAAATGCAAGGTTGGTTTAACATTTGAAATAAATGCACTATATTAACAAATAAAGGAAAAAACCTGATATGATCATATCAATGGGTGAAGCAATTGACAAAACCCAACATCCATTCATGATAAAAACTCTTAGCAAACTAGAAATAAAAGAAAATTTTTCAATCCATAATGACACTATGAAAAACCAACACCTAACATCATACTTAATGGTAAAAGTCTAAATGCTTATCCTCTTGAGATAAGGAACAAGGCAATGCTAGTGGCTCTTTCAGTAAGAAAAAGAAATAAAAAGCACCTAGACTGGAAAGAAAGAGATAATACTGTCCTTTTTTGCAGATGACATGATTACCTATGTAGAAAACACAGTGGAATATGCCCAAAAAGAGCTATTAGAATTAATTGAAATTTTCATATCATGTGCAATAGGATAAAAATATGAAGTACCTAGAAAGAAATCTAACAAAAGATATGCAATACTTATACAGTGAAAATTCTAATACATTGTTGAGAGAAAGTAAAGACCTAACTATATGGACAGATAATATTATGATCATGGGTCAAACGACTCAATACTGTTATGATGTTAATTCTACCCAAACTGATCTATAGATTCATACAATCCTGATAATATCCCAGCAAGCTGGTTCTAAAATTATTATGGAAATGCAAAGGACATAAAATAGAACTTTGAAAAAGAGAAACAAAGCATGAGAACTAACACTACCTGATTTCAAAACAGTTTGGTATTGGTGTCAAGATAAAAAAATAGATCAATGGAACTGAAGAGACAACTGAGAAACAGATACCTATATATATAAATACCTGATTTTTGACAAAGGTACAACACACCTCAGTGGAGAAAAGGTAGTCTTTTTTTAACAAAAGGTACTAGAGTAATTGCATATCTATGTGCCCTCTCCCCCACGAAAAATGAACTTCAATCCATAATTCCCAGTATTTAAAAAAATTAACTTAAAATGCAGCATAGATTTCCAATATAAAACCTGGAACTACAGTATTTCTAGAAGAGAATATAGGCGATATCTGCAATCTTGAGTTAGACAAAGATTTCTTAGATATGACTCTAAAAACATGATCCCAAATGGGAAAAATTAATTGGACTTCATCACAATTAAAAAGGTCTGCTTTTCAAAAGATACTGTTAATAGAATGAAAAGACAAACCCCAGACAGGAAGAAAATATTTGCAAAATATCTGATAAAGGACTTATATCCAGAATATATAAAGATCTCTCAAAACGAACTAAGGGGGTACATGGGTGGCTCAGGAGGTTAAGCATCCAACTCTTGATTTCAGCTCAGATCATGATCTCAGGGACATGAGATTGAACCCTGCATCAGGCTCCATGCTGGGCATGGAACCTGCTTAAGATTTTGTCTTCCCTAGAGGGATGCCTGGGTGGCTCAGTCAGCTAAGCATCTGCCTTCAGCTCAGGTCATGATCCCAGAGTCCTGGGATTGAGTCCCACATCAGGCTCCCTGCTTGGCAGGGAGCCTGCTTCTCCCTCTGCCTCTACCTTTCCCCTTGCTTGTACTCTCTCACTCTCTTTGTCAAATAAATAAATAAAATCTTAAAAAAAAAAAGATTTTGTCTTCCCTCTCCTTTTGCCTCCCCCAGCTCGCTCTCTCTAAATAATAATAATAATGATAAGTAGGAAAATGAACAAATGAATTAGTAAATGAATGAATGTCAAAAGAGTAAAATGGACACTTCATCAAATAATACACTAATGCACACAAAATGATGCTTGATGTCACTGAACTTCAGAAAAATGCAAATTAATACCAGGGCAACATGCATAATCTACCCATTAGAATGACAAATATTAAAAAGAATGATCATACCAAGTGTTGGTGAAGATGTGTGAGAATTGAAACTCTCAATCACTGCTGGTGGGATTGTAAAGTAGTGCAATCACTTTGGAAAACGGTTTGGCAATTTCTTTAAAAATTAAATATATACCTACCATTTGAACCAGCTATTCAACTCCTAGGTATTTATCCAATTTAAATGAATGCATACGTCCATACAAAGACATATATATATGTCCATACAGATAACTTTGCAACAGTTATATTTGTAATAGCCTGAAACTGGAAACAGCCCAAATGTCCATCAATGTGTGAGTAAATAAACAAGCTGTGGTATATTCATATTTTGGAATATTACTCTGCAATGAAAAGGAATGAAGTCTTAACACATACAGTGACATAGATGAATTTCAAAATAATTATGCTGAGTGAAAGAAGCCAGACAATAAAAAAGAGTTCAAAGGGCACAGAAGTAACCTTTGAGGGTGATAGATATGTTCATTATCTTGATTTGTGGTTATGGTTTCATGGATATATAGACGTCAAAAGTTATCAAACTATACACTTTAAATATGTGCAATTTATGTTATTTAAATATGTGTATGTATATAAGTTGTAACCCCACAAAACTGCTTTAAAAATTTAAATGTCAAATAAAAACTGTCAAAAAGTTTCGGCACCACTCTGTGGCCCTTAAAAACAAGCCCTTGAAAAGGCAGCCTGCAAAAACACAAATTCCTTTCTATTAGATGAAAGCAGAAAACCTTGGTCTGGGAGCAGAGATGACGCCCAGAGTGTCAGGCATGTGGAGCCTATTAATGCTTTTTCCTCTCTCTTCTGCTCCTGTCACTGGGTTTAAATGAGGGCTATAGAGTTTCCTAGGAACAACTGGATCCCCATCTATGGAAGGCGAGAGATCATCAGATATCCAATTAACTGGGGATTTCCTAACAGAAGTGAGAAAGAAGATGGGGGCCCAGGAGAGAGCAGGCTGTCACTGCGAGCCAGACATAGCTTCAGGACTAAAGGAAGGAGGGGAACTGGTGGCTGCAGATGCATTTGCAGCTGTTGTGGGAACTCAGCCCATCCCAGCCACCATGGTGCTGTGTGTGCCCTCCAGGAGAAAGGGGACAGTGTACATGAACTGAAAGGACTGATTCACAGAATTCGGTAGCACTTTGGGATCCGAGCCACCAGCTGGGACATGCCGTCTGTCTGAATCATAGCACCCTCCCCACTGAGTGTAATAGTCCACCTCCTGGTAGACTGTGGAGCTGCCATGGCCTTGACAACATCAAGGGCATCCTCTGCCTTCTATAGAGCTCCTGCAGGGCCAGCCCAAGGTGGAGCAAAGGGAATTCAACCCAGCTCAACAAGATGGACAGTATTGGCCTGGGCTGCACAGAAGTGAAGGGAGTCAAGGCAGAGAAGAGAGCTGGGACATGGAGCTCTAGCAAGGGGACCCAAGCAACAATCCACCAAAGCCCTCGCTTGAGAAAACACAAAGAAGGAAGTAATATTATCCTCTTTCTTCCAAAAAAAGCATTATTACCCAGGGTGACCCAGAAGTTGAACTGCTCTGACGTAGCAGTGATATACTTACAGCTTTGTAGCATGAAGGCCCCACGGCTCTGGAACAAGAAGCCATGGTGTGGATGGTCAGAACAAGGCCCTGCTGTCACCAATGGTTTAGGAGTGCTGGGCAGGCTAACTGGGCCAGTGAGGACCAGAGTTATTAATGCTGGACGCATTTGAGGCAACCTCTGGAGAATTCCTGGAGACTCCTAGGAGCAAGAAACTACAAATCTATCCACACATTTTAGATACAATTATATGGTGACTTTCAAAATTTAAGCTTTAGTATTAATATGATGCATTTCTACCCACAGGCTAGGAAATAACTGAAATTAACATAAATTAGTACCCCAACTAATAGGAGTATATTTTCCTCCTATAGGAGAGAAGGAAATATAACAACAAAACCCTCTCAATGTGGTGGTCCATATTCAGAGATGTATGCTCAGAGATCAGAACAGATTCAGACTGATCTCCTCCAATGATAATTCTAGACAATTATATAACATACCCCAGACCCTGTTATAAAATAACATCCACAAAATAAAACTAAACAGCATGTTTTAAACAAAAGTATAGACTAAAATTTCTCAAGAATTCACTATGAGTTTTTTAAAAATGTTTATCTGTTGGGTCCATACACCGCACTTCCCAGTGAGTAAAATATCTACTGTGCGTGGATATTGGTGACCGAGGGAACACTCTCTCTCTCTCTTTTGATAACAGAATAAGAAGAAACAATAAAACTTTACAAGAGAGGATTTAGATTAGAAAGCAGGAGAAACACGTGATGGAAAGAGGCATAAAAGCCCTGGAGTTGTTGTGTAAGTGACATTTTAAACTCCATGTTTTTCAGGAGCACCTGTCCTTCAGAGACAGAACCATCTCCAAACATCCTGACAGTTCCAAGAAACATAAACAACAAAACTGGCACTGCAATCCATCATTCTTGTGCTTACTCTTTTATCCCTAAGACTAAATATTTTTGAATATCCATCTGATGTGCTAACTAATGAAGGCAAAGTCCATTCTTTCCATAAACAAATGGTTTTGTTAAGAATTCAAATCAAACATGGCAGAATCTTCCCATTTGCTGGTTGCTAATGTATCTTAACCATTACGTACATTCTTACATGTTCCAATTCAGCAGTCTCCTCTTAGGTGGAGATGCCAGGTTTGGACAGCGTATGTTTAATCTAGCCAAGAGAACATATTTCCTCCCTGAAACATGGCCTTGACAGCAAGGCAAAGTGTGATTAAGTTGTGTCACAAATAGGTGCAGCTCAATCCATCTGGCAAAAAGGAGTCTGTGCTGCCTAATTAGAAAATTTAATGATCTGATCTGATCAAACATCCATTTATAGTTTTGATAAGTGAAATTACACAATTAGATTACTACAAATGGGTGTGAGCTAGTGTCCTAATGAAACCCCCAGAGCCAGGAGTATGGACCTTGAGATGATGAGATTTGTACACATTTAGGTCAGCAACACATATTATAGCAAAGGAATGATGCAAGACTTTCTGAGGCTTCTTGGCTAGTAAGTTGTGAAACGTTGATCTGATTTGCTTGGAAATTTTTAAAATAATTGGCTCCTGCTGGCTGAGGCCCCATGCCAACACCACATGGTAATTCATTCGTGACATTCCTAGAAGAGAGAATCTGCCGGAAGAGCTGCAGTATATGTTTAGGGAATAATCATGCCACCTCCAAATAGGACGCATAAAAGGAAGCAAACAGCAGGAGGCCAGCAGAGAGGCCTCTGGGTTTCCAGGGAAAAGATTCTCAATTTAAATTGAAATTGTATGACTCTTCCTCCTTTCTTCCTTCTCAAACTCCAAGTAAGACACTAGCTAGGACCATTTCAAGATCAAGTATACAATCCCAGAAATAATTATTTAGGTCTCCTGGATTTGCTATTTATTGTCCAAAGCTCTGGAGAATATGATGGTGACTTTGCAAAGAATCCACTTGAGGCACCATGTTCTGGGCTTCTATAGATGTCAACTGATTCTGGGGAAGCTTTTCAAGAAATACACGCACGCTTTGAGAAACAAACAAAACCACCAAGGTAATTGAACTCTTCTGGAAATAGCAAGGATTGTATTGTAGCTCAGAGCTAGAGTAAGGGAACTCAAAGAGAAACAGGTACCAAGATCATGAGAAAACAAATAGTGGGACTAGGGTTGATCTCTTAAAATTAAAAAAGGAAGGAAAAAAAAAAGGAAGTGAGGGAGGGACAAAGTAGTTTCAAGAAAAGTTTCAAGGGATGAAAGGTGAAGAAAGGCAATATCAGAAACTCTGAGCAACAGGAAAGTCCAAGAGGGAATGTTCTGTACCATACCGAGTCCCAGGACACAGCTCCATCCCTATTTGCCACCAACCCCAAGTGGAGATGGTATTCTTTAGGAATTAACATGTTAGGAAAGCTATAAAGGGCACAGTAGAGGCATCTAGAGCTGAACACTGGTCTGCATACTCCGTGATCTGAACAAGGCATTCATGCCAGTTATTCTTAACAACCCACTGCTGGAGGCCCATTTTCAAATCCCATCTACAAGGATGAAGAAAGAGCAGTAACCAGTAGTCTAAGGGTAAGAAAAACAAGATGGAATCCCAACTCTAGGAAATGGCAACAAAAACAGCCTGCTCTGATAATGTCCCAGAGTAAATGACGTAACTGATGGCCCTTCAGCTCCAAGCATAATGGAAGACAAATACAAGGAGAAGAAATGGTGGAAGAAATGGTGAATAGAAATCTAGCAAAAGCTGGCAAGAAATGAGGGTTGAATGGACTGACTAGGACCAGGCATGACCATGCAAGTGTGAAATGTTACAATAAACTTCATCATCAGTTTCTAATGAGTCCTATCAGTTGGAACAGACAAGCATGGTGCCAGGCTCGTAGACAGGGACAATTCTTGGAAGAGTTAGTTAAGGTGACATGGATTTTGAGTTAGGGTAGATGTTGGACTCTCAAAAGTAAAACATAGCAACTAGGGGAAGAGGAGTTCCAAAATATTAGGTGACTAAGATTAGAGTCCATGATTACTGACCTGGGATCAGAGCCATGCTCCAAGACAAGGATCCTGGGAGGAAACTGGCCCTGTGCATAGTGACATGGAAAGGAGGAGGTTCAGATGGTTGCTTATCTAGTGCCTGAAGCTCTGATAATTCCTTTTTGAAGACATGTGGTCTGACGTGGAAAATGGAATACCTCCCCTCATCCCCAAGGGAAGGGAGTTCTCAATATATCACAAAGCCTGGTTCTTAAGGCTCAAGGACTGGATAAAGCTGAGCACACAAGAGGTAGGTTATTATTGCTGGCAGATGGCTAGGCTGATTCAGGCAAGGAAGCTAATAAGAATCTACACACCAGGAGTCTCCAAATTCCCCCAATTTGGAGATAGCTCCTTATAGAGATAAGGTTGAGATATATATACAGGACCTGTGGTCTAACAGAGAATTTCTTATTTATTTGTAAATGCAATTGTATGAGAAGTATTACAAAAGTATAAAAATCAGATCATGTTCAATTATATTTAATGGATAAAAATGCAATGACAGGAAATTCATCCTGTCCCAGAAAATCCAAGATATAAGGAGGCAAACCAATAGATCACTAGGAAAAAGATACCCAAAAATATCATTAATTAAGCAAAGAATAAATATTCACTGACCATTACTATGTGTTAAATAGTGTTCTAGGTGATGTGGGAAATTTTAGGATAAATAAGATGTGGTTCCTACACTCAAGGGACTTTTAAACTAATAGAAAGGAGGGAGGGGTCTGGAGAGGAGCTAAAACATATTAAGCACTGAAGGCTCTGCCTATGCCCCTTGGACCTTCTGTGATCAGGTTGGGCCCACAGAAGGCTACTCTGCCCACGTGGGCAGCAGGCTAGCAGAGCTGAGGAATAACCTCCTGGGAGAAGCCCTTAGCCAATGACTCTCAGGAGTTAATGTATAAATATCTCAACTCCTTTGCCCCTCAGGTAGGATAATTCTGAGGCATGTGTATTGTACTGCTTCCAAGAGTTTCCTCATGGGCTTAAGCTCCAGGCAAACACTGTGGTTGTGGCTTAATAACAGGCTTTACCGTCTGCCTTCCTTCCTGTACTCCACTACTGGTTATCCTTCCATTTGCCAAATAAATGAATTGCACTTGAATCCTTGTTTCAAGGTCAGCTTCTCAGGGGATCCAAACCAAGACAATCACCTACTGCGTACTATACTAGATAATTTACACTCAATAACTCATTTAGTCCCTTTAGCACCTGGATAAAGAGAAATATTTCATTAAAGCACTTTACGGAATGAGATTCTACATTAGTTCTCTATCATATTTAGGACTTAAAAAAAAAAAAGCATGTCACGGTGTAGTGGACACAAACTGGAAGCCTTCTGACCCCTAGTCATTCTCCTAGTAGCTAGAGCTATGTTATCAGCCCCTCCTTTGGGTATGTGCATCTTTTTTTAAATAATTTTATTGTTATGTTAATCACCGTACATCATTAGTTTTTGATGTAGTGTTCCATGATTCATTGTTTGTGCATAACACCCAGTGCTCCACACAGAATGTGCCCTCTTTAATACCCATCACCAGGCTAACCAATCCCCCCACCCACTCCCCTCTGGAACCCTCAGTTTGTTTTTCAGAGTCCATTGTCTCTCATGGTTCGTCTCCCCCTCCGACTTACTCCCCTTCATTCTTCCCCTCCTGCTATCTTCTTTTTTTTTTCCTTCACATATATTGCATTATTTGTTTAAGGAGTACAGATCTGTGATTTATCAGTCTTGTACAATTCACAGCACTCACCATAGCACATACCCTCCCCAATGTCTAACACCCAGCCACCCCAACCCTCCCACCGCCCACCACTCCAGCAAAACTCAGTTTCTTTCCTGAGATTAAGAATTCCTCATATCAGTGAGGTCATATGATACATGTCTTTCTCTGATTGACTTATTTCACTCAGCATAACACCATCCAGTTCCATCCACGTTGTTGGAAATGGCAAGATCTCATTCCTTTTGATGGCTGCATAATATTCCATTGTATATACATACCACTTGTTCTCTATCCATTCACCTGTTGATGGACATATTGGCTCTTCCCATAGTTTGGCTATTGTGGACAATGCTGCTATAAACATTGGGGTGCACGTACCCCTTCGGATCCCTACATTTGTATCTTTGTGGTAAATACCCAGTAGTGCAATTGCTGGATCGTATGGTAGCTCTATTTTCAACTGTTTGAGGAACCTCCATACTGTTTTCCAGAATGGCTGCACCAGCTGCCATTCCCACCAACAGTGTAGGAGGGTTCTCCTTTCTCCGCATCCCTGCCAACATCTGTCGTTTCCTGACTTGTTAATTTTAGCCATTCTGACTGGTGTGAGGTGGTATCTCATGGCGGTTTTGATTTGGAATTCCCTGATGCCGAGCGATGTTGAACACTTTTTCATGTGTCTGTTGGCCATTTAGATATCTTCTTTGGAAAAATGTCTGTTCATGTCTTCTGCCCATTTCTTGATGGGATTATTTGTTCTTTGGGTGTTGAGTTTGATGAGTTCTTTATAGATTTTGGATACTAGCCCTTTATCTGATATGTCATTTGCAAATATTTTCTCCCATTCTGTCGGTTGTCTTTTGGTTTTGTGGACTGTTTCTTTTGCTCTGCAAAAGCTTTTTATCTTGATGAAATCCCAGTAGTTCATTTTTGCCCTTGCTTCCTTTGCCTTTGGCGATGTTTCTAGGAGAAAGTTGCTGCGGCTGAGGTTGAAGAGGTAGCTGCCTGTGTTCTCCTTTAGGATTTTGATGGACTCCTGTCTCACGTTTAGGTCTTTCAACCATTTGGAGTCTATTTTTGTGTGTGGTGTAAGGAAATGGTCCAGTTTCATTCTTCTGCACGTGGCTGTCCAATTTTCCCAACACCATTTGTTGAAGAGACTGTCTTTTTGCTATTGGACATTCTTTCCTGCTTTGTCAAAGATGAGTTGACCATAGAGTGGAGGGTCCATTTCTGGGCTCTTGATTCTGTTCCATTGATCAATGTATCTGTTTTTGTGCCAGTACCATACTGTCTTGATGATGACAGCTTTGTAATAGAGCTGGAAGTCCGGAATTGTGATGCCGCCGGCTTTGCTCTTCTTTTTCAATATTCCTCTGGCTATTCGGGGTCTCTTCTGGTTCCATACAAATTTTAGGATTATTTGTTCCATTTCTTTGAAAAAGGTGGATGGTATTTTGATGGGGATTGCCCTGAATATGTAGATTGCTCTAGGTAGCACTGACATCTTCACAAGGTTTGTTCTTCCAATCCATGAGCATGGAAAGTTTTTCCATTTCTTTGTGTCTTCTTCAATTTCTTTCATGAGTATTTTATAGTTTTCCGAGTACAGATCCTTTGCCTCTTTGGTTAAATTTATTTCTAGGTATCTTATGGTTTTGGGTGCAATTGTAAATGGGATCGACTCCTTGATTTGTCTCTCTTCTGTCCTGTTGTTGGTGTATAGGAATGCCACTGATTTCTGTGCATTGATTTTATATCCTGCCACTTTCCTGAAATCCAGTATGAGTTCCAGCAGTTTTGGGGTAGAGACTTTTGGGTTTTCCACATACAGTATCATATCATCTGCAAAGAGTAGGAGTTTGACTTCCTCTTTGCCGATTTGGATGCCTTTGATTTCTTTTTGTTGTCTGATTGCCGTGGCTAGGACTTCTAATACTATGTTGAATAGCAGTGGTGAGAGTGGACATCCCTGCCACGTTCCTGACCTTAGGGGAAAAGCTCTCAGCTTTTCCCCATTGAGAATGATATTCGCTGTAGGTTTTTCATAGATGGCTTATGATATTGAGGTAAGTACCCTCTATTCCTATACTCTGAAGAGTTTTGATCAAGAGAGGATGCTGTACTTTGTCAAATGCTTTTTCTGCATCATATTGAGAGGATCATATGATTCTTGTTCTTTCTTTTCTTAAGGTATTGTATCACTTTGATATGCGGATGTTGATCCAGCCTTGCAGCCCAGGGATAAAACCCACTTGTTCATGGTGAATAATCCTTTTAATGTACTGTTGGATCCTATTGGCTAGTATTTTGGTGAGAATTCCTGCATCCATGTTCATCAAGGATATTGGTCTGTAATTCTCCTTTTCGATGGGGTCTTTGTGTGGTTTTCAGACCAAGGTAATGGTGGCCTCATAAAATGAGTTTGGAAGTTTTCCTTCCATTTCTATTTTTTGGAACAGTTTCAGAAGAATACGTATTAATTCTTCTTGAAATGTCTGATAGAATTCCCCTGGGAAGCCATCTGGCCCTGGGCTTTTGTTTCTTGGGAGATTTTTGATGACTGCTTCAATTTCCTTAGTGGTTATAGGTCTGTTCAGGTTTTCTATTTCTTCCTGGTCAATTTTGGTAGTTGATACATCTCTAGGAATGCACCCATTTCTTCCAGGTTATCTAAGTTGCTGGCATAGAGTTGCTCATAATATGTTCTTATAATTGTTTGTATTTCTTTCGTGTTCGTTGTGATCTCTCCCCTTTCATTCATGATTTTGTTGATTTGGGTCATTTCTCTTTTCTTTTTGATAAGTCTGGCCAGGGGTTTATCAATCTTGTTAATTCTTTCAAAGAACCACCTCCTAGTTTCTTTGATCTGTTCTCCTGTTCTTTTGGTTTCTAGTTCATTGATTTCTGCTCTGATCTTTATGATTTCTCTTCTCCTGCTGGGTTTAGGCTTTCTTTGCTGTTCTTTCTCCAGCTCCTTTAGGTGTAGGGTTAGGTTGTGTATTTGAGACCTTTCTTGTTTCTTGAGAAAGGCTTGTATTGCTATATACTTTCCTCTCAGGACTGCCTTTGCTGTATCCCAAAGATTTTGAACAGTTGTGTTTTCATTTTCATTGGTTTCCATGAATTTTTTTTAATTCTTCTTTAATTTCCTGGTTGACCCATTCATTCTTTCGTAGGATGCTCTTTAGCCTCCATGTATTTGAATTCTTTCCGACTTCCCTCTTGTGATTGAGTTCTAGTTTCAAATCATTGTGGTCTGAAAATATGCAGGGCATAATCCCAATCTTTTGGTACCGGCTGAGACCTGATTTGTGACCTAGGATGTGACCAATTCTGGAGAATGTTCCATGGGCACTAGAGAAGAATGTGTATTCCATTGCTTTGGGATGGAATGTTCTGAATATGTCTGTGAAGTCCATTTGGTCCAGTGTGTCATTGAAAGTCTTTATTTCCTTGTTGATCTTTTGCTTAGATGATCTGTCCATTTCAGTCAGGAGGTGTTAAAGTCCCCCACTATTATTGTATTGTTGTCAATGTGTTTCTTTGCTTTTGTTATTATATATTATATAATTGGCTGCTCCCATGTTAGGAGCATAGATATTTACAATTGTTTGATCTTCTCGTTGGATAGACCCTTTAAGTAGGATATAGTGTCCTTCTTCATCTCTTATTACAGTCTTTGTTCTAAAATCTAATTTGTCTGATATAAGGATTGCCACGTCAGCTTTCTTTTGGTGTCCATTAGCATGGTAAATGGTTTTCCACCCCCTCACTTTCAATCTGGGGGTATCCTTGGGTCTAAAATGAGTCTCTTGCAGACAGCATATTGATGGGTCTTTTTTTTTAATCCATCTGATAGCCTGTGTCTTTTGATTGGGGCATTGAGCCCATTTACATTTAGGGTAACTATTGAAAGATATGAATTTAGTGCCATTGTATTGCCTGTAAGGTGAATGTTACTGTATATTGTCTGTGTTCCTTTCTGATCTATGCTGCTTTTAGGCTCTCTCTTTGCTTAGAGGACCCCTTCCAATATTTCTTGGAGGGCTGGTGTCCTGTTTGCAAATTCCTTTAGTTTTTGTTTGTCCTGGAAGCTTTTTATCTCTCCTTCTATTTTCAATAAAAGCCTAGCTGGATATAGTATTCTTGGCTGCATATTTTTCTCGTTTAGTGCCCTGAAGATCTCATGCCAGTCCTTTCTGGCCTGCCAGGTCTCTGTGGATAGGTCTGTTGC
Organism: Eumetopias jubatus; assembly: GCF_037043125.1. Classification (NCBI taxonomy): domain Eukaryota; kingdom Metazoa; phylum Chordata; class Mammalia; order Carnivora; family Otariidae; genus Eumetopias; species Eumetopias jubatus. The sequence goes on from NW_028274819.1 coordinate 104,278,922, forward strand.
CAATCTAATGTTTCTACCATTGTAGGTTACAGATCTCTTCTCCTGAGCTGCTTTCAGGATTTTCTCTTTGTCTCTGAGACTCGTAAGTTTTACTATTAGATGTCGGGGTGTTGACTTATTTTTACTGATTTTGAGAGGAGTTCTCTGTGCCTCCTGGATTTTGATGCCTGTTTCCTTCCCCACATTAGGGAAGTTCTCTGCTATAATTTGCTCCAATATACCTTCTGCCCCTCTCTCTCTTTCTCCTTCTTCTGGGATCCCAATTATTCTAATGTTTCATCTTATCGTATCGCTTATCTCTCGAATTCTGCCCTCGTGATCCTGTAGCCATTTCTCTCTCTTTTTCTCAGCCTCTTTATTTACCATCATTTGGTCTTCTATATCGCTGATTCTCTCTTCTGCCTCATTTACCCTAGCATTTAGTGCCCCCATTTTTGATTGCACCTCATTAATAGTCTTTTTGATTTCGACTTGGTTAGATTTTAGTTCTTTTATTTCTCCAGAAAGGGTTTCTCTAATAACTTCCATGCTTTTTTCAAGCCCAGCTAGTATCATTAAAATCATGACTCTGAACTCTAGGTCTGACATCGTACTAATGTCCGTATTGAGTAGGTCCCTGGCAGATGGTACTACCTCTTGTTCTTTTTGCTGAGGTGATTTTTTTCGTCTTGTCATTTTGTCCAGGGGAGAATAGATGAATGAGAGAACAGAATGCTAACAGGTTAATGTCTCCAGCAAATATATTCTAATGAAATCAGAAAAGACCCGAAAGCAGGGGACAAGAAAGGGAAAGAAAGAAGTGAAAAAAAAAAGGAAAAAGAAAACGATAAAAACAAAAACAGAACAAAACAAAACAAGAAAACAGAATATGATCAAATATGATCAGGCTAGTGCATAGATCAGGGCCACACACTAGATTTTGGGTGTATTTGGTCTGTTAGAAGAAAGGGCCTCCTAATATTTTAAAGGAAGAAAGACTTATATATGTACAAAATAAGGGTTGATACAATGAAGGGATGGAAGATGACTGTAAAGATGAAAATTAGAAAAGACTTTATAAAAGGAATTGATAAGAAGTTGTTTTTATAAAGAAAGATTTTAAAAAAAAGAAAAAAGGAAAAAAAGAAAAGAAAAAAGGGAGAGAATGTGATCAGGCACGAGACTAGAACAAAGCCATACACTAGTCATTTAGCGTATATTTGATCTGTTAGAAGAAACTGTATCTCAAAATTTTAAAGAGAGAACAACTTATATATATATGCCAAAAATAAGGGTAACTTCTATGAAGGGATAAAAATATGACTCTAAAAATGAAAAATAAAAAATGTTTTTTTTAAAAAAGGGATTGATAATATGTTGGTTGAAAAAGGGTAAAAGAAAAAATAAAAAAAAACAGTTAAAAAAATTAATTTTGAAAAACTAATGACTTATGTTAAAAAAGCCATGAATTCTATGTGCAGTATTCCCCTAGCGCTGGAGTTCTCCCGTTCTCCTTGATCGGTAAACTTGGTCTTGGCTTGCTGGCTATTCGTGCTGATCTTCTGGGGGAGGGGCCTGTTGCGGTGGTTCCTAAATGTCTTTGCTGGAGGCGGAATTGCCCTGCCCTTGTGAGTCCGGGCTAAGCAAGCTGCTCGGGTTTGCTCTCAGGAGCTTTTATTCCCTGCAAGCTCTCGGTACAGCTTTGGAGGACCAGGGTGAAAATGGCCTCACAATCTCTGCCCGGAGGAGCTGAGAACTCGGGGCCCCGCTCTTGAGTGCGCCCCCAGAGAAAACCAGTCACTCCTATCTCCCCGGTCTCCGGCCGCACTCTGTGCTCTCCTGGCCTGTGACCAAGTGTTTCTATCTCTGGCACCCGACGACCCCGTGTGGAGTCTTCAAACCCAGCAGATCCCTGTGGTGTGCTACTGCACCACTCCTCCCCGGGGAGGAAGTGGGGTCTCCCCAGCTCTGCCGCTTGATGGGTCCCTGCTGGAGAAGCAGTGGCCCGACTGGGCCATGGATCACAGTTTATGGCCACCCCGAGCTGAGAGCCCATGCCTCGGCTCCGTCTCTGCAGCCGGCTTCCCTGCTCCGATACGTGGGAACTCTGCTGCACTCAGGCACCCCCGGTCTTCCTGTGACCCCGAGGGTCCTGAGACCACACTGTCCCGCGAGGGTTCCACCCCCCGCTTAGCCACTGGAGCGACGTCCCTCAGCGGAGCCGACTTCTAAAAGTTCTGATTTTGTGCTCCATGGCTCTATCACTTGTCAGAAGTGGCTGATGGAGGCCCCCTCCCCGCTGTCTATCCTCCCAAATATCGCCTCCGATTCACTTCTCCGCACGTCCTACCTTCCAGAAAGTGGTCGCTTTTCTGTTCAGAGAGTTGTTGCTATTCTTCTCTTCGATCTCCTGTTGAGTTCGTAGGTGTTCAGAATGGTTTGATCCCTATTCAGCTGAATTCCTGAGACCAAATGAAATCCAGGTCTCCTACTCCTCTGCCATCTTGCCTGCACTCCAAAACTGAGGGTTTTAGAGGGGAGCAGGGCATGGGGTGATGGGTTAGCCCAGTGATTGGGTATTAAGGAGGGCATGTATTGCATGGAGCACTGGGTGTTACATATAAACAATGAATCATGGAACACTACATCAAAAACTAATGATGTACTGAATGTGACTAACATAATAAAAAGGAATGAAAGAAAAAAAGAAAATTAGGGGAGAGGAGCAAGATGTTGGAGGAGTAGGAGACCTAAATTTTCTCTGGTTCCAGGAATTCAGCTCGAGAGCTATCAAACCATTCTGAACACCTACAAACTCAACAGGAGATCGAAGAAAAGAATAGCAACAATCTTATGAACAGAAAAGCGACCACTTTCTGGAAGGTAGGACATGCGGAGAAGTGAATCTGAGGCAATATTCAGGAAGACCACGGGGGAAGGGACCCTCCGTCAGCCAGCTACCGGCAAGCCTATAGAGCAGGGGAGCTCAAAATTGGAACTTTTAGAAGTCGGCTCCGCTGAGGGACGTCGCTCCAGTGGCTAAGCGGGGTGTGGAACCCTCACTGGGACAGTGTGGTCTCAGGACTCTCGGGGTCACAGGAAGACCAGGGGTGACTGAGTGCTGCAGAGCTCCCAGGTATTGGAGCGGGGAAGCCAGCTGCAGAGACGGAGCCGAGGAGTGGGCTCTCAGCTCGGGGTGGCCATAAACCACAATCCGGGGCACAGTCAGGCCACTGCTCTTCGAGCAGGCACCCAACAAACGGCAGATCCAAGGAGACTCCCTTTCCTCCCACAGGAGGAGTGACATGGGGGCGCACCGCAGGAATCTCCTGGGTTAGGAGTGTACAAAAGGGGTCTTGTGCTGGAGATATAAATGCTCATTGACAGGCCAGGTAAGCATGGAGTGCGGCCGGAGATGGGAGTGATTGACTGCTTTTCTCTGGGGACTCACTGAGGAGTGGGGCCTGAGCTCTCGGCTCCTCTGGGGCAGAGACTGGGAGGCCACCATTTTCATTCTCATCCTCCAAAGCTGTAGGGAAAGCTTTCAGGGAACAAAAGCTATGGAGAGCAAACCCGCACAGATGACTTAGCCCGGCTCCCAGCAAGGGCGGGGCAAAGACATTTGAGAACCACTGCAACAGGCCTCTCCCCCAGAAGCTCAGCAATAACATCCAGCCAAGACCAAGTTTACCCCTCAATGAGAACTGCAAAACCCCAGTGTTAGGGGAACACAGCACATAGAATTCATGGCTTTTTCCCCCGTGATTCTTTAGTCTGTCAGTGTTAATTTTTTTAACTTTGTTTCTTTTTCTATTTTTTTTTAATTTTCTTCTTTCCTTTTTTAACCAAAATCTTATGAATTCCATTTTTAAAATCTTTTCTTAATTTTCATTTTTACAGGCATATTCTATTCCTTCATTGTATTTAACCTTATTTTTTGTATATATATTTTTTTCTTTCTTTAAAATTTTGGGATACAGTTTCTTCTACCAGACCAAAATATACCCTAAATCTAGTGTATGGCTTGGTTCTAGTCTCCCGCCCAATCACATTCTCTTTTTTCAACCAACTTATCTTATCAATTCCTTTTTTAAATTTTAATTTTCATCTTTACAATCATATTCGATCCCTTCATCGTATTTACCCTGATGTGTGTGTGTGTGTGTGTGTGTGTGTGTGTGTGTGTGTATGTTTTTCTTTCTGTAAAATTTGGGAGGCAGTTTCTTCTAAAAGACCAAAATACACGCAAAATCGAGTGTGTGGCTCTGTTCTATTCAACAGCCTGATCATATTCTTTTTTTTTTTTCCCCTTTCTCCCCACACCCAGGTTCCAGGTCTCTTCTGATTTGTTTAGTGTATATTTTTCTAATGTTGTTGTTACCCTTTTAGCATTTTGTTCTCTCAATTCATCTATTCTTCTCAGGACAAAATGACAAAACAAAAAACGCATCTCAAAAAATGAACAAGAGGCAGTACCGACTGCCAGGGACCTAATCAGTATGGGCATTAGTAAGATGTAGGAACCAGAGTTCAGAATGACAATTATAAAGATACTAGATGGGCTTCAAAAAAGCATAGAAGATATTAGAGAATCCCTTTCTGGAGAAATAAAAGCACTAAAATCTAACCAAGTCGAAATCAAAAAGGCTACTAATTAGGTGTAATCAAAAATGGAGGCTCTAACTGCTAGGATTAATGAGGCAGAAGAGAGAATTAGTGATATAGAAGACCAAATGATGGAGAATAAAGAAGATGAGAAAAAGAAAGATAAACAACTACTGGATCATGAGAGGAGATTTCGAGAGATAAGTGACACCATAAGATGAAACAGTACTAGAATAACTAGGATCCCAGAAGAAAGAGAGAGAGGGGCAGAAGGTATATTGGAGCAAATTATAGGAGGGAACTTCCCTAATGTGGGGAAGGAAACAGGCATCAAAATCCAGGAGGCACAGAGAACTCCCCTCAAAATCAATAAAAAAAGGTCAACACCCTGACATCTAATAGTAAAACTTACGAGTCTCAGAGACAAAGAGAAAATCCTGAAAGCAGTTCAAGACAAGAGGTCTATAACCTAAAGCGGTAGAAACATTAGATTGTCAACAGACCTATCCACAGAGACCTGGCAGGCCAGAAGGGACTGGCATGATATCTTCAGGGCACTAAACAAAAAAAATATGCAGCCAAGAATACTATATCCAGCTAGGCTGTCATTGAAAATAGAAGGAGAGATAAAAGCTTCCAGGACAAAAACTAAAAGAATTTCCGAACACCAAACCAACCCTACAAGAAATACTGAAAGGGGTCCTCTAAGCAAGAGCCTAAATGAAACATAGTCAAGAAAGGAATAGAGATAATATACAGTAATAGTCACCTTACAGGCAATACAATGGCACTAAACTCATATCTTTCAATAGTTACCCTGAATGTAAATGGGCTAAATGTCCCAATCAAAAGAAATGGGGTATCAGATCAGATAAAAAAACAAGACCTATTGATATGCTGTCCGCAAGAGACTCATTTTAGACCCAAAGACACCTCCAGATTTAAAGTGAGGGGGTGGAAAACCATTTACCATGCTGATGAACATCAAAAGAAAGCTGGGGTGGCAATCCTAATATCAGAAAAATTAGATTTTAAACCAAAGACTATAATAAGAGATGAGGAAGGACACTGCATCATACTTAAACGGTCTATCCAACAAGAAGATCTCTAACACTTTTAAATATCCATGCCCCTAACATGGGAGCAGCCAATTATATAAGCCAGTTAATAACAACATGAAAGAAAGACATCAACAATAATACAATAATAGTAGAGGACTTTAACAGCCCCCTCACTGAAATGGACAGATCGTCTAAGCAAAAGATCAACAAGGAAATAAAGGCTTTAAAGGACACACTGGACCAGATGCACTTCACAGATATATTCAGAACATTCCATCCCAAAGCAACAGAATACACATTCTTCTCTAGCACACATGGAACATTTTCCAGAATAGATCACATTCTCAACTGGTACAAAAAAGATTGGGATCATTCCCTGCATAGTTTCAGATCACAGTGCTTTGAAACTAGAACTCAATCACAAGAGGAAAGTCGGAAGGACTCAAATACATGGAGGCTAAAGAGCATCCTGCTAAAGAATGAATGGGTCAACCAGGAAATTAAAGAAGAGTTTAAAAAATTCATGGAAACAAATGAAAATGAAAACACAACTCTTCAAAATCTTTGGCATGCAGCAAAGGCGGTCCTAAGAGGAAAGTATAGAGCAATACAAGCCTTTCTCAAGAAACAAGAAAGGTCTCAAATACACAACCTAAACCTATATCTAAAAGAGCTGGAGAAAGAACAGCAGATAAAGCCTAAACCCAGCAGGAGAAGAGAAATAATAAAGATCAGAGCAGAAATCAATGCAACAGAAACCAAAAGAACAGTAAAAAAGCAACGAAACCAGGAGCTGGTTCTTTGAAAGAATTAATAAGATTGATAACCCCCTGGCCAGACTTATCAAAAAGAGAAAGGACCCAAATCAACAAAATCATGAATGAAAGGGGAGAGATTACAACCAACACCAAAGAAATACAAACAATTATAAGAACATATTATGAGCAACTCTATGCCAGCAAATTAGATAACCTGGAAGAAATGGATGCATTCCTAGAGATGTACCAACTACCAAAATTGAACCAGGAAGAAATAGAAAACCTGAACAGACCCATAACCAGTAAGGGCATTGAAGCAGTTATCAAAAATCTCCCAACAAACAAGAGCCCAGGGCCAGATGGCTTCCCAGGGGAATTCTACCAAACATTTAATGAAGAATTAACACTTATTCTTCTGAAACTGTTTCAAAAAATAGAAATGGAAGGAAAACTTCCAAACTCATTTTAGGAGGCCACAATTACCTTGATCCCAAAACCAGACAAAGACCCCAACAAAAAGGAAAATTACAGATCGATATCCTTGATGAACATGGATGCAAAATTGTCACCAAAATACTAGCCAATAGCATCCAACAGTACATTAAAAGGATTATTCACCATGACCAAGTGGGATTTATCCCTGGGCTACAAGGTTGGTTCAACACCCACAAATCAATCAATATGATACAATACATTAATAAAAAACAAGAACCATATGATACTCTTAATAGATGCAGGAAAAGCATTTGACAAAGTACAGCAGCCTTTCTTGATTAAAACTCTTCACAGTGCAGGGATCGAGGATATGTACCTCAATATCATAAAAGCCATCTATGAAAAACCCACAGCGAATATCATTCTCAATGGGGAAAAACTGAGAGCTTGTCCCCTAAGGTCAGGGACACGGCAGGGATGTCCACTATCACCACTGCTATTCAACATAGTGCTAGAAGTCCTAGCCTCAGCAATCAGACAACAAAAAGAAATCAAAGGCATCCGAATCAGCAAAGAAGTCATCAAACTCTCACTCTTTGCAGATGATATGATACTTTATGTGGAAAACCCAAAAGACTCCACCCCAAAACTGCTAGAACTCAGAGTAATTCAGTAAAGTGGCAGGATATAAAATCAATGCACAGAAATCAGTGGCATTTATATACACCAACAAGACAGAAGAAAGAGAAATTAAGGAGTCAATCCCATTTATTATTGCACCCCAAACCATCAGATACCTAGGAATAAATCTAACCAAAGAGGCAAGAAATCTGTACTCAGAAAACTATAGAATACTCATGAAAGAAATTGAAGAAGACACAAAGCAATGGAAAAACGTTCTATGCTCATGGATTGGAAGAACAAATATTGTTGAAAATGTCTATGCTACCTAGAGCAATCTACACATTTAATGCAATCCCCATCAAAATACCATCCACTTTTTTCAAAGAAATGGAACAAGTACTCCTAAAATTTGTATGGAACCAGAAAAGACCCCGAATAGCCAGAGGAATGTTGAAAAAGAAAAGCAAAGCCGGTGGCATCACAATTCCGGACTTCCAGCTCTACGACAAAGCTGTCATCACCAAGACAGTATGTACTGGCACAAAATCAGACACATAGATCAATGAAACAGAATAGAGAGCCCAGAAATGGGCCCTCAACTCTATGGTCAACTAATCTTCAACAAAGCAGGAAAGAATGTCCAATGGCAAAAAGACAGTCTCTTCAACAAATGGTGTTGGAAAAATTGGACAGCCACATGCAGAAGAATGAAACTGGACCATTTCCTTACATCACACACAAAAAAAGACTCAAAAATGGATGAAAGACCTGCATGTGAGACAGGAATTAATCAAAATCCTTGAGGAGAACACAGGCAGCAACCTCTTCAACCTCAGCCACAGCAACTTCTTCCTAGACACATTGCCAAAGGCAAGGGAACCAAGGGCAAAAATGAACTATTGGACTTCACCAAGATAAAAAGCTTTTGGGGCGCTTGGGTGGCTCAGATTGTTAGGGATCTGCCTTCGGCTCAGGTCACGCTGCCATTGGGCTCCTGGCTCAGCGGGGAGCCTGCTTCTCCCTCTCCTTCTGCCTCTCCCCTTTTCGTGCTCTATCTCTGTGTCTCAAATAAACAAATAAAATCTTTAAAAAAAAAAAAAGATAAAAAGCTTTTGCACAGCAAAGGAAACAGTCCACAAAACCAAAAGACAACCGACAGAATGGGAGAAGATATTTGCAAATGACATATCAGATAAAGGGCTAGTATCCAAAATCTACATAGAACTTATCAAACTCAATCCCCAAAGAACAAATAATCCGATCAAGAAACTGGCAGAAGACATGAACAGACATTTCTGCAAAGAAGACAACCAAATGGCCAACAAACACATGGAAAAGTGCTCAACATCCCTTGGCATCAGGGAAATCCAAATCAATACTTCAATGAGATACCACCTCACACCAGTCAGAGTGGCTAAAATTAACAAGTCAGGAAATGACAGATGTTGGCGAAGATGTGGAGAAGGGGAAATCCTCCACCACTGTTGGTGGGCTGCAATGCAAGAGTGCAGCCACTCTGGAAAACAGTATGGAGGTTCCTCAAAAAGTTGAAAATAGAGCTATCCTACAACCCAGCAATTGTGCTACTGGGTATTTACCCCAAAGATATAAATGTAGTGATTGGAAGGGGATCATGCACCCCAATGTTTATAGCAGTAACATCCACAATAGCCAAACTATGGAAAGAGCCTAGATGTCCATCAACAGGTGAATGGATAAAGAAGATGTGGTGTATATGTATACACAATGAAATATTATGCAGCCATTAAAAAATGAAATGTTGATGGAACTAGAAGGTATTATGCTAAGCGAAATAAGTCAATCAGAGAAAGACAAGTATCATATGATCTCACTGATATGAGGTATTTGAGAAACAAGACAGAGGATCATAGGGGAAGGGAGGGAAAAATGAAACAAGACGAAACCAGAGAGAGAGACAAACCATAAGAGACTCTTAATCTCAGGAAACAAACTGAGGGTTGCTGGAGTGGAGGGGGGTGGGAGGGATGGGGTGGCTGGGTGACGGACACTGGGCAGGGTATGTGCTATGGTGAGCGCTGTGAATTGTGTAAGACTGATGAATCACAGACCTGTACCCCTGAAACAAATAATACATTATATGTTAATTAAAAAAAAAAAAAGGTAAAAAAAGGTGAGTGCCTAGGAGCAATACAGCCACATCTATAGGCTTATTGAGAGAAAGTTCATTTTTGGTGGGGAGGACAGTACCAATAGTGAGAAAAGAAAACAGAGGTAGCAGATAAAAAGGAAGTTCTAGGGGCTACTTGCCTCTGAAGCCAGACTGACCCCTGCCCTTCCTTGGCATTCATTAGAAGTCAATGATGTTTCTTTTTTTAATCAAAGTCAGAAAAATTTCGTTTCCTGCCACTTACAATAGAAAGATACTGGCCTAAGGCACACAACATGGCAGACTATGGACTGGCTTGCTCAGCATTTATCCTGCCTGACACGGTATAGAAGGCAGAGGTTGGAAATAAAATTATAAATTTCCCAGGATCTCTTATAGGTGGAGCTATGGTTAGGACTTAGATTCCACAAATCAGAACAGCCCAACTGAGTCTTTGTTTCAAACTGGAGTTGAGCAGGGAGAGGCAGGGTACAGAACATAAAGTTGTGGGTGCTAATTAGGCAGAGGTAAGGCTCTGCTGTAATCAACAGCTTCCTAATTCGGGAGATCCTTCCTGATTTGACAGCTTTCTGAATTGGGGAGGCAGTTTTCCTGCTAAGACTTGATTGTTATTTCTTCAATAATTTTATAGCACCTAACCTCCTATATTAAAACCCTTACTGCTTGCACGAAATAGAGCAAATTCCATTATTGGTATGTTAGCTCTGACTGATCATCTGGCATGGCATGTATGGCCCTTCATAGCCTCTTGCTGTCTACTTATTCTCTTGCCCTTTCTCTTCCTCCTTCCCCTCCTCCATGTTCCAGCCACTGAAAGACTTGGTGTTGCAGAAACATATCCATGTGGTCATGCCCTTTGGATAATGAGAAATGTGGGCCTAGGTCTTGGAAGACAATTCTGGGTTAAACAGATTTAGGAGTCAGCTACATGGAGTGATACAAAGAACAGCTGATGTGGATGGACTTCAGAAAGGATGAGATGGCTGAAAACCAAGCTTCAGGGATGGTCTGCATTTAAGGGGTACAAAGACAACAGGAGAAGTTGAAGAAAGTCCTGAGGGTGGTCAGAAATGCTGGAGGAGAAGACACTGTCACAGAAGCCAATGGAGAGGAAGATCCATGACATCACCAACTGCAGAAACAGAAGTGGGGAAAGACATTCAGCACACAGGGTAGATTTCTGATGTTTCTGATAGAGTGGTAGGGACAGGAGCCCAATTGTCTAAGGTTAAGGGATGGGGAGTGAGGAAGCAGAGATAATGAATAGAGCAAAGGGAGAAAGAGTGATAGTGTCATCACAGGTTTTAGTATTTTATTAGGAACAGATGCCCTCTAAGCACTACCAGCCCTATGCCTGCCTCAGTCTGATATATCTGGTAGAGTCCCCACCCTGACAGTTTTAATACCTGTAAAGTGTGCCCTCACCCCCAATAAAAAAAGATGAGGGGAAAAAAGAATAGCAAAAGACAAAAATTCAAAAATAAACTTAAAAAATAAAATAAAATAAACGTTTTTAATAAAAAAAATTAAGGGAGAGGATTGCCTGGGTGGCTCAGTTGGTTAAGTGTCTGCCCTCAACTCAGGTCATGATCCCAGAGTCCTGGGATTGAGTCCTGCACCGGGCTCTTTGCTCAGCAGCGAACCTACTTCTCCCTCTGCCAGCCGCTCACCCAGCTTGTGCTTGCTCTCTGTCAAATAAATAGATAAAATCTCAAAAAAATAATAAATAAAAGGAGAAAGGAAAGGATGTTCAGACCATGCCCAGTTCTACCCCTTAACCTCCAGGCTCAAGTTCTTTTTGGCCCTACTACCATTCATCACCACAAAAAGATCCATAGCTCCAAAATGTCTCTTTTTCTCAGAAATGTCACAAGCAGTGTTGCCTTCTTGTGTGCTGGCGCTTGAAAGACCACTGCTCTGTGGATAGAAATGTCTCCTCTGGACAAGATGATCCTGGGGTCAACCACAGGGAAGAACCAGCACGCACATGGGTAGAACTCAGGAAGAAATTAGTCTCAGTCCCCAAGATCTAGGCTCCAAGAGACGAGGCCTGAACCTGCACCTGTGCTCCTGGCAGGTACTAGCCAGAAATGGCCTCTTCGGCATGGGGCAGGAAGGCATGCTACAGCGAACCAGATACTGAAAGTGAATCCACTGTATCCACACAGCAGATCATCTCATGGTCTTCAGTCTCTGTTTCTCCTGTTTCTCCTCTGTTTCTCTGTGGAACAATCTGTTGCACCACATTGTCTCAGCCATGCAGTGAGGCTCCAGTGAAGGGTCCTGTGTCCATCCTTGGATTGCTATGAAAGGATTATGAATCTTCCAAGAGGACAGAGCAGAAGCCCCTGATCTCAGTGGACTTCCAGCCCTGGGACTGCCCCTCCTCACTCTTCCTCCAGGCACCTTCTGATGTTACAGCATTTTCTTCCCCGGTGCCAGGTTTTACTTCACCCTCTCTCAAGGGTCTGTTTGGGGAAAACCATCTCAATCACGCATACAGGGGCGTCAGAGTGATTCCACCTTCCATATACTCCATCCAACCCTTTGTTCATTCAGTTATTCTGAAATTTGTTGAGCATGTTCTATGTTTGAGGCATTGTGTTAGACATTGGGACATAATGGCCACAAAGCACATTTCTTTCCACAAGAAGTTTTCCATCTAGTAATTTCTCAGAATCATGTAAGAATAGGGAGACTACAGTAGCCCCATCCATGCTTCAAAAACCTTTCTCTACAGAGTTGTTTTGAATGATGGGGGCGAGCAGGGCACCTGTGAGAGGTGTGCAATCAGTCAGTCATGACCAGTTCCCACCTCCCTGGAGCATATGCACATTGGTTTTGTGATCATTCAAGAATGACCCACTCCCCATCCCATGCCCTCCCACTCAGACAGGACGTGCTGCCAGGAGGAGTTCACTATGAATCACTATGAAAAGGTGTGTACAAATTCCTGGAGCCAAACTGAGACTATTCCTACTTGGGGAGGAAAGATAAAGAAAGGTAATCCAGAACAGGATGTTTACACACAAAGGGAACATTAAAACTAGTATGTTTGCACACGGGGCAAACATTTTGCAAAATGTGAGCCAGAAAGGAGGTAATTACTGAGTGGAAAATCAGGCATGTGAGGAGGGGGCCCCAGAGCCAGGCAGAATTCAAGGGTAACTTAGAGAGAAGGAGGCTTACACCTCCCCCAGGGACAAGAAAAAAGGGAAGAGGGGGAAGGATGATCCTGACAGATTCTGATTAGAAGAAGAGACACTGCAGGAATTCAGAGACAAAGGGGGAGTGAGTACTGCTTCCTTTTGATTGTGCAAACTCCAAGGATCTTTCCAGTTAGGGGGCTTCCCTTTGTGTGCAGTGATGGTTGAGACAGTGCCTCTCCTCCCCTAAAGAGGCAGAGGGGAAATAGCCTCACTTCACCTCACCCTCTTCCACTAGTCCCTGAAAGCCAAGGTATGACTCATGACTTATGTTCAATCAGAAACTCCTCTTATATCTTTCAATGAGGTGAGTGTGACCTAAAAGTGAAGGGGAAACATATTAGTTACCTATTGCTACATAACTAATTAACTCAAAATTTAGGGGCTTAAAACAACAACTATTAATTCTCTCAGTTTCTGTTGGTTGGGAATTCAGAAGCAGCTTAGCTGGGTGGTTCTGGCTTAAGATCTCTCAAGATTTTGGCTAGGCCTGCATGACCGGAAGGCTTGACTGGGGTTAAGGATTCACTTCCAAGAAGGTTGACTCACATGACTATTAATAAGGGGTCATAGTCCTTCACTGGCTGTTGGTAGGAGGCCTCATTTCCTCTCCACAAAGACTGCTCCATAGGGCTTCCTGAGTGACGTTATGGCATGGCAGTTGTTTTTCCCCAGAATAAGTGATCCAAAAGAAAGGCAAAACCATGACATCCCCAGGAAGTCACACACTGTATATCCCACTGGAGACACAGGAAAGCCCTATCCAGTGTAGAAAGGACTGCCAGGGGTGTGAGAAGCAGCGGGTGAAGATCAGCTGGCTACCATAGTCCCTCATGGTCGGTCAGCTGTCCATCACCAATGTCCTGCAATGGTGGCAGTAGTGTCAGAAGCAGCCATGGGAACATCCAGTCATATTCCTCCTGCAGCCAACCTCCAGACCAGCTTTGAGTTCTGCTTATTTTCCAAGCTCGTTCCTCCAGCCTCCTGTGGATTCTGTTGGTCTCCACATCCTTATAAACCTCTTGTCTTGCTAAAGACAAAAAGGCTAGTTTCTGTTGTTTGCAATTAAAGCCCTAAATGTAACAGATGATGTTGACCTCCAGGAAGGAATAGATGAGTTCATGTGAGAGTAAGGGAGAAGACAGAACTGAGGTCAGAGCTGTGAAGTTTAAGAAAGGTGGCCAGGAGGGACACGGTGGGGTATCCAAGAGAAAAATATAAGAATGGTTGAGCAGCCATGGGGACCAACAGGTATTTGTGTAAGACCTGAGAGATCAATGTAGAACAGATTGTTCTTTTTTGTTTTATTTAATTCAACAAAACACCCTCCCCTTTAATAGAAGTTCCCTTGGGTCGTTGAAGACTGTACAAAGTGCAGAGCCCAGACTAGCTTAGGAGATTTCGCATTTTGTTGATTTATTTATTTTGGACCTCAGGTGCAGAGGATTGAGTAAATCACACCCCTATATTTTTCCATTCAACCCCCCTCTTATGTATTTATCTATTCTCTTTTATTCACATATTCACCTCCCCACTCCCATCCCTACAGTCAGTCATTCTAATGGTTCAATCTGTATGTTTATTTGTATGTATTAATGCAAATGCGTACTGTTTTGTATGCATGCATTTTTAATTTGTGTAAATGTTGTGTTATAGATCTCATTCTTACTTTTTTTCATGAGCTCTTTTTTTTTTAAGATTCATCTCTGTTGTTATGTTTACATCTAATCAATGACTGCTAACTGCTGCAGAGGCTTCCATGGTATACATCCAAAATATGTTACCTTCCTATTCTCTCAGGAATGGATGCCCAAGATGCATTTAACTCCTTACCATCACCACAAATAACTCTATTGTGAGCATGCATGCCCCCTTTGCAATATATCTCTTGCATTGGAATGAATGGGTCAGAGGGTATGTGTATATTTAATTTGATGAAGCCATGCCTGACCGCTCCCCAGAATGCCTCCACAAGTCCACTCCCACTAGAGGTACTCATGAAGGTGAAAAGTTTAACTTAAAGATTCATGGCCAATATGTTGGCACCATAGGAGCAGCCTCTGGGTATTTCCAATCTTGACTAAAAGTATCTTTTACTTAGAGTTACATGTTCAATTTTTTCTCTCATTACAACATTTTGCAGGTCCCTCCCAGTGCAGTGCTCCCTCCTTTACCATCACTAAACAACACAGCCCACAATAAGCCTCAGGATATAAAGGAAGAGGAAGAAGTCTACTGGGGCAACCTTTGCTTCCAACTCAGCCCTACCGGTCTCCTCTCCCATTCTTGTGAGCTCTCAGCATCTTCAGATGCATGTGGACCACTCATGGGCACTGAGAAGCTTTCTAATAAAAGTAAGGTTCCCTCAACTTCTAACTTGGCACTGGGGGTATTGCTTGAGTCCTCCTCTTCGCTTAGCATCATTAAATCAGATGGTCACCAAAACAATATGTCCTCTATTATATGTTCCCAGAATTATCTGGGGAAAGGCAAAAGCAAAACGAGGCAAAAGTCAAAGGGAGGGCAGGGGAGCACAACAGACTTCCCAGTTAACTAGCAGGGATATGCAAGGTTACAGAAAGAAAGTGGACTACTAGATCCTGGAAAAAAAAGAAGATGAATTATCCAAAGCAGACTGATTTTCAAACCACCACCCCACATAAGCAGACAGCCCAAATAGCTTCTCCAATTATGATCGATAGTAGGAAGGGAAAAATAAAGGGGGGGAATTGGAGGGGGAGACGAACCATGAGAGACCATGGACTCTGAGAAACAAACTGAGGGGTTCTAGAGGGGAGGGGGGTGGGGGGATGGGTTAGCCTGGTGATCGGTATTAAAGAGAGTATGTATTGAATGGAGCACTGGGTGTTATATGCAAACAATGAATCATGGAACAGTACATAAAAAAAAATAAATTAAAAAAAAGAATAAGCTGGTGGTGCAAAGCAAGATGGAGGAGGAGTAGGAGACCTGGATTTCGTCTGGTCTCAGGAATTCAGCTGAATGGGGATCAAACCATTCTGAACACCTACGAACTCAACAGGAGATTGAAGATAAGAATACTAACAACACTCTGAACAGAGAAGCGACCACTTACTGGAAGGTAGGACGTATGGAGAAGTGAATCCGAGGCGATATTCGGAAGGATGGATGGCCGGGGAGGGGCCTCCGTCGGCCACTTCTGGCAAGTGATAGAGCCGCGGAGCACAAAATCGGAACTTTTAGAAGTCAGCTCCGCTGAGGGACATCGCTCCAGTAACTAAGCGGGGGGTGGAACCCTCGCGGGACAGTGTGGTCTCAGGACCCTTGGGGTCAAAGAAAGACCAGGGGGTGCCTGAGTGCGGCAGAGTTCCCAGGTATCGGAGCGGGGAAGCCGGCTGCAAAGACGGAGCCGAGGCGCGGGCTCTCAGCTCGGGGTGGCCATAAACTGTGATCCGCAGCCCAGTCGGGCCACTGCTCCTCCAGCAGGGACCCAACAAGCGGCAGAGCCGGGGAGACTCCCCTTCCTCCCCCATGAGGAGCGGCGCGGGAATGCACCGCAGGGATCTGCTGGGTTTGGAGACTCCACACGGGGTTGGGTGCCAGATATAGAAACGCTCGGTCACAGGCCGGGTGAGCACGGAGTGTGGCTGGAGACGGGAGTGACTGCTTTTATCTGGGGGCGCACTCAGGAGCGGGGCCCCGAGTTCTCAGCTCATCCGGGTTGAGATTGGGAGGCCACCATTTTCACCCTGGTCCTCCAAAGCTGTACCGAGAGCTTGCAGGGAACAAAAGCTCCTTGAGAGCAAACCCGAGCAGCTTGCTTAGCCCGGACTCACAAGGGCGGGGCAATTTCGCCTCCAGCAAAGACCTTTGGAAACCACGGCAACAGGCCCCTCCCCCAGAAGATCAGCACGAACAGCCAGCAAGCCAAGACCAAGTTTACCAATCAAGGAGAACGGGAGAACTCCAGGGCTAGGGGAATACAGCACATAGAATTCATGGCTTTTTTTACCATGATTCATTAGTTCATCAAAGTTAATTTTTTTAACTGTTTTTTTTTTCTTTTTCCCTTTTTCAACCAACAACTTATCAATGCCTTTTTTAAAAAATTTTTTTCTTATTTTTCATTTTTAGAGTCATATTTTCTCCCTTCATAGTAGTTACCCTTATTTTTGGCATAGATATATAGGTTGTTCTCTCTTTAAAATTTTGAGATACAGTTTCTTCTAACAGATCAAAATATACCCTAAATCACTAGTGTATGGCTTTGTTCTAGTCTCGTGCCTGATCACATTCTCTCCCTTTTTTTGCCTTTTTTTTTAATCTTCTTCTTTCTTTTTCAAACAACTTCTTATCAATTCCTTTTATAAAATCTTATAATTTTCATCTTTACAGTCATCTTCCATCCCTTCATTGTATCAACCCTTATTCTGTACATATATGTCTTTCATCCTTTAAAATTTTAGGAGGCACTTTTTGCTAACCAAAATACGCCCAAAATCTAGTGTGTGGCACTGATCTATGCACTAGCCTGATCATATTTGATCATATTCTGCTTTATTTGTATTGTTCCGTTTTTGTTTTTATCTTTTTTTTCCTCATTCTTTTTTCTTTCTTTTCCTTTCTTTTCCCCTGGTTTCAGGTCTTTTCTGATTTGTATAGAGTATATTTGCTGGGGACGTTGTTAACCTGTTAGCATTTTGTTCTCTGATTCATCTATTCTCCTCTGGACAAAATGACAAGACGAAAAAAATCACCTCAGCAAAAAGAACAAGAGGGAGTACGATCAGTCAGGGACCTACTCAATAGGGACATTAGTACGATGTCGGACCTAGAGTTCACAATCATGACTTTAAAGACACTAGCTGGGCTTGAAAAAAGCGTGCAAGTTATTAGAGAAACCCTTTCTGGAGAAATAAAAGAACTAAATTCTAACCAAGTCGAAATCAAAAAGACTATTAATGAGGTGCAATCAAAAATGGGGGCACTAACTGCTAGGATAAATGAGGCAGAAGAGAGAATCAGCGATATAGAAGACCAAATGATGGAAAATAAAGAGGCTGAGAAAAAGAGAGAGAAAAAACTACAGGATCACGAGGGCAGAATTCGAGAGATAAGCGATACGATAAGATGAAACAATATTAGAATAATTGGGATCCTAGAAAAAGAAGAAAGAGAGAGAGGGGCAGAAGGTATATTGGAGCAAATAATAGCAGAGAACTTCCCTAATGTGGGGAAGGAAACACGCATCAAAATCCAGGAGGCACAGAGAACCCCTCTCAAAATCAATAATAACAGGTCAACACCCCGACATCTAATAGTAAAACTTATGAGTCTCAGAGACAAAAAGAAAATCCTGAAAGCAGCTCGGGAGAAGAGATATGTAACCTACAATGGTAGAAATATTAGACTGGCAACATACCAATCCACAGAGACCTGGTAGGCCAGAAAGGACTGCCATGATATCTTCAGGGCACTAAACGAGAAAAATATGAGCCAAGAATACTATATCCAGCTAGGCTATCACTGAAAATAGAAGGAGAGATAAAAAGCTTCTGGGACAAACAAAAACTAAAGGAATTTGCAAACACAAAACCAGCCCTCCAAGAAATATTGAAAGGGGTCCTCTAAGCGAAGAGAGAGCCTAAAAGCAGCATAGGTCAGAAAGGAACACAGACAATGTACAGTAACAGTCACCTTACAGGCAATACAAAGGCACTAAATTCATACCTTTCAATAGTTACCCTGAAAGTAAATGGGCTCAATGCCCCAATCAAAAGACACAGGCTATCAGATTGAATTAAAAAACAAGACCCATCAATATGCTGTCTGCAAGAGACTCATTTTAGACCCAAAGACACCCCCAGATTGAAAGTGAGGGGGTGGAAAACCATTTACCATGCTAATGGACACCAAAAGAAAGCTGGGGTGGCAATCCTTATATCAGACAAATTAGATTTTAAAACAAAGACTGTAATAAGAGATGAAGAAAGACACTATATCCTACTTAAAAGGTATATTCAACAAGAAGATCTAACAATTGTAAATATCTATCTCCCTAACATGGGAGCAGTCAATTAGATAAGGCAATTAATAACAAAAGCAAAGAAACACATTGGCAAAAATACAATAATACTGGGTGACTTTAACACCCCCCGACTGAAATGGACAGATCATCTAAGCAAAAGATCAACAAGGAAATACTTTCAATGACACACTGGACCAAATGGACTTCACAGACATATTCAGGACATTCCATCCCAAAGCAATGGAACACACGTTCTTCTCTAGTGCCCACGGAATATTCTCCAGAATTGATCACATCCTAGGTCACAAATCAGGTCTCAACCGGTACCAAAAGATTGGGATCATTCCCTGCATATTTTCAGACCACAATGCTTTGAAACTAGAACTCAATCACAAGAGGAAAGTCGGAAAGAACTCAAATACATGGAGGCTAAAGAGCATCCTACTAAAGAATGAATGGGTCAACCAGGAAATTAAAGAAGAATTAAAAAAATTCATGGAAACCAATGAAAATGAAAACACAACTGTTCAAAATCTTTGGGATACAGCAAAGGCAGTCCTGAGAGGAAAGTATATAGCAATACAAGCCTTTCTCAAGAAACAAGAAAGGTCTCAAATACACAACCTAACCCTATACCTAAAGGAGCTGGAGAAAGAACAGCAAAGAAAGCCTAAACCCAGCAGGAGAAGAGAAATAATAAAGATCAGAGCAGAAATCAATGAACTAGAAACCAAAAGAACAGTAGAACAGATCAACAAAACTAGGAGCTGGTTCTTTGAAAGAATTAACAAGATTGATAAACCCCTGGCCAGACTGATCAAAAAGAAAAGAGAAAAGACCCAAATCAACAAAATCATGAATGAAAGAGGAGAGATCACAACCAACACCAAAGAAATACAAACAATTATAAGAACGTATTATGAGCAACTCTATGCCAGCAAATTAGATAACCTGGAAGAAATGGGTGCATTCCTAGAGATGTATCAACTACCAAAATTGAACCAGGAAGAAATAGAATACCTGAACAGACCTATAACCACTATGGAAATTGAAGCAGTCATCAAAAATCTCCCAAGAAACAAAAGCCCAGGGCCAGATGGCTTCCCAGGGGAATTCTATCAGACATTTCAAGAAGAATTAATATACCTATTCTCATGAAACTGTTCCAAAAAAATAGAAATGGAAGGATAACTTCCAAACTCATTTTATGAGGCCAGCATTACCTTGATCCCAAAACCAGACAAAGACCCCATCCAAAAGGAGAATTACAGACCAATATCCTTGATGAACATGGATGCAAAAATTCTCACCAAAATACTAGCCAATAGGATCCAACAGTACATTAAAAGGATTATTCACCACGACCAAATGGGATTTATCCCTGGGCTGCAAGGTTGGGTCAACATCTACAAATCAATCAACGTGATACAATACATTAACAAAAGAAAGAACAAGAATCATATGATCCTCTCAATACATGCAGAAAAAGCATTTGACAAAGTACAGCATCCTTTCTTGGTCAAACTCTTCAGAGTAATGGGATAGAGGGTACATACCTCAATATCATAAAAGCCAAAGCCATCTATGAAAAACCTACAGCAAATATCATTCTCAATGGGGAAAAGCTAAGAGCTTTTCCCCTAAGGTCAGGACGTGGCAGGATGTCCACTCTCACCACTGCTATTCAACGTAGTATTAGAAGTCCTAGCCACAGCAATCAGACAACAAAAAGAAATCAAAGGCATCCAAATCGGCAAAGAGGAAGTCAAACTCTCACTCTTTGCAGATGATATGATACTGTATATGGAAAACCCAAAAGACTCTACCCCAAAACTGCTAGAACTCATAACAGGAATTCAGTAAAGTAGCATGATATAAAATCAATGCACAGAAATCACTGGCATTCCTATACACCAACAACAAGACAGAAGAGAGACAAATCAAGGAGTCGATCCCATTTACAACTGCACCTAAAACCATAGGATACCTAGGAATAAATTTAACCAAAGAGGCAAAGGATCTGTACTCAGAAAACTATAAAATACTCATGAAAGAAATTCAAGAAGACACAAAGAAATGGAAAAACGTTCCATGCTCATGGATTGGAAGAACAAACATTGTGAAGATGTCAATGCTACCTAAATCAATCTACACATTCAGTGCAATCCCCATCAAAATACCATCCACTTTTTTCAAAGAAATGGAACAAATAATCTTAAAATTTGTATGGAACCAGAAGAGACCCCGAATAGCCAGAGGAATATTGAAAAAGAAGAGCAAAGCCGGTGGCATCACAATTCCGGACTTCCAGCTCTATTACAAAGCTGTCATCATCAAGACAGTATGGTACTGGCACAAAAACAGACACATAGATCAATGGAACAGAATCGAGAGCCCAGAAATGGACCCTCAACTATGGTCAACTCATCTTTGACAAAGCAGGAAAGAATGTCCAATGGAAAAAAGACAGTCTCTTCAACAAATGGTGTTGGGAATATTGGACAGCCACATGCAGAAAAATGAAACTGGACCATTTCCTTACATCACACACAAAAATAGACTCCAAATGGTTGAAAGACCTAAACGTGAGACAGAAGTCCATCAAAATCCTAGAGAACACAGGGAGCAACCTCTTCGACCTTAGCCACAGCAACTTCTTCCTAGAAACATCACCAAAGGCAAGGGAAGCAAGGGCAATAATGAACTACTGGGATTTCATCAAGATAAAAAGCTTTTGCATAGCAAAAGAAACAGTCCACAAAACCAAAAGACAACCGACAGACTGGGAGAAAAGATTTGCAAATGACATATCAGATAAAGGGCTAGTATCCAAAATCTATAAAGAACTTATCAAACTCAACACCCAAAGAACAAATAATCCAATCCAGAAATGGGCAGAAGAGATGAACAGACATTTTTCCAAAGAAGACATCCAAATGGCCAGCAGACACATGAAAAAGTGCTCCACATCGCTCATCATCAGGGAATTCCAAATCAAAACCTCTATGAGATACCACCTCACAGCAGTCAGAATGGCTAAAATTAACAAGTCAGGAAACGACAGACGTTGGCGGGGATGCAGAGAAAGGGGAACCCTCCTACACTGTTGGTGGGAATGCAAGCTGGCGCGACCCCTCTGGAAAACAGTATGGAGGTTCCTCAAACAGTTGAAAATAGAGCTACCATACGATCCAGGAATTGCACTACTGGGGATTTACCCCAAAGATACAAATGTAGGGATCCTAAGGGGTACATGCACCCCAATGTTTATAGCAGCAATGTCCACAATAGCCAAACTGTGGAAAGAGCCAAGATGTCCATCGACAGATGAATGGTTAAAGAAGAGGTGGTATATATACACAATGGAATATTATGCAGCCATCAAAAGGAATGAGATCTTGCCATTTGCAACAACGTGGATGGAACTGGAGGGTGTTATGCTGAGTGAA
Organism: Eumetopias jubatus; assembly: GCF_037043125.1. Taxonomy (NCBI): domain Eukaryota; kingdom Metazoa; phylum Chordata; class Mammalia; order Carnivora; family Otariidae; genus Eumetopias; species Eumetopias jubatus. Next base: position 104,301,198 of record NW_028274819.1, read on the forward strand.
ATAAGTCAATCAGAGAAAAGACATGTATCATATGACCTCACTGATATGAGGAATTCTTAATCTCAGGAAACAAAATGAGGTTGCTGGAGTGGTGGGGGATGGGAGGGATGGGGTGGCTGGGTGATAGTCATTGGGGAGGGTATGTGCTCTGGTGAGCGCTGTGAATTGTGCAAGACTGTTGAATCACAGATCTGTACCCCTGCAACAAATAATGCAATGTATGTTAAGAAAAAAGGAAAAGAAGAAGATAGCAGGAGGGGAAGAATGAAGGGGAGTAAGTCAGACGGGGAGACGAACCATGAGAGATAATGGACTCTGGAAAACAAACTGAGGGTTCTAGAGGGGAGGAGGGTAGGGGGATGGTTTAGCCTGGTGATGGGTATTAGAGAGGGCACATTCTGCGTGGAGCACTGGGTGTTATGCACAAACAATGAATCGTGGAACACTACATCAAAAACTAATGATGTAATATATGGTGATTAAGATAACAATAAAAAAATTGTTAAAAAAAATAAGCTAACATTAGATGAGGTTTTTACAGTTTACAGTATACTTTTATAAAAAAATCTTATTGGTTCCCAACATGCCTATGAGGAATTAGGACAGCTAAACCTAAAGCTCTCAAGTTATGGTAGACAGAACTCAGGGTCAAAGAGTTTTTGATGACTTGCCTGAGATCACATTGCTGGTTGGTTGTGGAGCTGAAAACCAAATGCAAACTCCAGTCTGGGATATGCAAATGTGATTTATAATGATGCAAAATTCCACTGTTTTAAAAGGATTTAGAGCCCAAGTGGAGTTCGGTAAAATGGAATCTGATTCAAGTATAATATTCATTGTTACAGGGAACATTTAAAGTGCGATGATACATTATGTTTGGGGTACTGTTTACTGGAGGAGAAGAGCAAGAGAGAGGTTTCTGAAGGAAAATCTACAGGTCCTTTTCCTTTTTCACTTGCTTACTAGTCAACTGATGAGGTAATCTCCCCCGAGGCTTTAAATGGACTCTCTGGTGCCCCCTGAAGGAGATCAGAAGAGCCTGCTGCTCTCCACACCCTGCTGTGCACACACACATCCACATATGCAGCAGTTCATGGAGCTCCCCACGGGTGGGTGCAGCCTCCCGGGACCCCCGGTGTAAGGCAGGGCAGGGCTTCCAGGCTGGGGATCTGCAGTCCATGCTGAGAAGAGATAGATCAAAAACACAGTGGCTCTAGGATCCCAGGCAGCAGTCTGTGGCAAAACAGCTGAAAAAAAAATTTTCTGTTTGATTGTAGAAACAGAAGAGACCACCTGCTCCGAAGATGTGCAGCGTCTTGTCAGAATTCCTCCCTGAACCCTGTGGAGTAATTTCAAGTCCAAATCCTGCTGTCTGTGATGCTGCTCCACATGCTTCGCTCTAGGGACTGGAAGAGAAGATTCTTCTCATGGTTCCTCCCAGCCCCCAGGGACTTCTAATGCTGACCACCGACCTCTAACTTCTGGCAACTCACTACCCATCTACCAGCAGGGTCCCTGTGGTAAGAGAGACCAGCTTGGGCATGAATAATCACCATTAGATGCTTTCTCCAGGTTCCTACAGTTTTATTAATGAGAGAACCTGTACAAGAGATGATGCAGGTATAAGAAAAGGCAAGTAAGAGTAAGCTTAAATTGGACAGGAGATTCCTACTTGATCAGTGTCACCTCCCTGCCAATGACAAAGACTGCTGAGTAAGGGGCCTTTCCACACTATTCACTTTCCTTAAACATCTGTTATCATTGCTATTTGCATGGCTAGTGTATTGGTTTGCTGGGGCTGCGATAAGACGGTACCACAGACTGGGGGGCTTAAGCAACAGAAATTTACTGTCTCACAGTTCTGGAGCTGGAAGTGCAAGATCAAGGTGCAGCAGGGTTGGTTTCTCTGAGGGGAGAATCTGTTCCAGGCTTTTCTCTTAGCTTTGGGTAGTTTGCCAGCTATCTTTGATGTTTTTTAGCCTGGAGAAGCAGCACCCTGATCTCTGTCTTTATCTTCACATGGCATTTTCCCTGTGTGCTGCATGGCCTGAGTTCAAATTTCCCCCTTTTGTAAGGACACCACACATACTGGATTAAGGGATCCACCCTATTCCAATATGACCTCATCTTAACTAATTACATCTTCAACGAGACTATTTCTGAATAAGGTCACATTCTAAGGTACTGAAGGTTAGGGTTTTAAGGTATTAATTTTGAAGGGATGCAACTCAACCCACAATAGCTGGCTCTTTCCCATCCCTCAAGATGTAGCAGAGTGTCACATCCCCCGATAAGCACCTCTATCTTGTCCGAACCTTCCCCACCTCCAAACCCTGCTTGTCCTACTGATCACAATTGTCAACCTTTAATGTTTCCTCACTTGTTTCTCTGTTCCACTAGCATTGGAAGTTCCACTAGTGAGGGGTTAGGGGTATGTTTGTCCTGTTTTCCACTGGACCTCCTGGTGGTGAGCATACTGAGTGCTTATCTATATGCTCTGCTGTGCTGAGCCATATTAGAGCCTGAGGTGAAACGAGAAATCAGCACTGTTCATGTCTTCATTTAAATTTTGGATGTTTTGTTCATCAAGATATTTTGCATTGATTTTGATTTTTTAAATTCTGTATTAAAATATCATTTACCTTGATTACTGAGTCTTTTGGTGTCCCTTCTAGTTCATGCTAGAGGCAAGAAATATCACCTCACCCTAGTACCAGTCCATCTGTAACACTGGAATGGAAGACAAAATGAAGCATTACTTTATCTGAGAGACGGAGTATTTCTTCCTCTTATGAAAGGCAGCAGAATGACAGGATCCACTACAACATAACTGGGTAGAAATGAACTCAAGCAAAACTGAGGCAAGAATTGGGTCCTGGACATAGCATTAAGAATTAATATTGCAAAATGTCCACACTACCCAAAGCAATCTAGATTCAGTACAATCCCTATCAAAATACCAGTGGTATTTTTTACAGAACTAGAACAAATAATCCTCAAATGTGTATGGAACCACAAAAGACCCAGAATAGCCAAAGCAATCTTGAGAAAGAATAACAAAGCTGGATGTACCACAATCCCAGGTTTCAAGATATACTATCTGAAATAAGTCAGATATACAAAGCTATAGTAATCAAAACAGTATGGTACTGGCACCAAAACATACTTAGATCAATGGAACAGAATAGAGAGCCCAGAAATAAACCCACACTTATATGGTCAATTAATCTATGGTAAAGGAAGAATATACTCTGGGGAAAAGACAGTCTCATCGATAAATGGTGCTGGGAAAACTAGAAAGCTAGAGGCAAGAAACTGGACCACTTTTTTATCCCATACACAAAAATAAACTCAAAATGGATTAAAGACCTAAATGCAAGATCTGAAACCATAAAACTCCTCAAAGAAAACATAGGTAGTAATCTTTTTCACATCAGCTTACCAACATTTTTCTAGACATGTCTCCTCAAAGGAAACAAAAGCAAAAATAAACTATTGGGACAACACCCAAATAAAAAGCTTTTGTACAGTAAAAGAAACCAACAACAAACAAAAAGGCTACTTACTGAATTGCAAATGATACACCTGATAAAAGGTTAATATCCAAAATATATATATAAAAAACTTACACAATTCAACACCCAAAAAACAAATAATGCAATTAAAAATGGGCAGAGGACCTGGGGAAGAGACATTTTTCCAAAGAAGACATATAGATGGCCAGTAGACACATGAAAAAATGTTCAACACCAGTAATCGTCAAAGAAATGCAAATGAAAACTTACAATGAGGTATCACCTAACACTTGTCAGAATGGCTAGTATCAAAAAGACAAAAAATTACAAGTGTTGGTGAGGATGTGGAGAAAAGGGAACCCTCTTATACTGTTGGTGGAAACTAATGCAGCCACTGTGGAAAACAGCATGGGGTTCCTCAAAAAATTGAAAATAGAAATATAGTAATTCCACTACTGGGTATTTATCAAAACAAAATGAAAACACTAATTTGAAAAGATATAGGCACTCTTATGTTTATTGCAGCATTATTTACAATAGCCAAATTATGGAAGCAACCTAAATGTCTGTCCATAGATGAATGGATAAAGAAGTTGTGGTACATATATGCAATGGAATGTTACTCAGCCATAAAAAAAATGAGATCTTGCCACTTACAACAACATGGGCAGACCTAGAGATTATGCTAAGTGAAATAAGTCAGATATACAAAGACAAATACCATATAATTTCACTTTTATGTGATGTTTTAAAAAGAAAATGAATGGACAAAACAGAAACAAACCATAAACGGTTGCCACAAAGGAGAGGAGAAGGTGGGGGTGGGTGAAATGGGTGAAGGGGAGGGGCGCCTGGGAGGCTCAGTCTGTTAAGCATCTGACTCTTGATTTCGGCTCAGGGTCGTGGGATGGAGCCCTGCACATCAGGCTCTGCACTGAGCGTGGAGCCTGCTTGGGATTCTCTCTCCTCTTCTCCCTCCGCCCTCTCCTGCCCGCTCATGCACATGCTCTCTCTTGAAAAAGAAAAATAATGAAAATTTGAAATAACAGATAAAGAGGAGGGCAAAGTACAGACTTCTAATTGTGGAATGAATAAGTCACAGGGATTAAAGGTACAGCATAGGGAATATAGTCAATGATACTGTAATAACATGGCATGGTGACAGACGGCAGCTACATTTGTGGTGAGTACAACACAAAGTAGAGAGTATCGAACCACTATGTTGTATAACTGAAACTAGAGTAACATTGTACGTCAACTATACTTCAATTAAAAAAAAAAAAAGAATTGGATCCGGGAAACCCAAAGGGGACACATCAAGCTTTTCAATTCCCTGTTCCTTGTAGCAATGAGGTTTGCTTTGTTTCTGTCCTAGACAACTACACTCTTCTCTTCCCCTGTGGCCTCAAAGCTAATCCAGGGCCCACTGTAACATCACTCCATTTCTGCCCCAGCCTCAGCTCAAGAGAGTCAGGCAGAAACCCAGGGCTCCTGGTGCTATGAGGTCTTTCTTCCCTGTCTCTGACATGTCCTGGGTATGGCCAGGGCTTCTGAAACACATAGATCACTGAGTGGCAGGGATCTCACCAGAAATGGTTAAGAACCATTCAGCTTCTAAGAGGAAAGCCTTCCCAGGGCTCTAGCTCCTCACCTAGTACACGTGCACGGCCAATTTCTTTGCAGGGCCTCTTGCATTCACTCAAGCTTTCCCCTTCCTGCCTCACCTCCTTCCTCTTTCCTCTCCTGGTCCCTCCCCTGCAGCCAGAATGAGACATGGTGCCTTAGGGACAGGTTTATTCTTCCAGCTCCCCACAAGAGTCATTTCTGCGTTAAACGTATCTCCATAACCCTGTTTCTGGGTGATAAATTACCTGGAAAGGAGAAGAGTGAAGAATAATAACTCCCTGGTGCTGAGTGGGGTGCTTCCATGCCAGTGGCACTGGGAGCTTGGAGGAGGATATATCTCTGCTAAGTCATTGGTGGGGGAGCCAGCTCTAGACTGCCTGATCACTTAATGTGGGAGATGTTCATGTAGCAGTCTGGGACTCTGGCACTGGCTCAAGGCCTGCATGTGGAGGACCTCAGCAGTTGGGGGGTAGGAGTACTACTGGCAGTGCGGCAGCTCTTTTAAGAGTATAGGACCAACTTTGTCTCCTTTCCCAGAACCAGCAACGTCTTGAGTACTTAAGGGCCCACAGCTGCTTCCAGTGGGCCTGATGGTTAGTCTCTCTGGCAGATGGGTCTTCTTAGATCAAGGTACCTGTCCCACTTGGAAGGAGTTGGGAATTTGAATTACTCTTTCCTTAAAGCCCATGCTATGTGGATACTAAAGGGGAGAGGCATCATCATGCCCTAGACCTCTAGCCACAGACTTGCTTTACCCCTCTGAAAATCAGTTTTATTGACTCTCAAACGATAACAGTGTCATGTCCTCTGAATGCTACACACACCTACCCATCTCCCCACACAAACACACACATGTAGACACAGACATAGATACACATGCACTTTGAGAGTGAGCCAGTCGGCCTTCTCATCCAATATAGAAAACCATTCACCATTCATTCATTTGTTCAACAAGAAAATGTTGTTGCTTATCTAATACCTGCTTGCAGATTTGGTGAGAGAAAAGAAAGCTCACCATTTCCCATGGCCTGATCTTCAAACACAAATGAAAGAATTTTGGTCCATCAATGTTTTTAAAGATTTCCCCAGAGTATAAACTCCATGAACTCTAGGTTCATGTGTGTTTTGTTCCCTGCTGGATTTCTTGCACCTAACTCATCATTATCACTCAAAATATCTGATGAATGAATGGATGATTGAATGAAATACCCAAATGGTAGAAGGCAAAGTCCTACCTCCAGGGCTCTAGGAGCATACATGAGGACTGAGCAGCAAGAAAAATAAAAAGCAGCAATAAAAAAATTGGAAGTCCCAACTGTTTTCTTATGAATTCATGCAAAAATGACACCTTGCATCGAACTATATCCTTTTTCATTGTATTATATAAAGTGATGGTTTAGATTATTTATCAGAGAGTACAATGCCACATGCCCCTGGTAGGTACACACAGCCTTGTTTGGGAGCCTGGTGCTGGGTGATTTCCTTCCACCTCATTGTCACTGTATCCCATACCTTGCTCTAATCTAGCCCACCCCAGGCCTAGATTCTGTCCTCAGAAGAAGAAACAGAGGTGGCAGCAGGAGGTAGCACTCCTCTTGCCATTTTTGTCTTTCATAAAACTCCAGGTGAGGTTATGAATAACTGGTTCTTTCTGGAGAGGAACTGATAATCTCTCTTGGAGCTATTACTGGGCTGGCCTGCCAAGTGGACAAGTGTTAAGAGGAGAACATGGAGCAGTGGCCGGGGTTGGGAGTGAGCTCAATATAATGGAGTGGAGAGCTGCAGAAAGGTCCCCTCCAGGCAGCAGACTATGAATCATGTCCGTCCTGGAGACACTCAAAATTCACAGCCCTCCTGCCCTCCCTCTGCAGCTGCTCCACAGGGCTGCCTCAGCTCGGTCTGGACCTGGGCACTTTGACTCCCACTGCTGAAGAGGCCTTGACCCACTGTGTAGTGTGGAGGGCACCGGACGGCCCAATCAGTAGTACCTCACCTGTCAATCAACAGCTGTTGTTGAGCTTATGAACCCAGTACAGTGCCAGGCCCTGAAGACGTGGCTCCTATCCTCCACTGGCTCACAGACAGAAAGGCTCACATCCTGCCTCTGACCTGGCCACCTCACAATCACTCCTATGGTCCAAGGCTCCCTGTTAGCTCAGGGCTACATGGAAAGTGTAGTCTTCAGTCCTTATCAGTGCATAGCACCCAGAGTTTGCAGAACACTTTTATGTTAATTATCTCATTTAAACTTTAGAATCATCCTGTGAATTTATTTTAGAAACAGAAACTTAAGTAAGAGATTCCTCCCAAGCTCACAAATCTAAGTAGTGGTGGGCCTGCAATTCAAACACACAATTTCCTAAGAACAGAGCCTTTCCTCTTTCCTGTGCTCATGCCTGTGGGAGAAGATGCAAACTCTGTCATAAGATGGCAGACGCTATGGAACTGGACCTGAAAAGGAGGGTCAGCTGGGCAGGACGTCACCATGGGTGGTTCTGAGCAACCAGAGGACAGTCTGAGGACCCTAGAAGCCACTCTAAAGGGAGAAGAACCATCAGCTGTGCCTGGGACATGTTTGTTCATATTTCCTCCTGGAAGACAAAATTCTAAGATATGCATAAAGGTTCAGGCACCTAGGTAGTAATGACATAGAGGTTAATGAGTTGGTATTTTTTTTTAAATCTTTATTTCTCTGCACGTGTGTGCAGTCACACTGATTGAGCATCACTATACACAGTACAGGTTCCCCCCACCTTCTGAAAGTAGACTGTTCCTAGGAAAATTTTCCTAAGCCAAAATGGCATGAAGCAAAGAATATCCCCCACTTTCTGGAAGTTCCCATTAGGCCACTTTGCTTTTACAGAAGACCTACATTAGTATGGCAAGGCTTTTTCTTAAAAGCAAAAATCCTCTTTGGATTTCCTTTGGTTGGCAAAAGCAGGTACTGATGTTAAGTCTTTCATAAAAGCGAAGTGGTCAAACAGGAACTTTTGGAAATCAGGGGATACCTGTACTGGGTATTTCTGGTCCTTAAAAGCATGTCGCTGGGAGTCTGCCATGTGTCTTCCATGTGTTCTCTTTCTTCCCCACTGGGGAGAGGCCAAGCACCTTACTTTGCTGTCCACTGTGATTAGAAACATAAGTACTCTCAATACTCACCAACTATCCCTCTGACAAAGTAGGGGACTAATGGAATGTTTCATTTGCCTCAAGAAATAATAGATGACCCAGAAGAAACAGTACTGACCTTTTTCAGGTACACTCTTTTTATCCATGTCATTCATATTTCCTGTCATTTAGACCCTTTTTATGCCCTTTTGTTCTATGCCTCAGGTCTCTCCATTGGTTTTCCTGGGCTACTCACCATGAAATTGCTGCCCTCTTGATAAGGAAGGTGCCCTATTGTAACCTGCTCATTGTGTGTGTGTGTGTGTGTGTGTGTGTGTGTGTGTGAGAGAGAGAGAGAGAGAGAGAGAGAGAGAGAGAGAGACCATGACACTCCTACCCTCCGGCTGAGATTTGAGAGCTTCCTCTGAGACCCTTAAAATCTTCAAGGTGAATTCCTATGAGGTTCTTTAGATGGCCAAGGCGGACAATCTTGCATGTGCGTGCGCCACGCACGCGTGCGTGCGCGCGCGCGCACACACACACACACACACACACACACACACACACAATCTGCACCATGAATGCATGGCTATCCCAGCAGAACCAGGATTGGGTGTGGTGTTGGTTCTAAACTCCGAACAGCACTTCCTTTTCCCCAGCCTATCTCTCATGGAGAAGACCTGAATTCTGTTTCCTTGACAACCCGTCTCCCTCTCTCCCATTTTTTAATGCTGTGGTGATAAGGTGTATTTAAACCCAGCAGCCATGTTCCCATGGTGATAGAAGACCCCCAGTAAGTTGCCATGGGAACAAGAGATGGCTTTGAAAGAGGATAAAAGTCAGTCGGCTTTGCAAGTGATGACAGAAAAGTTAGAAGCAGAGAGGCTGGAGAATATGGCTCAAGAAGGCATCAGGTCATGTGTAATGGTCCAGCCTATTCTACCCGAGACTGGTGGGAGGTCAATAGGGTGGGGTTGCGGGGGGGACAGGGAAGCAGAAGATGTGACTCCAAACTTCCAGCTCTGTTCACAAGACGACTCTGAGCAAAGCAGTGTGACTGCTGGAATTTAAAGACAAGTTGTCTTCATTTGCTCTTATTTGATATTTACTCCTTTATCTCTCTTCTTCTGAAAGGTTTTTAGGAAACAGAGGAACTGGGTGGAGCAGCTGAAATGTGAAGAGCCGAAAGATGAGGGGATTTGTTCTCCTTAGCTGATTCATGACATGAAAGAAATAGTACCCCTATAGCAAGTGACATCATTCCTACTGTTTCCCCCAGTATTTTATTATTAGTATTTCCAGACATACAGCAAAGTTGAAACAATTTTGCAGTTAACACCGGTATACCCACCACCTAGGTTGTACCATTAACATTTTATTGTATTTGCTCTGCCGCATCTGTCCATTACTCTTTCCCTTGGCTGATTTCACACTGCTAGTGGGTGAAGTAGGATTCAAACCAGGTCAGTTCCTTGCCAAAGCCTCTTTCCTTTCCATTATATAACATTTAGGGTGACCAGCCATCCCACTTTGCCTGGAACTAAGAGGGCTCCTGAGACATGGGACTTAGACTCTTAACATTAGTACAGCCCAGGGGAGTTGTTACCCTAATCCTTGCATGGTATGTTTTGAGGAATTTAAGGTGTGGTTAAGGGAGAAGGGGCCCCAGGTGAGCAGGCATGCAGCAACTACATGTATAAACAACTGTAAGTTGTTTACAGACAGATGAAACCAAGTGCTACAGCGGGTATAGAGGGAACACTGCTGGCAGGACTGTCAGCTGTTACAACCACTTTGAAACAGATTTGGAAGTATCTACTAAAGCTAAACATACACATAACCTATGACTCAGTAATTCTACTCTTAGATACCCAGAAGAAATGAAAGTATATGTTCACAAAAAAAAAAAAAAAAAAAAAAGTGGGGGCAAGGAAGAAGAAAAAAAAAAGAAAGAAAACCATGTAAAAAAACGTTCAGAGCAGCTTTATCCATTTTAGCCCAAACTAGAAACAACCCAACTATTCATCAACAGGGGAATAGATAAATTCTGTGTATTCATATAATGGAGTACTACAGAACATTAAAATGAGAAATCTATTGACACATGCAACACCACGGATGAATCTTAAAAGCATAATGTTGAATGAAAAAGCCAGGCACAACAGAGTACAGACTGGATGATTCCATTCAGGTGAAACTCTAGAACAGACAAATATCATCTACAGTGATAGATGTGAAAGACCAGGTTATGCCTGGGTAGGTGTGGACTGGTGGGTGAGGGTACCGGGCGGGTCCTACAATGTGATCTGGGTGCGGATTACACAGGCATATTCAGATGTAAGCATTCACTGAGCTCTACGGGTAACATTAGTATACACTTTACTGTTATATTTCAATTTAAAAGTTTAAAAAAAGGCAGGCATCAGAACTCCAAAATAAAAAATAAAAAGTATAGAGAGAGAGCAGTAAATGCTGGAGCTGATAGAGAAAGCTATATTATGGTTGCCAGCAAGCCCAGAAGGGGCTGGAAAACACGGAGCTTGTTACCAAATTACTCTTTTACTCCGGAAATTTGATCCACGAGTCTGTCAGTACCAGGAATTTCACATCACACTACAAAGAGCCAGAGCAAGGAGTCTGCAACGGAAAGGTGCTGTATTTTAAGAATACAAAATCACCTTCTATTCTTAAACAGAAAAGTGCCAAAAGGTTTTCTCTCCTGTCTGAACTGAGGGGTTATTTTGGAAAAAAACAAAAAAAAACAACCTAGAAATTACCCTTGGGGTGGATTCTAGGAAATTAAAATCTAGAAACAAAGGCAACGCTGTTTCTGTCTTTCCCACCCCTGAGGAAGAAATCTAGTCTGGGAAATTGCCATCCCCCTAGCAGAAGAAGGGCATCTGCCAGGGACAGTTACCTATGACCTCTGTCTGAGTCACCCCCACCTCTGTGTGTCTGGAGCCAGCCCCAAGGGGGTAGGAGGGTGGGAACCACATCTGTGCCTTCAATGTATGCATGCCAACCTTTCCACGGATTTCCAGGGGCCCTACAAAGTTAGAGACAGCCATGTGGAGGCTTGGCCATTGCAGAGACTTCCTCCCCAGAATGAAAGGATGTGCCAACTCACTCTGCTTTTGGTAACTTCCGGGTCCCACAACAACTGTCTGCTTCAAACAAAGCCTCTCCCCTCCCACAGAGGGGTGGGGAGACAGGGCAGGAGGCAGGTTAGACACCTCCCGCCCCCCGGGTCTCTCCATCCCAGTTACCTCATCTGCATCATTTCTGTCTGTCTGAATTAATTTTGCATTGCTGCATGATTCATGCTTCCTGTCTGGGTTCCAAAGCCCATAACTAGAGGATCCCTCCAGAAAGGAACACCAATTGTTAATACCTTTAACATGCCTGCATCTGATGGTGAGAGCAGGAAAAATATATATTTTCATATTACATCTATACCCATCTATATATTTTTAACATGTCATTGCGCCACTATGTACAGGATTGTCATTTTAAGTGGTGGTTTGGCCTCACTCCAGGGCTTGATGCATCAGGGTCAGCCGGTCTCAAAAGCAGCCGTAATTTTTATGCTGAGCTCCCAGAACATAAGGGGCTAGCTTGGGGAAATTTCACCACATTGCGGAGAGCTGGAGTAAGTGGCTCTCAATTGAAAGGGCACAGCTTTTAAAGAGAAGAAAAGTCTTGTCCTTTTTCCCTCTTTTCTCTGGCAGGGAAGAATAAACCCCTGCCTGGACTGAGGGATTATTGCAAAAGAGAGTCAAGAAATACTTGTGAAACATCCCCAACCAAAGATGCCGGAACACTAATTGGAATCAGAAAGGAAATGGAAACATAGCCTCTAAGCATTTGTGCACCTTGAGGTGACTCAGAACTGAAACCAAGGGCTGTTTATGGGCCCCAGGGGTCTACAGGGGTCTTAGCCCACACCCAGGTAACTACCTGCCCCTCCTGCCACTAAGAAGGAATGCTCCCTGATGTCACAGCAGGGGTATCAGGTATTAGCTTAGCTTTGGGGCCCAAGGGAATATACCCAAAAGCAATGAAGAGAGCAGGTAATGGATTGCCTAGACCACAGAACACCTGGCCTTCAAACTAGGCACTCAAGAAAGCAGAATTGGGCTTTAAATTCTTCTGCACAGGGCCATCAGCAGAACCACTCTCCTCTCCTCTCCCCTCCTCAGTAGGAACTTTGGGGACCAAAATCCAGCTCCAGCTTTTCCAGGCTCCCATCTCCATCCTCCCTCCAGGCAGGGCTGGCCCCCCAGCTCCAGGGCAACTGTTCCTGGCCCTAGAGATCCTCTCCTAAGGCAGAGCTCCCCTCCCTCCAAGTGGCTATTTAGAGCCAGGGAAAGAAATGGAGGGAAAAAAATCTTATTTAATATGTGTATTTCTGCTATTCCTTTTGGTGTGATAATCCCTAACAGACCACAGCTGCAGAAGACCAACTGAGCGAATGACGGAAGGATATAAATATCTAGAATTACTGTATCTCAAATTCAGTTTTCCTGTTGCAGCCCCAAAGAGCCAGATTTAATTTTTAAAACAGACTTCAGAGAGGAAACCCAGGCCCCTGGCAAGGCCTTAGATGCACAATAAACAAACAAACAAAAAAGTCTTGGGTTCGCAGTCAGCAGCATTGCCCTTTGGATGGAGGAGAATGGTTGTATGTGCATGTATATGTCCGTGTGTGTGTGTGTGCGCAAGTGTGCATGTGTGCAGGTGCTTGCGTGTATGTGTTGCCTGTCAGGAAGAAGGCTGGAGAGTCTATAAGAATGAGTTTCAACCACCAAAATTTCCGACTTCCACATCCCTGATGTAGGACATTTGTTTACATGAGAAAGCAGGAAGGGAAACTAAACAATGATTTTCAAACCCCTCAAGAGCTGTTATGCAGCAAATGTCATCCAGCTCTAACCCACCCCCTGCCCCAGTTTCCCATCTGCTACCTGTTTAGGTGGGACTTACAGGACCACTCGCCGTCTTTTGGTTGGCAAACTCCTGGGTGGTTTGGCATCTGGGTTCATACAGACTGTCCCCTTGGAGATGGAGTTGGCAGGACCCGGCCTTTCCAAATGGACTGGAATCCGAGTCTATACCATCTGGGTGGTAGGCTCTGCACAGTGGGCGCCTGGACTTCAGGCCAATATGAGTAGGGCATCGGCTCTCTCGGGCACAGGGCCACACCACTCGTGCCAGATACCAGAATCACTCTTTGGATCCCCTGAGAGCAGTTAAGAAAAGATCAAGACTGGTGATTTGGAAGAGTTCCCAGTAGGCATCTGGCCTCTAGCCATGGAAACCAAATCAAAACTTGAGGCTGGAAGAATATGGTACATGCATATGCAATTCATTCATCCATTCAACAGATATTTACAGACCCCTATGAGGCAGAAGGTATCTATTCCAACTTTCTGGCCCAAGCTATATTGTTGCCTATGTTACTTTCCTCTGTAGTCCCCATAACACAGGGTAGCATAGCCTTAAGAAGTATGAATAATTTCCCCTTCTCCTGGATATGAAAGAATTCCACTATTGCCATTTCTCAGCTCCTATGACAGACCTCCCCACTCTCAAATTTGTCTTCTGTTTTGTTAGGCCAATTGGTTTTCAAGAGAACACCTTGCCTCCAGTGAGCCAGGTATTGAGAGGTTCGAACTTGGTGGATGTGGCTCAGAAAGTGGAGTTTGGGCACAGGTCTCTCATTCTCTCTGGTTCCAGGGCTGCCTTTGGCCAGGTGATATGAACCTGGAAAGCAACTATTCTGAATTCTGGTATTAGAGCTGGAGCCTCAGATGATCTGGAGGCCCAGGGACCAAAAGAGATACTGTATGTTTATTATCCCAAAGATCTCTTGGCCATGCCTTTTATTCTACTTCCTATTAGGCATCTTGTGGCCATACCATGTCAAATCTCACAACTTCTTTTCTTCACCCCTGCTTTGTATGTTGACTACACATCCCAGAGATAGAAGGGGATCTGCCCTTCATCTATGTTCACTATTGCTCTCTCCTCTTTTGATTACAGATGTTTGTTAACCCAGTTTGTTCCCTTATGAGTTCCTTAAGGGCTGCTTTACTCATTCCTGAGGTCTAGCACAGAACTTTTCATGTAAGAGGAGCTCAATACATATTTGTCAAATGAGTGAAGGAATGAATGTATCACAAAGTGATACAAATGATACCCTCACAGTGCCTTTGTTTTAAAGCCCAGATTTGGGGGAAAAAAAAAAAGCTACCCTCCATTCTCCTGGGATGAAGAGAGTAACCCTCATTTTGCATCCTGAGTCTTTCTAAGTGAGGAGAAAAGGCAGATACATTTGAGCCTTATTTGCAAAGATCTTCAAGCCATTCTTCTGTAAACCAGCCCAAATAGAATACTTCTAAGGAACAGATAAGCCAATTAGATGTCAATGGGCTCACCTTTTCCATACCATGAGGGGTGCAAGTAACAGAGAGATCTGCCAATATTACTTAAGTCACTCTCTCTCTGGACCTCATCACATACCCTACTCATTGATCATGAATCCAGCTCAATCCATCCTAACCTATGTGGTGATTCACTCAGATTGGGTTTCTGAACTCCTGTATTTCTATTCTTGTTTGGCTTCCCTACCTAGGCTGTCAGGACAATGCAGCTCCTTGAAGACCCCTACAGCATGAGAAATGCGATATTTCTGGTCTAAGGCAAACACCCCCAGGCCAGAAAATGTGCCTGATTATCAAATCCCCTGTCATTTGCTTCTGTCACTTTACTCACTTTCCATTTCTCATAGTCTCTGCTCACATTTCTCAGCTCCATCTCTGATAATACTTTTAAAAATGCACTTAGTACTTACTAAGTACTTACTAAGTACCAGACACTGTGTTAGGAGCTTCACACACATTATGAACATCTCTCTCATCACAGCTTTAAGAGACAGGTACAGTTATGAACCCCATTCTATGCATGAAGACAAAGAGACAGAGGAAGGTTAAGCAACTCACTCAAGTCACATAGGTGGTGAGTCTAAGATTCAGAGCTCAAGCTGAGGTCCTTCTGACTCCAAAGGTCATTCTCCTAAACACAACTCTGTTCTCCAAACATCTGCTCTGATCTTAGAGTACCCTGTTCTATCTCTGGGAATTCAGCCCTGGTATCATCTAAAAACTTGCCTCATGGAAAGACTAAGAGTCCCCATCACTGTTCCTCTAGCACTAGCCCTCTGCCAATTCTCACACTGCCCAGCACAGCTCTGGGCTCAGGCTAGCTCATCTCAGCATCACTCAAGACACGGTGAGTAACAGTGTTGGGCAAACAGAAGATGCCACAAATCCTTGCTCGGCTAATTGACTGGTTGCATTCTGGTCCTAGTTCTGAGGTCACTCCTTTGTATACTGAAGGGTGGTTCTTGCTGTCCTTCTGATCCTCTGCCTTTTGCATGGCAGTCTGTCATCCACCCACCTGATGCCTTGCCCACCTGCCACTGCACTGGCACAGTACACTTCACCCATTCTCCTCTCCACCTAAGGTATGTAAATCCATAGGACAGAATCTGGGAGAATTATCCAAGTGGTTCTCCCTTGTGGGGCATTTCAGTGGCCAGCCCACATTGGAGCCCCTTTGAGTGATTAATTTCAGCAACCACTCCTATAAAGAAAATGAAGAATTTCGCAAAGCACTTTCTTTTTCAGAGTAAATGTGGCCAGGTTTGGCAGACGGTACATCTCCAGCACCACCACTTCCTAACAGTACAGAACCTCTCAAGAATCCAGAATTTGGGAAGGAGTCCCCCCACCCCCAGTAGAGTATGTAGCTGCACTTCCTTAGCATCATCTGACAGGTACTTCTACCCTGGAGGTAGCTTCAGCCTCTACTGTCCTGTAGCACTGTTTTGCACTAATACGCTCATATTTCATCTACTTTAACATTTTGCTTTCCCAAGCCTCTTAATCCCTCATAATTGAATATATTTTATGCTGATGAGCAGTGGTGTTAATCATGCCTCTGGGCCATGCCTAAAGGGACATTTTATTTCATTCTTTCTTGGGCTTTATGCCAACTTGCACTTTTTTCCATCTCTAGGGAATAGGTTCTCTCCATGAGGATAAAGTGTGAGCTAGAGGTAAGGAAGGACTTCCTGACTAATAGCCTTCTGAGACCCTGGAACCAAGTGCCAAAGGGAATTACCTTAAAGAGAGATTTTTAAGAATGGAGATATTCTTTTCCCTTTATTGTCATCCAACCAGCTAAACACTTCATCCTGGAGCCCCAGGGATGAACCAAATGATGCATGGCTTCTTCTCCAAGGCCGAGAGTACAAACTCTCCCATCCCAGTCAGTTTCCATATGTTCTCAAGGGGGAGACAGAACAAGAGGGGTGAGTCCAGAAGATTTACAACCTGATTAGAATTCATAAGAAGTACACACAAAGTCAGCTGGGAGTCCCCCAAAGACGAAGAATGGGGATGATTCCCTGCAAAGCTTCCAATGATCCTTCCTCTCTACAGACTCTCCGGGTAGCCACCCTGAACTGCCACGAGCACTGTTTCCCCAACTTCAAAGCTGGGATTTCGATAAATTAAAAATGCATAAAGCTACAACCTTGTTTTCTTTCAATTTTAGTGCTCACAGAACTAGAAAGGATTGATATGCCAGTAATAGCAGACAAGAGGGAGAAGAATTTATGACCCCAGAAGTGCTGAGGCAAAGCAATAGAAAGAAGCATTTAAGTCTTTCTATTAAAGTAACTCATATTAAAAAGTAATAGAACCTGGGGTGGCAGAGCCCTTACTTATTTCATCAGTGATGCCAACAGTCAGCAATTTGTCATGGCTGGAGAGCAGGAAACAACCATCTACCCCATGAATGAGCCAATGCTCAGTGCTGCCTGTCAACAAAAAGCCAATCACAATCAGGGAACAATGGGACAGTCTTTAAACAGAGAGTTTAAAGACTCACTTTAAGAGAGATGGAGAGAGATTTAGAGGGGGCGGAGCAAGATGGCGGAGGAGTGGAGACCTGGATTTCGTCTGGTCTCAGGAATTCAGCTGAATAGGGATCAAACCATTCTGAACACCTACGAAATCAACAGGAGATCAAAGAAAGGAAGAGCAACAACTCTCTGAACACAAAAGCGACCACTTTCTGGAAGGTAGGACGTGTGGAGAAGTGAATCCGAGGCGATATACGGGAGGATAGACGCCGGGGGAGGGGGCCTCCTTCGGCCGCTTCCGGCAAGTGCTAGAGCCGCGGAGCACAAAATCGGACCTTTTAGAAGTCGGCTCCGCTGAGGGACGTGGCTCCAGTGGCTAAGTGGGGGGTGGAAACCTCACGGGACAGTGTGGTCTCAGGACCCTCGGGGTCACAGGAAGACCGGGGGTGCCTGAGTGCGGCAGAGCTCCCAGGGATCGGAGCGGGGAAGCCGGCTGCAGAGACGGAGCCGAGGCGCGGGCTCTCAGCTCGGGGTGGCCATAAACTGTGATCCGCGGCCCAGTCGGGCCACTGCTCCTCCAGCAGGGACCCAACAAGCAGCAGAGCCGGGGAGACTCCCCTTCCTTCCCGGGGAGGAGCGGCGCAGGAGCGCACCGCAGGGATCTGCTGGGTTTGGAGACTCCACACGGGGTCGGGTGCCAGAGATAGCAACACTCGGTCACAGGCCGGGTGAGCACGGAGTGCGGCCGGAGACCGGGGACACGGGAGTGACTGCTTTTCTCTGGGGGCACACTGAGGAGCGGGGCCCCGAGTTCTCGGCTCCTCCTGGCGGAGGTTGGGAGGCCGCCATTTTCACTCTTATCCTCCAAAGCTGTACCGAGAGCTTACAGGGAACAAAAGCTCCCGAGAGCAAACCCGAGCAGATTACTTAGCCCATACCTGGCAAGGGCAGGGCAATTCCGCCTCCGGCAAAGACATTTGGGAACTACGGAAACAGGCCCCTCCCCCAGGAGATCCACAAGAACAGCGAGCCAAGACCAAGTTTACCAATCAATGAGAACAGCAGAACTCAGGAGCAAGGGAATCCATGGCTTTTTTCCTATGATTCTTTAGTCTTTCTAAGTTTTTTAAACTTGATTTTTCTTTTCCTATTTTTTAAATTTTTTTCCCTTTTTCAGCCACAATCTTATCAATCCCTTTTTAAAAAATCTTTTTAATTTTTCATTTTTAGAGTCATATTCTATCCCTTCAGAGTAGTTACCCTAATTTTTGGCATATATATATAAGTTATTCTCCCTTTAAAATTTTGAGATACAGTTTCTTCTACCAGATCAAAATATACCCTAAATCTCTAGTGTAAGGCTTTGTTCTAGTCTCCTGCCTGATCACATTCTCTCCCCTTTTTCTTCCTTTTTTTTAAATCTTTCTTTTTTCAAACAACTTAATAATTCCTTTTATAAAATCTTTTATAATTTTCATCTTTACAGTCATATTCCATCCCTTCATTGTATCAACCCTTATTTTGTACATATATAAGTCTTTCTTTCTTTAAAATTTTAGAGGGCACTTTTTTCTAACAGACCAAAATGCACCCAAATTCTAGTGTGTGGCACGGATCTATGCACTACCCTGATCATATGTGATCATGTTGTTTTTTTTTGTTTTGTTCTGATTTTGTTTGTTTTTATCTTTATCTTATTATTTTTTTCTCTTTCTTTCCCTTTCTTTTCCCCTGGTTTCAGGTCTTTTCTGATTTGTTTAGAGCATATTTGCTGGGGAAGTTGCTAACCTGTTAGCATTTTGTTCTCTCATTCATCTATTCTCTGGACAAAATGATACGATGAAAAAAATCACCTCAGCAAAAAGAACAAGAGGTAGTACTGTCTGCCAGGGAACCTACTCAATAGGGTCATTAGTACAATGTCGGACCTGGAGTTCAGAATCATGATTTTAAAGATACTAGCTGGGCTTGAAAAAAGCATGGAAGTTATTACAGAAAGCCTTCCTGGAGAAATAAAAGAACTAAAATCTAACCAAGTCAAAATCAAAAAGGCTATTCATGAGGTGCAATCAAAAATGGGGCACTAACTACTAGGATAAATGAGGCAGAAGAGAGAATCAGCGATATAGAAGACCAAATGATGGAAAATAAAGAAGCTGAGAAAAAGAGAGATGAACAACTACTGGATCACGAGGGCAAAATTCGAGAGATAAGCGATACGATAAGATGAAACAACATTAGGATATTTGGGATCCCAGAAGACAAAGAAAGAGAGAGAGAGGCAAAAGGTATATTGGAGCAAATTATAGCAGAGAACTTCCCTAATGTGGGGAAGGAAACACTCATCAAAATCCAGAAGGCACAGAGAACCCCTCTCAAAATCAGTAAAAATAGGTCAACACCCCGACATCTAAGAGTAAAACTTACAACTCTCAGAGACAAAGAGAAAATCTTGAAAGCAGCTTGGGAGGAGAGATCTGTAACCTATAATGGTAGAAACATTAGATTGGCAACAGACCTATCCACAGAGACCTGGCAGGCCAGAAAGGACTGGCATGAGATTTTCAGGGCACTAACGAGAAAAATATGCAGCCAAGAATACTATATCTAGCTAGGCTATCACTGAAAATAGAAGGAGAGATAAAAAGCTTCCAGGACAAACAAAAACTAAAGGAATTTGAAAACAAGAAACCAGCCCTCCAAGAAATATTGAAAGGGGTCCTCTAAGCAAAGAGAGAGCCTAAAAGCAACACAGACGAGAAAGGAACACAGACAATATACAGTCACAGTCACCTTACAGGCAATACAATGGCACTAAGTTCATATCTTTCAATAGTTGCCCTGAATGTAAATGGGCTCAATGCCCCAATCAAAAGACACAGGCTATCAGATTGGATTACAAAACAAGACCCATCCATATGCTGTCAGCAAGAGACTCATTTTAGACCCAAAGACACCCCCAGATTGAAAGTGAGGGGGTGGAAAACCATTTACCATGCTAATGGACACCAAAAGTAAGCTGGGGTGGCAATTCTTATATCAGACAAATTAGATTTTAAACCAAAGACTGTAATAAGAGATGAGGAAGGACACTATATCTGACTTAAAGGGTCTATCCAATAAGAAGATCTAACAACTGTAAATATCTATGCCCCTAACATGGGAGCAGCCAATTAGATAAGGCAATTAATAACAAAAGCAAAGAAACACATTGACAGCAATACAATAATAGTGGGGGACTTTAAGACCCCCCTGACTGAAATGGACAGATCATCTAAGCAAAAGATCAACAAGGAAATAAAGACTTTCAATGACACACTGGACCAAATGGACTTCACAGACATATTCAGAACATTCCATCCCAAAGCAACGGAATACACATTCTTCTCTAGTGCCCATGGAACATTCTCCAGAATTGATCCCATCCTAGGTCACAAATCAGGTCTCAACCAGTACCAAAAGATTGGGATCATTCCCTGCATATTTTCAGACCACAGTGCTTTGAAACTAGAACTCAATCACAAGAGGAAAATCGGAAAGAACTCAAATACATGGAGGCTAAACGCATCCTGCTAAAGAATGAATGGGTCAACCAGGAAATTAAAGAAGAATTAAAAAACTCATGGAAACCAATGAAAATGAAAACACAACTGTTCAAAATCTTTGGGATACAGCAAAGGCAGTCCTGAGAGGAAAGTATATAGCAATACAAGCCTTTCTCAAGAAACAAGAAAGGTCTCAAATACACAACCTAACCCTACACCTAAAGGAGCTAGAGAAAAAACAGCAAGGAAAGCCTAAACCTAGCAGGAGAAGAGAAATAATAAAGATCAGAGCAGAAATCAATGAAATAGAAACCAAAAGAACAGTAGAACAGATCAAAGAAACTAGGAGATGGTTCTTTGAAAGAATTAACAAGATTGATAAACCCCTGGCCAGACTTATCAAAAAGAAAAGAGAAATGACCCAAATCAACAAAATCATGACTGAAAGAGAAGAGATCACAACCAACACCAAAGAAATACAAACAATTACAAGAACGTATTATGAGCAACTCTATGCCAGCAAATTAGATAACCTGGAAGAAATGGGTGCATTCCTAGAGATGTATCAACTACCAAAATTGACCAGGAAGAAATAGAAAACCTGAACAGACCTATAACCACTAAGGAAATTGAAGCAGTCATCAAAAATCTCCCAAAAAACAAAAGCCCAGGGCCAGATGGCTTCCCAGGGGAATTCTACCAAACATTTCAAGAAGAATTAATACGTATTCTTCTGAAACTGTTCCAAAAAATAGAAATGGAAGGAAAACTTCCAAACTCATTTTATGAGGCCGCCATTACCTTGATGCCCAAACCAGACAAAGACCCCATCCAAAAGGAGAATTACAGACCAATATCCTTGATGAACATGGATGCAAAAATTCTCACCAAAATACTAGGGTTCCAATAGGATCCAACAGTACATTAAAAGGATTATTCACCACGACCAAGTGGGTTTTATCCCTGGGCTGCAAGTTTGGTTCAACATCTACAAATCAATCAACGTGATACAATACATTAACAAAAGAAAGAACAAGAATCATATGATCCTCTCAATAGATGCAGAAAAAGCATTTGACAAAGTACAGCATCCTTTCTTGATCAAAACTCTTCAGAGTATAGGGATAGAGGGTACCTACCTCAACATCATAAAAGCCATCTATGAAAAACCCACAGAGAATATCATTCTCAATGGGGAAAAGCTGAGAGCTTTTCCCCTAAGGTCAGGAACGCGGCAGGCATGTCCACTCTCACCACTGCTATTCAACATAGTATTAGAAGGCCTAGCCACAGCAATCAGACAACAAAAAGAAATCAAAGGCATCCAAATCGGCAAAGAGGAAGTCAAACACTCATTCTTTGCAGATGATATGATACTGTATGCAGAAAACCCAAAAGACTCCACCCCAAAACTGCTAGAACTCATAGAGCAATTCAGTAAGTGGCAGGATATAAAATCAATGCACAGAAATCAGTGGCATTCCTATACACCAACAACAAGACAGAAGAGAGACAAATTAAGGAGTCAATCCCATTTACAACTGCACCCAAAATCATAATATACCTAGGAATAAATCTCACCAAAGAGGCAAAGGATCTGTACTCAGAAAACTATAAAATACTCATGAAAGAAATTGAGGAAGACACAAAGAAATGGAAAAACGTTCCATGCTCATGGATTGGGAGAACCAACATTGTGAAGATGTCAATGCTACCTAGAGCAATCTACACATTCAGTGCAATCCCCATCAAAATACCATCCACTTTTTTCAATGAAATGGAACAAATAATCCTAAAATTTGTATGGAACCAGAAGAGACCCCGAATAGCCAGAGGAATGTTGAAAAAGAAAAGCAAAGCCAGTGGCATTACAATTCCGGACTTCCAGCTCTATTACAAAGCTGTCATCATCAAGACAGTATGGTACTGGCACAAAAACAGACACATAGATCAATGGAACAGAATAGAGAGCCCAGAAATGGACCCTCAACTCTATGGTCCACTGATCTTTGACAAAGCAGGAAAGAATGTCCAATGGAAAAGACAGTCTCTTCAACAAATAGTGTTGGGAATTTGGACAGCCACATGCAGAAGAATGAAACTGGACCATTTCCTTACATCACATACAAAAATAGACTCCAAATGGTTGAAAGACCTAAACGTGAGACAGGAGTCCATGAAAATCCTAAAGGAGAACACAGGTAGCAACTTCTTCGACCTCAGCCACAGCAAGTTCTTCCTAGATACATCGCCAAAGGCAAGGGAAGCAAGGGCAAAAATGAACTATTGTGATCTCATTAAGATAAAAAGCTTTTTTTTTTTTTTTTAGAAAGTGGTGAATTTTTTTTTTAAGATTTTATTTGAGAGAGAGAGAGCACATGAGAGGGGGAGGGTCAGAGGGAGAAGCAGACTCCCTGCTGAGCAGGGAGCCCGATGTGGGACTCCATCCCAGGACTCCAGGATCATGACCTGAGCCGAAGGCAGTTGCTTAACCAACTGAGCCACCCAGGTGCCCTAAGATAAAAAGCTTTTGCACAGCAAAAGAAACAGTCCACAAAACCAAAAGACAACTGACAGAATGGGAGAAAATATTTTCATATGACATATCAGATAAAGGACTAGTATCCAAAATCCAAAAAGAACTTATCAAACTCAACACCCAAAGAACAAATAATCCAATCAAGAAATGGGCAGAAGACATGAACAGACATTTTTCCAGAGAAGACATCCAAATCGCCAACAGACACATGAAAAAGTGCTCAACATCCCTCGGCATCAGGGAAATCCATATCAAAACCTCAATGAGATACCACCTCATACCAGTCAGAATGGCTAAAATTAACAAGTCAGGAAATGACAGATGTTGGTGGGGATGCGGAGAAAGGGGAATCCTCCTACACCGTTGGTGGGAATGCAAGCTGGTGCAACCCCTCTGGAAAACAGTATGGACGTTCCTCAAAAAGTTGAAAATAGAGCTACCCTATGATCCAGCAATTGCACTACTGGGTGTTTACCCCAAAGATACAAATGTAGGGATCCGAAGGGGTACATGCACCCCAATGTTTATAGCAGCAATGTCCACAATAGCCAAACTGTGGAAAGAGCCAAGATGTCCATCGACAGATGAATGGATAGAGAAGATGTGGTATATATACACAATGGAATATTATGCAGCATAAATGAGATGTTGCCATTTGCAACGACGTTGGTGGAACTGGAGGGTGTTATGCTGAGTGAAATAAGTCAATCAGAGAAAAGACATGTATCATATGACCTCACTGATATGAGGAATTCTTAATCTCAGGAAACAAACTGAGGTTGCTGGAGTGGTGGGGGGGTGGGAGGGATGGGGTGGCTGGGTGATAGTGGGGAGGGTATGTGCTCTGGTGAGCACTGTGAATTGTGCAAGGCTGTTGAATCACAGATCTGTACCTCTGAAACAAATAATGCAATATATGTTAAGAAAAAAAAAAGAAGGAGATAGCAGGAGGGGAAGAATGAAGGGGAGTAAATCGGAGGGGGAGATGAACCATGAGAGACGATGGACTCTGGAAAACAAACTGAGGGTTCTAGAGGGGAGGGGGATGGGGGGATGGGTTAGCCTGGTGATGGGTATTAAAGAGGGCACGTTCTGCGTGGAGCACTGGGTGTTATGCACAAACAATGAATCATGGAATACTACATCAAAAACTAATGATGTAACGTATGGTGATTAACATAACAATAAAAAATTTAAAGAATAAAAAAATTAAAAAAGAGAGAGAGATGGAGATACAGCAGCATTGCTGTTTGGGGCTGCAGAATAGGTGGAACTTGGATTTCTACCTTAGTCCACTTGAGCTGCTATAGTAGAATACCAAAGACTGGGAGGCTTAGACAACAAACATATATTTCTCATAGTTCTAGAGGCCAGAAGGTCCAAGATCATGGTGCTAGCAGATTCAGTTCTTGATGAGGCCCCTCTTCTTGGTTTGTAGTTGGCCCACCTTCTCACTGTGTCCTCACATGGAGGAGAGAACTAGTTAGCTCTCTTGAATCACTTTGTCTAAGGGTACTAATCCCATCATGGAGCTCCACCCTCATGACCTAATCACCTCCCTAAGGCCCCATTTCCAAATACCATCACACAGGGATTAGATCTTAACCCAGAAATTGAGGGGGGTGCAGTCCATAATAATTTCATTGTCCTTGAAATTCCAAAGATGAGAATTCAGCAGTTAATTTTAGAAAGCGGGGGTTTGTTTCTTCCCAGGTGATAACTCCTAGGGGCACCTGGGTGTCTCAGTTGGTTGAGCATCTGTCTTCCACTCAAGTCGTGATCTCGGGGTCCTGGGATCAAGCCCCGCATTGGGCTCCCTGCTCAGCGGGGAGCCCACCTCTCCCTCTCCTTTTGCCCCTTTCCTCTGCTCCTGTTTACTGGTGCGCACACACACACTCTCTCTCTCTCTCAAATAAATAAATAAATAAATAAATAAATAATCCAAGTGATAGCTCCTAGAAAGTCTGAACCAGTAATCATAGGCTTAACTCCCTATGAGTTCACATCCTTATTTACAAGGGGATGGATGACTCAGAGTGAACACGTTGACCCTTCCTTAGGTCCTCCCCTCTTCCCTCAGAGAGAGAAAATGGAGGACAAATAGGCACATATTTCCCCTAGCTTTAATTTAAACAAAACAAAAAGCAACAAAACCTTCATTAGATAAATGTGTCTCTTTAGCACTACCTCATTCTTCCTTTATACCCAGACAAGCTCCTCAACCTTGTGTGTACAATTACTGACCCTGTATCTGCTCCATCTACTCACTGCCTGAATCCCTACTGCTAAGCAGCAATTCTGCTTGAGCAGTTCTTCTGCAGGCCACCAGTGGCTTCCAGGCACCAAGTTCCAAGGCCCCTCAGCATCGTTTGGTGCTGTAGACGATACCTTTACTTCTTGAAATTCCTTGCTCCTCACTGACCTCAGAAACAATATCCTGGTTGTTCTTCACACTATTTAACTGATGCCCCTCTTCCTCCTCCTCACCCCTAAATGTGAGAGTTTCTCAAGCTCTGAACCTCGTTGTTTAGCCTTTCCATCTCTGTCTGCACTCTCTTCTTCAGAAATGTACACATTCACAGTTTCAATAATTGCTCCCAATGGAGTGACTATCAAACCACACTGTGAACTAAATGAGTGTCCTGGTAAACATTTTATCATTTTGCAGTGTGCCATTTTCCCCCCATCTCCAGTCAACTTGTAATGCTGCCTGGTAGCTTTCCTACTCTAACCTATAAGTTCTTCTGTGTTGCCTGGTCTCCCACCTACCCAGCCCAAACCCATCACCAGCCATCACCCCACTGCTACACATACAGAAATGCAGGCACATACTTCTAACACATGCTGATACACCCACATTCTAAAGTGCTAGGGCTTGACTCTGTCTTCCTGGATCAGGGGAATGGGAACAGGAGTAAAACACACACATGGAAAGTTGAAATAGAAAATAAAGAAATGGAAAGGCCACCAAGAAGTAAAGAAAGTTCCAGAATATTTTGTGATTCAATGACCACCAAAGAGTGGGAAGGAGGAAAAATCCAATCTACTGACCCCTGGGACCTCCAGACTGCTGTACACGCTCTTGGAAGAAGAAAGCAAGGAGGATGGATTTGGTTGAGGGAAATTCTCAGATAACCCAGAATATACCATTTAAATCCACAATGGGACCCTTTATCTCTACCATCTTTTGTTGACGTTCCCTCTCACTTAGAAGATTCAGCTAGAAAAATCAGAGTTAGGTCTGGGTTCCTACGGAAGGATGGGAGTTGAAAGGTCCAGAATAGTGAAGTCAAGAGGGGCAGGATTAATTGACAAACCTGATGTTTGTTTGTGGCTCAGTGCCTGATCAGCATATTAGGGGTCCCCCTTGGGTTGTGATATGTATGTATATTTCTTTGATACAACTTGCACCTAGGAATGAACATGACCTCCTACTGCCTCCTTAGTGCTCTTAATGTAATTTCCTTTCATTTATTGATGACTTCAGTGCCTTGAGCTCTCTCTACTACTATGACTGTGACTACTGCTACTGCTATTATTCTTGGGGACTTCAATATCCACACTGATGATACATCTAATACTCTGGCCTCTCAGTTCCTTAGCCTCCTTATCTATTATAATAATGTCCTGCCCACATAGCCAAACCAAGATCTTAGCATCAACAAAAACTGTACCACCTTCAAAATCTCAGCTTCAAACATCATACCTGCTGACCTTCACAATCTCTCACCTTTCCAATACACTCTAGCACTCCCATTCCAAATTTCTATGACCTCGTTGGGACCTCTAATTCATTGACCCCCACCATTGGTATTTTACTCTACATTATTCTCCTCATATCCTCACCAAGAGAGGCTACTTAAGTATTTGAATTTTTAAGGGTAGGTGACCACTGAATGTATGGAATGAAGGAAAAAGAAGACTCTTGGTAGCTGGCTTGAGTGACTAGCCTCAACAACTTAAACAGAGAATGCATGTTAAGGAAGAAGAGAAGAAATGATGAGTCTTGATTTGGACAAGCTGAATCAAGATTGTCTGATTGGCTTCTAACAGACAGTGGCTGTACATGAGAGTAAAGATGGAGACTAGGAAATCAACAAGGTACAGGCCTTCACTGTCTTTCAGCTATATGACAGTAGCCTCCTAATTCATCTCCCTGCTTCCAGGCATGCCCCTTCCAATCCACCCTGCATTCTAAAACACAAAATTCATCCTGTCACTGACCTACTTAAGACACTTTCCCACTTCCTATTACCTTCAAATTAAAGGTTGAGATATATTGGGACTTTTAAGATCTAGCCTCTGGTACATAGCCAAGCCTAATCTTCCAGCCATTCCCCATTTGCTTCCAGTTCACTAAATATGAAATACCCTTTCCTGCATTTTCAGTCTAGCAAACTCCTATTCATTCTTTAAAGCTCAACTCAAATTCCGCCTCACTAGCAAGGCAGAATCCTTGTTTCTGCCTCTGTGCTCCCAGTGTTAGTTGTCTTTACATTTTGTAGCACTTGCCATACGTTGGTTATGTAATGTGTGCAAACTCATTCCATTAAACAATGAACTCCGTGAAAAATGATTATGCTTTATTTCTCACTCTTTCCCCCAATGTCCAGCAGAGTGTCTAGCACATTTGTATGTATGTTCGCCATTTATGCTGTTTGACTGAATGAGTGAGCCTTAGCTGGTGCTTTGGGCCCTGACTCTACAGTTCTCACCCCATGGTTTCTTTACTAGAGAAATAAGAAGCAAATGAAAAACTGGTGATAAAACAATCCCTAAGGATTCTGGGAGGAAGAAGAGGAGAAAATTCTATGTTCTTATTTCTTCTCCTCTCTCAACTTCTTAATGCAAACAAAACCCTAGCTTTGATCAGACCCCTAAGAATCTCTACTATTTCTACCTGCACAACCAGAGATAAAAAGATGGAACAAATTCTTCTAGGACCAGAGATGTTTCCTTGGACTTCTTTGGAATTTCAAGCAACTCAGGAGAACAACTACTATTTTCTATAGCCTCTGAGGATATAAATAACTGTGTGGGGACCACTGAAACTTCTGACTTTGGGGATTTCTCCCCATAGTATAATCTACCTGTGTTTTGAAAGAGAATTTTGTGTTAAAGGATAGAAAGGTTAATATAGTATCAGTCTTGAGTCTGCTCCTGTATAACCTGGGGCAAACTGTTTGCTGTCACTAGGACTAAGTTTCTCATTTGTAAATATAGAAGTTTGAACTAAATAATCTCTAACACTTATTTCATATTTAAAAGCCTATGAGGACTCCAAGTTCCAGTAGGATAATAAATCCAAATCAATTCATACATCCTCCGAAAAAAAAAAAATCAACACAAGAGTAAATAAAACTACTCATAACCCAAGACAAGTAGGGAGCCAAGAATACTATGAAATTAAAATTGTGCATAAGTGAGGAAATAAACCTAACCAGCCAAGTCATCTGGAGAATGCATGCCAAAGAGGAGAGAGAATATTGGGTGGGGAAGGGAAGGGGAGGGGTACAAAGACCCAAAAGAGAAAGAAGGATCCAGGGTGGAGAAATGATGAAAATCTGTCATTGACTTGGTGGATTCGAGTGCTGGCCACTGAGGAATCAAATGGAAAAGACTTGGAGGTTCAAGGGGCCAAAGGTGGCAGTCTTGAGTAAGGGCTACTTCTGAGAGAGAGAAAGACGACTACAAAGAACCATCATTTGGAGGCTTAGTGGCAAAGGGAAAGAAGGAATAGGAGATGGAAATTAATGGCCCTGCAAAAGAGAATCAAGAACTCAGAAGGCATTCCAGCCCCTCTCCTGTAGTAAAAAAAGGCACCATGCAGTAAAAAAGTTGTATTTCAAATCTCAACAAGAGGATACTCCTGAACGAACAGAATTCTGGTAAGCCTCCTCCATTCCTGTCTACGTACAACTGTTGCTGCTAGTCTAGGAAAATAAATATTTTAAGCAAAAAGAAAATGAGCATATTTATACACAGTTACCATAAAAAGTCAAAAATTTTTAAATATTTCAGTTGGTGAAAATTCTCCCCCAAATCCAACCATGAAGCAGAACAAAACTGTACCAAACACCTCAACCTGGATTAAATATCCTTAAACAGACATTTTCACATATGAAAACAATTCAAATTAAAAATTCAAAAACTGAAAACAGAAAGGACAAAAAATAGAAATATATGAAAT
This sequence comes from Eumetopias jubatus, assembly GCF_037043125.1. NCBI lineage: Eukaryota > Metazoa > Chordata > Mammalia > Carnivora > Otariidae > Eumetopias > Eumetopias jubatus. Next base: position 104,330,650 of record NW_028274819.1, read on the forward strand.
AGGAGTTGACCAAACTTAGGAAATAAATTGAAGAAAAAGACAAAATCATCTTAGAAATGAAAACTAAGTTACAAAGTGCCCAAAAGAGAATATATTTAACTAAAAATATAATAAGAGACATTAAAGAAAGACACAGTCAAGAAAACAAAAATCATGTAAAGGTGTTTAAAAAACAAATCAGAAAAAAAGTGATTAAATCAAAGATAGAAAAGATAATCCAACATATATAATCAGAGTCTCTGAGAAGGAAAAAAAAAAAGAAATAATATTTAAACCTATCATCCATGAAAACTTTGCAGAAATGAGAGAAGATCAGAATCTGCATATTGAAATGTACCTGAGAAAATTGACTGGAATGCTTACATATGAGACCCATCTTGATCAAACTTAAAACTTTCCTCTAGCTTGATATTTGAAGCAAAGACTTGAAGTCAGACTTTTCAACTTCTGCCAACAATGGAACAGTACTTTCAAGAAACTCGAGAAAAGAGTGTGAACAAAGGATTTTATATTAAATCAATCTGTCCGTCAAATAGCAGGGCTGGAGGAAGAATTGTAAACAGGCAAGAACAGTGGGAAATCCGTACTCAGAAACACTTCCTGAGCAATTTTAGAAATCAAACTTCATCTAACCAGGAGATATCTAGGAAACATCAAGAAAGGAGTTAGAACAAGTACTGAAATATGTTTACCTGTTGCTCTAAGACTAAAACCAATGTGGAAGGGTGGAAGACCATAGTGCAACTGTTAAATGTTCTATAAAAGTAAATACAAAGCAAAGTTGAGTAGGGCAGTGAGAAAAAAACAAGAAAGTAGAATAAACTTATTGTCACATAGGTAGTAGAGAGGAGTCTAAGGTTACATTTAAACTTGACAGCCAAATAGTAAATGCTTAAGTAGGAAAAAAAGGGGATTGTGGGTGCCATAAAAAGTATAAGGTACTGGAACAACCATATACATTCTTAAGTCCTGAAAGAACTACGAAAAAGAAAAACAGCAAAGAACAGATAATAGAAATGAGCACAGTAAATACAATACTTATGGTAAATATAAAACAAAGATATGACAAGTTGGTATCAAACATATTAGTCACATTAATAAATTTAAATATACTAATATAATCTATTAAAATAAGGAAACTTTCAAGTTGGCTCAAAGGGCAAAACCCAATTTTATGGTAAATACAAAAGACACATCTAAAATGAAGTGAATACAAAAGACATGCCAAAAATTAAAGTGATTCTAAAAATAAATCGATGGGAGCGCCTGGGTGGCTCAGATGGTTGGGCATCTGCCTTCAGCTCAGGTCATGGTCCCGGGGTCCTTGGGTCGAGCCCCGTGTCGGGCTCCCTGCTCAGTGCAGAGCCTGCTTCTCCCCCACCGCTGCCATTCCCTCTGCTTGTGCTCTCTGGCTCTATCTCTCTGTCAAATAAATAAATAAAATCTTTTAAAAAATAAATAAATAAATAAATAAAAATACATTGATGGGCCAAGTTATATCGGGCAAATGGAAGCAATAAGAAAGGCTAGGATTCCAAAATCAGACAAAATAAAATTCACACCTAGTGGTCTGGAACAGAAAGTGGAGAGATAGCCCAAGTACATACAGAAGTTTAGTGTATTATAAAGCTGATGTCTCAAATCAATGAAAAAAAGTAGACTTTTTAACAAATGGAATTAGAACTCAAGCACCTTTGAAGAAAATGACAAAAGTGGCTCTGTTCTTCCTATCATTAGCAGAATAAACTTCAAATGCACAAAAGGTCTTAATGTAAAGATGGAATCATATAGACACTAGGTATGGGAAAAGGCTTTTACCTATAATTGGAGATCCAGCAATAGTAAAAACAATAAACTGATCAATTACATTAAAAAACCTTTTATATGACAAAAAACACGATTAGTAAAATTTAAATATAAATGGCAAATTGGGAGACAAAAAGTACAACATGTGTAACAGATAAAGGACTGATATCCCTAATGTATTAATACTAAGAATAAATTTTTAAAACAAACCAGATAGAAAAATTATAAAAAGCTATAAATAATTCACCAAAAAAATATATAATGTCCCTTAAAGATATTAAAAGTTGTTCAATTTCAGATGAGATCGGGCACATTCAGGGTGGTATGGCTGTAGATTTAATAGCCAAACTGTGGAAAGAGCCAAGATGTCCATCGACAGATGAATGGATAAAGAAGATGTGGTATAGGGATGCCTGGGTGGCTCAGCTGGTTAAGCAGCTGCCTTCGGCCCGGGTCATGATCCCAGGGTCCTGGGATCGAGTCCCGCATAGGGCTCCTTGCTCAGCAGGGAGCCTGCTTCTCCCTCTCTCTCCTTCTGTTTGTGCTCTCTCTGTCAAATAAATAAAATCTTTAAAAAAAAAAAAGATGTGATACACACACACACACACACACACACACACACACACACACACAATGGAATATTATGCAGCCATCAAAAGGAATGAGATCTTGCCATTTGCAACGACGTAGATGGAACTAGAGGGTGTTATGCTGAGTGAAATAAGTCAATCAGAGAAAGACATGTATCATATGACCTCACTGATGTGAGGAATTCTTAATCTCAGGAAACAAACTGAGTGTTGCTGGGGGGGGCGGTGGGAAGGATGGGGTAGCTGGGTGATAGACATTGGGGAGGGTATGTGCAATGGTGAGCACTGTGAATTGTACAAGACTGTTGAATCACAGATCTGTACCTCTGAAACAAATAATGCAACATATGTTAAGAAAAAAAAAAGAAGACGATAGCAGGAGGGGAAGAATGAAGGGGGGGAAATCGGAGGGGGAGACGAACCATGAGAGATGATGGACTCTGAAAAACAAACTGAGGGTTCTAGAGGGGAGGCGGGTGGGGGATGGGTTAGCCTGGTGATGGGTGTTAAAGAGGGCATGCTCTGCATGCAGCACTGGGTGTTATGCACAAACAATGAATCATGGAACACGACATCAAAAACTAATGATGTAATGTGTGGTGATTAACATAACAATAAAAAATTTTTAAAAAGACGTTCAATTTCACTCATAATGAAGAAATACAAATTAGAAATGTTATATTCTAAACTAAGAAATCAGCAAAAATTTCAAAAGTTTGACAGCCTCTCTGTTGAAGCAGCAAGGGAAAGGTTACTCTCGTACACTGTTGGTGGGAATGAAAAGCTGGCACTGCTCCCTGTGGAAGGGAATAGAGGTGTGTGATACAGCTACCAACATGTTTGCCCTTTGACTAAGCAGTCTCATCTTCAAAATTTACCCTGAAGGTAGTCCTTCAACAATTACAGAATGAAAACCATCACAAGGTTTTTCTTTGTTGCCCTATTTGCAATAAAAATGTTTGGAAATTATCTAAATGCTCATCTGCAGAAGTCTGATTAAATAATTGATAATACAACCACATGATGGAGGACTATACAATGATAAGGAGTGAGGGGGACGTCTATGAACTGATATTGAGTGATCTATCGTAAACTGAACAAAAATCAATTCCACGAGACTTTTATAACACACTGGCTTTCGCATAAGAAATAAGGAGAGATAAGAAAAAATACATGTGTGTGTATGTACATATATGTATTTGTTTACATTTACAAAACAAAACACAGGAAAGTGAACCAGGAAATATGAAATTGATTACACCTAAGGGGGGGGGGGTGAGTTGGCGTAAAGTAAAAAGGATTAGGGAAGGGAGAGAGAATTCTCTGAAGATGCTTTTTACATCTTTTTAAAAAATAAGTTAAATCACCAAGAAGCTAATGATTTACATATTCAAAACATAAACTAAATCATCAAAAAAGATATCTAACACTGAACACAAAACAAAAACAAAAACCCACAACAATGAATAGCCCTAATTGTATATCAAAGTGATAATATAACCACATGGAAAAAAAGAAGTAATTCAAGTAACTTTTGAATACAATAATTTGGCTGAACAACCTCAGTAAAATATATTCTAAGGACAAAAGGATCTGCAAAATATCTTGAACTTTAATTTGTTGTTTTTTTGTGGTATGATGTTGAACTCTGATACTATTTTGTTTTTACTGTAGGAGGAGGCAAATCCTACCTGCCAGGGTTCAACGGAATTGGAATTCAGTCTATCAGTATAAATTCACGATTATGTGTGATATATAGATGTATATTTTAGCCTAGATCTGCTCACTGAAATGGCTCAGAAAAATAATGACATCTTAGTTTCAACAAGTATACCCAGGATTGTGAGTTGAACTGTGTCTCCCATAAAGATATGTTGAAGTCCTAACTCTAATACTTATGAATGTGACCTAATTTGGAAGTGGGGTCTTTGCAGATGTAATCAAGTTAAGATGAGAGCATACTGGATTAGGATGAGACCTAAATCCAGTGAATGGTGTCCTTACAAGAAGATAGCCATGAAGATACACAGAGGAAAGACCATCAGGTGAAGACAGAGGCAGATATTGAAGTGAGGCAGCTACAAGCCAAGGAATACCAAGGATTGCTGGCAACTATCAGAGGCTAGGAAAAGGCAGGGAAGGATTCTTTCTCAGAACCTCCAGAGAAAGTATGATTCTGCCAACAATGATCTCAGACTTCTAATCTCCACAACTATGAGAGAGTAAACTTCTGTTGTTTTAAGCCACCTAATTTATGGTGCTTTGCTATAGCAGCCATGGGAAACTAATGCAACCAGCAACCAAATCTTGGTTTCTAAATACCATTTGACAAAAGTAGGAGCTCCTCGAAGAAATACCTGATCAAAAGGTCTGGGGCATCTTACTGTGCCAGAAAGCAAAGATATACTCAAACACTGGATGGGAGTATGATAAAAAGAGCCAGCTTAGAGAGGTTCTCATTAGCCAAATTTGGAATAATTTGAGTATTAAAAAGAATAAGGGAAAGTGATTGCTTGGGGTAATTATAGGAATAAACTAGAAAAGGACACTAACTAGAAAGAGAAAACTTTCTGTGGTGATGGAAATGTTCTATATAGAGGAGTAATAGGAATGTATATGCTTGTCAAAATTCATCTAACTGCATAGTTAAGATCTATACATTGCACTGTATGTAAATTATACCTCAATTTTTAAAATTAATCATAGTAATAGATTATAACATATTGAACTTAAAATTTCTTAAAAATCCGAGTCCAAAATGATATTAAAAAACAAAAGTTGGGGGAATGAAATCTTTTTACAGAAGAATGCCAGCTAGCAAATGTAGAATTTCAACCACCAATGTAATAATTGCTTCAGGCAAGGACAATCAACAGATGCTAAAATATTAAGTGAATGATTTTAGAGATCAGAACAGTCAAATAGTCTCAAAGTATCACCCAAGAGGTAAGCAAAAAGGTGCCTTTGCAATGAAGAAATCTGGCAGACACCACGTTAACCAAGAGATCAAACCTAACAGTGATAATGGGACAAACCAACTTCATGTGCCTCCTGATGCGCTCTGATTGGGATGCAGACCACCTACATACAATGTCAGCCCAAAACTGCCAACTTGAATCTAATCATGAAGAAGCATTCAGACAAATCTAAATCATCAGACATTCTTCAAAACCAACGGTCTAGATTCTTCCAAAGGTCAATATCATAAAAGAACAAAAGAGGAAGGGAAAATGTTCTAAATTAAAGAAGATTAAAAAGACATAATAAACTAAGTGCAATGCTGGACCATTGATTGCATATTTAAAAAACAACTATAAAGGACACTGTTTGAACATAGGTTATATACTAGATAATACTATGGTATCTTTGTTAAATATCCTGTGTGTGATCATTATAATGGGTCTGTATAGAAGAATTCCTTTATCTGAATAGAGAAAGAAAGCAAAAATGGCAGTAATGATTATTGTTAGTAATACAGCAATAATTAATAACTGGAGAATCTATGTGAAGAGAATATGGATATTTATCATACTACTTTTTCCAATAATTGATTTAGAATTTTTCAAAATAAGGTATTTTGCAAATGCTATTTTAAGCATTTTAAAAATCTATAATTTTTTTGCTAAGTTTTTGCAAAATATGTTTTGGCATCTATCACTTTCTCATCTTACTGCCCCCACCCTCAACATATTATAGCCAGGATCATCAGATAGGTTACGTCACAAGACCTCTTCCTCTTCCCAAAATAATTTTTCTAAACAGAGCTTTTGTGAAGACACACCTCTGCACAAATTTTTTCCAAGAGGTCTAAGTTGTCCTGGAGCTAAACTCAAAACTTTTCAGTCTGGCAGTTTCATTAGTTCTGAACGTGGGTTTCAAATTGTTGTCCTGACATCTCCATGTAAAAACTGCAGTAGCCTGAAATTTTAACTCACCCAGTTCAGAGTTGGACACCTCCTGCTTCAAACCCAATTCTCCTGCCATGTTTCCTATTTACTTAGTGGCAACATCACCTTTCAGTCACCCAGGCTGGCCTTCTCAGAACCAGCCTAGGTTCCTGCCTGTTCATCACACCCTACACAAGCCCTCAAGGTCTGTGAAAATCATCCCACTGTCAATCTCTCTATGAGCCTTTACCATCTCTAAGCTCTAACCTATTCTCTGCCTACCAAATGGTCTCCCTGATGTTCCCTAAAAAATGTTAAATAATTATCGGTTGATGGAGAGCAATGAGGACCAATTATTGCCCTTTCCATTTCCTTCTTCTCCCCAAACAACCTTATGATAAATGCCTCTCAGAATGAAAGAACAGCAAAGCAATCGTTGCCTAAAGTCTTGGAAGAAAAAAGTACAACAATTCACTGCCTCTTCACCTAGAGCCCTGAATGTTCAGTGTGATCAATGGGACAAAGAGATCAAAAAACAAACAAAAAACTCAATCCTAATGCCTGTTTTCCTATTTCCCATTTCAGAAAGCAGGGGCAAAAACCCAGCTGGAACATTTCAGCTATTTGAAGAGTACAGGCTTTGCCTGCCTCTCAACCATGGTTGCTACAATATGCCTGGTACTCATGGTGCTTGTGCAGGCACAAACAAGACGGAAATGTGCCCCATATGGCCACCCACTCCCAGCTATGGTGGTTGAAGACAGATGCTCTAAAGCAGGGATTGGCAAACTATGGCCTGCAGTTCAGATGTGCCCCATGCCCTGTTACTGACAGCCCACCAGCTAAGAATGGTTTCTTACATTTTTAAGGAAGTATTAAGTGTGTGTGTGTGTGTGTGTGTGTGTGTGTGTGTGTGAGAGAGAGAGAGAGAGAGAGAGAGAGAGAGAGAGAGAGCGTGAGAAAGAAAGATACAGACCATACACAGCCCGCAAGGCCTAAAATTTTTACTATCAGGGTCTTTATTTAAAAAACAAAAAGTTTACTCTCAGGTCATCCAGGGGTAAGTCTGAATCCCATTTCTGACCCTCAGCAGCCATGAAACCATAGGCAACTACCTCTCTTAGTCCTGGTTTTCTCACCTATGTTAACGCCTGCATGGAGGGTGTTGTAAGAATTAAATGAACTACTGTTGATAATCTACTTAACATAATTCTTGGTACATAAGTACTCCATAAATGTTACTTCTATTGGAATAGAGAAAAGTTATTACTTAAAACAATCACCTCTGTCTTTTAAAAAAGAAGACATAATTCATATTAGAGAAGATACAAATCTCTATATAGCTCCCTTCTCTTGGCTGAGATTAATGGGGGAGGATGAAGGCAAAGATGGAAATTTCAAAGCTTCTGCCAATTATTCCAGGCTGCCAAAGAGGATGCTTGGAATATATATAATCTATTGTTGAGTAGAGCACACCAAGGAGTCTTTGCATATATAAACAGGGCTTCAGAGCTGAGCAGGGGATGGGGAGGTAAGTTGATCTACACAATAAAGAAAGGAGAACTGAGTTTGAAAGGCGGAATCAGGCTTTCTGTCAATTCATGATGGCAGATTGAGCACAGGATGAGATCTTTCCCTTTACTGAACTCCTAGAAATAGTAGGAAACATAAAAATAGTGGAAAAAAATATATATAGATTCCATGTTGAAAAACAAGAAACAGTACTCTCAATAGAATGGAAAATGTAAAGAAATCCCTAAAAGAAAGAAACACTCTTTAGCTTAACCCATGATCCATGGCAGGGAGCACATGTGGCATTTCTAGCATTTAAAAGCTCAGGATTCCTACTGATAGGTTATTGCTATTTCATAGCTATAGATACTGATGCAGGTAAATGACCAGTCACAAAAAGCATGTTTGACCTTTTTCTCTTTGACCCAAGAACATGAATGGTTGAAGAAACTAAGCCTTTAAGGAGGTGCTCATTCAGGACTTCTTCTGCATGGACAAGATAGTACATACAGAGAGAGAAAGACAGGGGGTTGGCAAAGTGGCACGGCTGGCTCCTGAAAGGCCAACCTACATTTCAGTGATGCTGCCTGCTTGGAGCTAGGAGGCTAGATAGAAAGTCTACCGAATGTCCTTCTTTCATACTCAAAGATTGGGCAGAAGCATCAGCTGAATGAGTGGTCTGGTCACTGAAGGTGGAAAAGGGGACACTGTGAGGTGCCATGTGGTGAAATTCCAGATCTCTAATGGCAGAGTGGGCTGCTTTAACAACAAACAAATAAACCAGAAAGCAACCATGGTCAGTGTAAAGTTTTTGCCCAGGCCAAAAGTAGAGTCCCGTTTAGTCAACAGGCCAATAATACCTAGCTAACATAGTCATATAAAAGGGAATCTCAATGGGCCCATCCATATTGCTAGCAACTAATATAAAAAAATGCATTTGCATAATAGGGGAGTAGAATTCTCTAGTACTTACCACTGCCTTTCTGTACTAGAGAGACAAGGGTGAGGATTAAGGATAAGACAACTTGAGTCATGGCATCCATGTTAAAGACACTGGCAGGAAGAGGTGGCCTTCTGGTGGTTATCATCATAATAGATTCTGATACTGACACTCTTCAATAGGCTTAATATCTCTCCAAAGGTGTCTCTACCAAAGCAGTTTGGTCTTAATGAGATACATCCCCAATGAGAGGACCAGTAAATGAGGCCATTATCCACAGCCCAGGAGTCATTCACCAGGAGATGGAGGAGATGGACAAGTGGGAAACCTTGATAATGGTTCACCCATTACAGAGTCTCCAGTTCACCCTAAAAGAATGAAACACCAGAACCTTTATATACTCATTCAGAAATCTCTCAGGGATGGATAATGCATAGCTGCTCTCATACTCTACTCAGTTATGAGTACCACATAGAACCACCCAGAAACCAAGGCAGATCGGCTTCCTTGCCCACTCAAAAGTCATATCTAATTATAAAGTTAGGGACAGTTAATAACCAGTAACCACTGAGGGTACCACTCATGGCTAGGGGATACCTTGCTACCACCAATGGAAGTAGAAGTTATCCATGGAAGGATGCCATGATCCAGACAGATTACCCAGACAGACTATCTAAATACAGTCATCTGTGGCTTGGCTAAAACTGTTCTAGTCCAGATAGGATATAACCCAACTAAAACCTTATTCAGAGTGCTCCTACTGAGCAGCATGCTTCAGTCATGATGATCATGATCATGATCAGACAGATGAAACTCATACGTATTTCATTGTAGAAACCAGCCCCTAAGTTGCCCCCAATGATCCTGGCCCCATGGCTCCCTGGTATAGTCCCCTCCCAGTTGTGCAAGACTATCCTATATAACCTATAGGATGTTACAGGAATGATGGTGTGTGACTGCCAAACCTAGTTCATAAAGACATCATTTTCTCTTGGATTACTCGCGCAGGGAAGATAACTGCCATGCCATACGGAAACTCAAGCAGCCCAGTGCTTTATGTGAAGAGTTCATGTGAGGAGAAACTGAGGACCCCTGCCATCAGCCAGCACCAACTTGCCAGCCATGTCAGTGGCATCTTGGAAGTGGATCCTCCATCCCAGGTAAGCTTTTTAATTTTGTAGACCTAGCTGATATTCTGACTGTAACCTCAAGAAACACCCTGAACCAGAACCACCCAGCCAAGCTGCTTCCGAATTCCCAACCCACAAAAACTAAGGAATAAGGAATTAAAAAAAAAAAAGTGTATTATTGTTTCAAGCTGCTAAATTTTAGGGTAATTTGCTACACAGTAATAGTTAACTAAAGCTAGCACAGAGAGAAAGCAAGCAAGTCCCTTATGAGCTTGCAAGATGTAGGCAGAATTCATAAGATATGCTAATTATAGATAATGAAGTAGTAACCTGTAAGACATGCTAAAGATAAACAGAATAAATGGAACATATGATGAAACAAACAAGAATGTTACTTACAGATAGAAAGAGATAGAATAAGTCATGATCGTGCCACCTCTGGGCTGAGAGTTTTGTCACCCTTAAATCAGCAACCCATTGGCTGACAACCGTATGGTCTCATTTTGGCCCCATATGCTCTGGGCAAGAAATGCAAATAACACTCTTGGCTGTTCAGAAGGCTAACTGGCAAGCAATAGCTGTGGGCAAGCAAACTTGTTCTTGCCACTGTGTTCCTCCTATCAGAGAGGAAATGCAAGCTTTGGCCCCAGGCACCTTTTGTGTGGCTTTCTTGCTCAAAGCTGAGGCTCTGATGCTCACAAACCATCAGCCAGGGAAGGCTGATGCAGCAGAGGGCATTTTATAAGCCACAACTTAGGGAATCCGGACCTTCCACCTGGTTGTCCCCATCCTAAGTGAATTAACCCACCCTACCCTTCTCCCCTTTCTTCTTGCTTTGTTTTAAATGGATTTAGTAAACTGCGTTTTGAGTCCTTAATTTTGTCTTACTAAGGCTTTCTGTTCTGAGGCCTCTGGATAACCTACCCCGTAGAGCACTCAGAGACCACCACTGCTTCAGAGTAATTTCCCATATAATGGGGACCTTGGGAAAGTCACTTTACCACTCTGAGCCTCAGTTTTCTTATTTAAAAAAAAAATAAGCTAATGCTATATAGTGGGAAGTACTGTAAGAGTAAGAAATATTTATGGCCCCTCCCCCAGGCAGCCCTTCCTACACAGGCCCCTCCCCAACACACTCCGCCCACATATATATAAGAAGGAACAGCAGAGGCACAAGTTAGATACCAAAAAATAGTTGCTTCTGTCTTTGTGTGACGGTACATGTGGCTAACTCAGCTTTGCCGTCCGTTAAAAGGCTATCATAACTACCCCTCCAGTTATTAGGAGGATTAAGGTAATGTTTCGGAAAGCACCTAGCACAAGGTTTGACACACAGTCGATGATAATCCATTTTAAGTGTGTCTTCCTTTCCTGACAAAAACAAAACAAACAGAAAACCCCAGGGTAACAGCTGCTGCTGCATCATTTTAAAAATGTGGGAAATCTCTCCATCCTCACCACCAGTTCTGATTACATCCCTCCTCTCCTCTCCCTGCTTCCCATTCCTTTGAAAGGTTAGAGCTTTTGTTCCTTAATAGAGAGTTACCACTCATCCTGGAGGAAGAAACCACCCAAAGACACAAGTGACTAACAACAGATCCTTGCACAGAAAGGAAGATTTTATGGGGAAAGAGAGGAGGAGGGAGTAAGACAGGGCTTAGAGAAAGGGCACTCAGAGGTGAAAGAGAAGAGAAAGGCCCAGAAAGAGTGCCTGGACACAAGGACATAACAAAGCCACGTTTCTTGCTGTGAATCTGTCCAGAAAGGCCAGGGCCAGAGAGCCGCTCCCTCAAAGTCCCTGCCCTCAGACATCCTCTCCATCCCTGACAGCACCCACTCACAGATCCCTTCCCTCACACACTAACCCTCCCCTACACGGTCCATCCCTCACAAGCCCCTCCTTCAGACACCTCCTCCCACACAGGCCCCTCCCACAGGCACCCCTCCATGTCCCCCGCAACACACACACAGCGCCTCCCTCACAGGCCCCTCCCACACATGGCCCTCCCTCAGGCAGCTCCTCCCACAAGAACCTCCTTCACCCAGCCCCTCAGAAAACTCCTCCCACATATGGCCCCTCCCACACAAGGCCCCTCCCTCAGACAGCTCCTCCCACACAGGCCTTCCCTCGCACAGCCCCTCAGACAACTCCTCCCACATAGGCCCCTCCCACACAAGCCCCTCCCCCCACACACAGCTCCTCCGACACAGGCCCTCACACAGCCCCTCGGACAACTCCTCCCACATATGGCCCCTCCCACACAAGGCCCCTCCCTCACACAGCTCCTCCCTCACACAGGCCCTCAGGCAACTCCTCCCACATATGGCCCCTCCCCCACGCGGCCCCTCCCCCAGGCAGCCCTTCCTACACAGGCCCCTCCCTCACGCGGCCCCACCCTTCCCATTAGATGAGGATAGGCCGGCCCTCAAGGTGGCAGGAGTCAAGAGGCCAAGGCCAAGAGCAAGAGCGGAAGGAGCATCCTACTGAAAGGAGGTGCAGCAAGTTGAAATGGCCCACTTTTTGACCACAACCTCCTCCTCTCCTTAGGACGGGGAAGAGGATTGTGGGATTTGTGGCTCAGACCAAAAGCGGCCCTTGAGAAGGTTACAAGCTACACCACCAGAGTCCCAGAGCAATCTGGCAGCCATGGAGGGAGGCAGTAGAGAGCAATGAAAAACACATTAGGCTTAGCATTAGAAGTTGTGACAGCAGATTTCAGCCTCACACCTTATGAGAGCTGCGCCCTGGCCCAAGTCACATAATGTCGCAGAGTCACTAGGTGGGGATCTTCACATACCTACAGAGCAGACTTAACTGCGGTCTGGCAAAGCTAAGCCCCTGGCCCCTGCCCTTCATGCCCCCCGCCCCAAACTGAGTGCAGAGTGTTCCTGGGGGACGGGAGCAGCCAGGCTGCCAATGAGAAACATTCGTATGTAAGCATTTCTGGTAAAATGCCTAAAAAGATCTCATAAGAAAGAGACCTAGATTTCCAAATAGCCATTTTGTGTGTGGGTGATTCATTTTTTTTTGCTCATTATAAATTAATATTCACTTTTATATCAATTTTATATTTGTATTCTTTTTCTTAAGGCCCCCTCCCCCTAAACTGTACTTCAGATCCCACAAAACCTGGATCTACCCCTAAAGACATCAGAGAGTTGTTAAATCAAGTGGCCACAGAAAAAGTGACTGGTTCACAAAAAGCTGGGAATGCATGCTTATTAAATCTGATTCGGAGGTCCCTAACTCAGTACCCTGCTACCTAGGTGAGGTGGGTGGGGTAGGAGGAGCAAGTTTAGCCCATGGTTCCAGACTGTAGAGTTGGCAGGGAGCCTGCCACTCTCCAGCCAGGGCCCCTCTAGCCAGACAGGGACAGATGATGTAGTGACTTGATTCAGTGGGTAAACATCCAATGCAGCTTGCTGGAGGCCCCTAGCCTCGTATTACTGTTGACATAAGGCAGATTCCCTTTCTCTAAACCACTGTTTATATTTTAGCCAAGTGGCCTACATAAATCTCCTATCCAACCACCAAACTCTGGCTGCTGCAGAAGTGACCAACTAGAAAATGGCCAAATAAGGAGTTTGCTACAGAAACTGAGGATATCTCCATATGAAAGGCTGCCTTGGGGGCACTGACCAGGAAATCCTGATGTTAGACTTTCCAAAACGGAGGGGGGTGGGGGCAGAAAAGGATTGAGGGCAGCTTTAGCTAAAATAAAGTTTCTTTTAAAGAACTAAGTCTCAATAAGGGCACCTGGTCTATGAAATATAGGTTCAGTTCAGCTCGGGGTTCAGAGAACATTCTGAAGTCCCGTTCAGTAGTTCTAGGAAATATGTAGTCTTGATTCCAGTTCAAACTCGTCCTTCGATAGTGGGTTTTCAGAGGAAAAATAGAGCACAACTTTGTAATCGCTTTGTGGTTCCATAAATTAATATTAGGGCTTGGTTCAGAGCTCAGCACAGTTGTGTGTTAAGCTGTGGTTTGGGGTTCATGGTCTGGCGGAGGTCCCTGATGGAAGGCCTCGATGCCTGGAGAGCTGTGGCTTGAAAGGAGCAAAGGGGAAATCTTTTCCTTGCAGTAGGAGCTAACAGCTGAATCCAGTTCCTCTTGACTCAGCAAGGGGCAGTTCAAAAACTGCTTCCCCCAGCTATAGTTTTGGGGAGTGGCCTCTATTTCTTTTCTGCCATAGTCCTGCATGTATCATAAATAGCTACTCTGGACTACCAGAGTAGCTGTTATTTCAAGTAATAATTAAAAAGAGTGACAGTAATCTTCAGGGACTAGAGGAGGGGAGAGGGTGCCTTATATTTAGATATTCTGGACTTGATTATAAATCCTAGAGCTTGGCTGCTCTGTGGGGATCATGCTTCTCTAGGCCGTCCCTCTCTACATGATTAACTGACTACTGCCATCTAGTGGATGTGGAGGCCTTCGATGATCCAGCTCCTAACCGACATGAGGTTGGCCATTGATCCTGAGAGATGCTATGCTTAATTAGAGCAGCAGATCTTAGGGTGGCCTGTAGGTAGGATTCTGGATCAATCACCGTGGGAGATCCCCATATGTAATTTCTCCTCTTTGACACAGGTTAACAGAGAAAAGGAAAAGTTTAAAAATTCAGTGCCTCTGGGTCCATCAGTGTTCTGGAGTTTAATTGGCAACTGAATCAAAACTGTCCTTCAGAGCCTTACAAAGAGTCAGTGCTAAGGCTGTGGCTAACCGCCACACTGCTCTATTCTGAGCTCTCCATGCAGCTGCAGTGGCCACACTGGACCACAGGCATGGCTGGGGTGATGGGAGGAAGCCCTCTGTAGGAAACAGAAATCTGGGTCCCTGCAGCCATTCTCTGGTAGGGCTGGGCTATCCTGTTCAGGTAGCCCCCTGGGCTTAGCCCCCAGGTGATGCCCTTAATTGAGGAAATAAGGAAAAAAGGGGCCAGGCCTGGACCCTAGAACCTCCCTCTGTGGAAGCTTCTGTTTACCTGAAGTGGTTGTTCTGAAGACAGACACAAAGATGTTCACGGACAGAGCAGATCAAGGAACTGCTGACCTGGAGTTTTCAGGAAGCTTAAGAAAGGAATCAGATTAACTACATAAGGAATCAGCAAATGTGCATAAGTTAGTCTTCAAAACGGACAAGAAACTTGGTATGACTCAAAACATTTGCATCTCTGCCTCAACAACCACATAAAGATGCAAAGCAAATCTGCACAAAGCATTTGAATGAGATCTACAAAGATTTCTTTTTCAGTTATTGTAGCTTCATGTTCTCCTAGGTTATATCTCTCTTCCCTTGCCCTGGGAGGCTATGAGGTTTCTGTCCAAAGCTGGGAATAAACCCAAAGCACTCTCCACTACCCCCACCCCCAGGCTTCAGTTTCCTCGTCTGGAAAATGAAGAGGTGGGTTTGATTACCCCTAGATCTCCCCCTGCTGAATTTGAATTCTTCAAGTCTAAATTTTCCTTTGCACGGTTTCCTCAAATTTCGCCTAGAGAATGTTCAAGGTCTGGGACAGACTGAACTAGGGATCTTTTACTATCACCTGGAATGTCCCCCAAGGAGTGTTCATCCAGAACAAGAGGCTATTTGGGCTAGCATATGAATTTGAGTGACCATCAGGTGGGCATGAAAAAACAATTTTTGTAGAGCAGCCCTCATGTTAAGACAGGCTACTGAGTTCCAGCCTGCTTCTACCTCACTGTGTGACCTTGGGAAGTCATTTGTTCACTTAGGCTTTGCTTTCCACATCTAAAAAATAAAAATAACAACCCCCTATCCTATATCCCTCTCAGGATTGTGGAAACAAACAAACAAACGGCATAAACAGATGCGAGAAGTACTTCCTTAAAAAGCTCAATATGAATTTTAAATGCCATTTTTCTGTTTAGGTTAGGTCAAATCTATTTAATATTATAACTGTCTTTCAGAGGATTCCCATCAAACAAACAGCCACACAATCCATGTCTGAAGAATCAGACTTTGCTTTGAGAAAAAATGCTGGACTAAGACAGATAAATCAGTCCCTCTAACCAACAGGGAAACTCTGGCCTTTCTTCAGACTTATTCCTTCCATTCCTGGGGCCTCGTTGCTAGAACTGGAGCTAGAATGTAGTAGACATAGAATAATGCTTTCAGGGGATGGTAATGAGGAGAGCTGGAACTTACATTTTTACCTAGAAGATCTGAAACTGCTTCCCCTCCTCCACTGTAAACCTCTCCATGAAAGAGCAGAGAACCAGAAAACTGCAAGATGTGATTCGTAATTGTCAATAACATTTGTGTCATTTTGATGCTCTAACTCTATTACGTTAATTGCTTTCCTCTCTACACTTTAAGGTGAACATTAATTGATTCCCAATTGTAATCACAATTATGGTGAGTTATTCTGATTAATGGAAGATGTGATTAATAGGTAGGAAGGTGCAACTGTTTCTCCTTCCCAGGGAAAAGATGATATATGCTATTATAGCTCTGCTGTAGGTTGCATTTTCCCCAAGAATTCAGGGCTAATGCACATCTATCAATCACCAGCTTCCATTGTTCTGCCCGGTTGACTAGACACAACTCCCTTCAGCCTGGCCTGTTTCTCCTTGCCCACTGACTGTCAGGCTTCCTGGGGGAACTCTCCTATTCCAAACCCCCAGTATTCCAGAGATAGAGTTTCTAGTATGTCAGATCTGAAGTCATGAATTCTGATGCAGTAAAGATGGGCAGGGTGATGGGTGTGTACCCCCAGGCCCAGATCCAGACCAGACACTGAAGCAGGCAGAGAAAATAATTGTTCACATATGTTCTTGGCACCACAGCCAGCACTTTGGAGCTCTTTACCACACTGTATTTGAAAGGAGAATGGACAAATTAAGTTTCTCTTCCCCTCCTGTGCCCCTTTGCTATCCCAGCTCCCTGGCTGCTAGCTGCCCCATGGTAGTTCTGGACTTCTCTCTGCCTCCCTACCCAGCCTTGTCCTCCTACTAAAGAAGTGCCTCTCTAAACCTCTCTCCCTACAACCTAGCTCACCTGTCCTGTGTCCTGCTCTATGAGTGCCTTGCTGGGAAACAGGGCAGCTCATCAGATAGATGGATTGATTTCATAGCTAATGCTGAGATAATTAATCCTGTAACAGGAATCCTGTAGCAGGAACCTTGAATACATCTCTTTAAGACTCCCTTACACTGGTCAAACTTCCTCCCCAGCCCCCTCTCCAGGCAGCAGCCCCTCCTACCCAGCCCTTTCACACACCAGGCACAGATGTTTTATAATTTTGTCACCTATTGGTCCAATGGCATCTTCTGTGTAGAAGCTTTAGGCTATGTGGAAAGGAGAACTAGAGGACTTGCTTTGAAGCTGCAATTCCTGACAAGCACGGAGGTTTCTCTCATAGTATTTGTTTATTTATGAAGGTTGAGGGGGGCCTCTCATGGAGAAGTCTTGTGGGGAGCTTATGTCTGCAGTTCACAGCGCTATCAGCCACTGACAGTGTCCAAAATCCAGACTTCTGCACCTTTCCCAGGAACAGGAAGTTCCTTTGCTCTGTCATCTGGTGAGATTCTGCTCATCCCCCACGGTTCGGCTTAAACATAAGATCTTTCCAACCTGAGTGTCCTGGCCAGGCCAGACCGCACCCGTGTCCTCCGGGCTTGGCACCCTGGCCACATCTCCGCACAGTCCACACGGCATACCACCACCTCGTAACTCGGACGTCTGCTGTCTCACTCTTGTGCTGGACAATGTCTGGGCCCCTGCAGACCTCAATGCAGCTTGTACCTGCCTGAAGACAGCCAGCAGAGGGGGCGAGTGGGGGCAGAAGTCCAGCCCTCACTCCATTTGCCAAGCCGTGGTCCCTGGCCTGTGGCTAAATCTGCCTGCATGAAGGGAGCCTTTTTCTTTCTCTAAAGGCTCAGCCTTCAGCTGCCCAAGCCACCCCCTGGTTGACTCAGCCCAGAGGTGCGTTTCCTACAGAGCCCAGAGACACTGATGAGCCCCCAGCAGCCCTGCTCTGATTCTCTGGGTACGACCCTTGGGCATGACCTCAGTTCCTTCACTGCTTCTCATAAATCATCAGTCACACTCAGTATTGTGCAGTTTTGTAGACGTCACAGAGAACCGCACGGGAAGCAGCAGCTGTGCATCTGTCATAATGGCACACATCTCACTCATCCGCCCAGCACACTGCGCTCTCCCCACAAGTGACCTGCTCCACTGACAGCAGAGCCATGCCCCTCCTCCTGGCCCAGCCACCTGCAGCGGAAAGCCCTGCCTCCTGGATGCCCTCTGCTCCCTATGCCCATCTTATGACCCTGGCCCACCCCACCTCCTACCCCAAACCTGCAAACTCTCCACAGCACAGTCAGCAAGCTTCGGCTGCCAGGATGCACCATTTCCTCATTTTACTACTTCTTCCCCGTACCCCACCCCCAAACTAAGAATGATAAGTTAAAAAACAAAAAACAAAACACACCTTCTGTTATAATTTAGGAGTTAATCTAGCGATTAAAATGTGATTTCTATGAGGTCAAAGACTGCATTATTTATCCTTGTCTACCTGGTCTGACTTAGATTCAAACTCTAGCTCCTTCACATACTTTTTGCAGTGTGACTTTGGGTGGTGTCACTTTACCCTCAGTCTCCCCACCCATGAAACAGAGGCAATTACCAGGCCTATTTCAGAGGGTTCAATAACCTTCTCATTCCATTATGAGAACTGAACGGGATGAGGTACATAAGGGCTTGGCATACAGGTGCTTGATAGATGTTAGGTGTTGGTGTATTACTAGGTTCTGTGGTTATTAAGTATTAGTGGAAGGATAACTGAACAGGACTATATTATCCTAGCATAGCTGGTGGTTGCGCACACACACGGGGTGATGTTAGCTCCATCCCCATCCTCCAACCACAATCTCCGTCAAGAGTACCCAAACACCTTCTCACAGAAGATCATGCCAGATACGCACTTACACATAAAACCCAGGAGCTGCTTTTTCCAAATCATGAGTTCAGATCTTGCCCACATGTGTCAGTTTGGTCCCAGGATTATACATTTTAGGGATCTATGGTTACTGGGTCTTCCCTCAGCCTCAGGGCCTTGCTGCTCTTAATTGGTTTAGTTTCAAAATAGCTCAACCCTTCCAGGCATAGGGAGCTGTAGGCTAGATCCTGATGGACAGTTAATAGATGTGTGTGGGCATATGTATATGTAAATATTTAACCACCTCAGAAGAACTGAGATTCAGAGCTATGGACATGTGCTTGAAAGATTATGTAACAGTTGGGGCCCTCCAGTGAGAGCCTTGCTCTGAAGCTGCCGCAGAGATAGCAGGCTTATTTTCAATTTGGTTCAGTTCAACAGATTTCTATCCAACATCTACTAAGTGCCCAGCACTGTGACAGTCTGACAAATAGACTGTGTTACTACAATAATACTGCATAACATCAAAAACCACAAGACCTAAGGTTACTTTCTCACACATAAGATTTCTTTCTCACTCATCTAGGGTCACACGGTCTTAAGTTGAGCTTAGCTGCAGGTCTGTGGGTCAGCTGGAGACCATGCTTTTATGTGTCTCTCATCCTTATGGACCCCACAGCTACCCAAGGAATGTTCTTTTCCATGGCCTTGGTAGAGGGAGAAGTCCAAGCCCAATGATGCAAGCCTCTGTTTTGTCGTATCTAGTAATACTCCATTGGCCAAAGCAGACACATGGCCAAGCCCCAGGCTAAAGGTCCAGAAGGTATTCTCCACCTACTGTGAGGCCAAAGCAATCACCCAGTCAAGTCCAAAATCCATGGAGTAGGAAAATACACCACCATCACTGAGGTGGTGTTGAAGAGTGAATATCTCTGCGTAATAATCCAATTTATGCCATAACCTCATTGTGATTCAGTAGAAAACAGAGCTTCATCTGAACCCCAAAAGTGAGTTCAGGCTTTAACAAAAAGAGGTCATTGTGCAATGTGACTATTATTTTTGTTGTTGTTGTCATGTGCTTATATTTACTTTTGGGGAAAGCAGATTAAGGAAGAAATACGACTAGTGTTCAGAGCTGGTGTTTTGATTCATACTTTGGATCTCTAGAAGTATCCCAATAGCAATACTTAGGTTACAGTTTTAAGTTCTCAAGCAATGAGGTGCTGCTTGAAGCTTTAATTTCTCATTGTTTATCTTTTCCAATTTAGAAATCATTCTCTTTGATGAACTAAATGAAGAATTTGGGGCCTGGAGTTCCTGGAAATATAAGGAGAATGCTGTACATAGGGTCCATAGTTTCATGACGCTGTCAATAGGCCAGTCACTAGAATAGGGGAAGATTAGTTGACCATAGAGTTGAGGGTCCATACCTGGGCTCTCTATTCTGTTCCACTGATCTATGTGTCGGTTTTTGTGCCAATACCATGCTGTCTTGGTGATTACAGCTTTGTAATATAGCTTGAAATCAGACAACACGATGCCCCCAGCTTTTTCTTTTTCAACATTTCCTTGGTGATTTGGGTCTTTTCTGGTTCCATACAAATTTTAGGATTGTTTGTCCCAGCACTTTGAAAAATGCCATTGGTATTTTGATCGGGATGGCGTTGAAAGTATAGATTGCTCTGGGCAGCACAGGCATTTTAACAATGTTTATTCTTCTGATCCATGAGCATGGAATGTTTTCCCATCTTTTTGTGTCTTCTTCAATTTCTTTCATAAGTGTTCTGTAGTTTCTAGAGTATAGATCATTTACTTCTTTGGTTAGGTTTATTCCAAGGTATCTTATGGTTTTTGGTGCTATTATAAATGGAATCAATTCCCTAATTTCTCTTTCTACATTGTTACATTGTTAGTGTATAGGAAAGCAACTGATTTCTGTGCCTCGATTTTGTATCCTGCCACATTACTGAATTGCTGTATGAGTTCTAGTAATTTAGGGGTGGAGTCTTTGGGTTTTCCACATAAAGTATCATGTTATCTGTGAAGAGAGAGAGTTTGACTTCTTCTTTGCCAATTTGAATACATTTTATTTCTTTTTGTTGTCTGATTGCTGTTGCTAGGACTTCCAGCACTATGTTGAACAATAGTGGCAAGAGTGGGCATCCTTGTCATGTTCCTGATCTTAAGGGAAAGGCTCTCAGCTTTTCCCCATTGAGAATGATATTCGCTGTGGGCTTTTCATAGATGGTTTTTATAAATTGAAGAATGTTCCCTCTATCCCCACACTACTACAATGGAAAAAAGGCAGTCTCTTCAATAAATGGTGCTGGGAAAATTGGACAGCTATACACAGAAGAATGAAACTTGACCGTTCTCTTACATCATAGACAAAGATAAACTCAAAATGGATGAAAGACCTCAATGTGAGACAGGAATCCATCAAAATCCTAGAGGAGAACATAGGCAGTAACCTCTTCGACATTGGCCACAGCAACTTCTTTCAAAACACGTCTCCAAAGGCAAGGGAAACAAAAGTGAAAATGAACTTTTGGGACTTCATCAGGATAAAAAGCTTCTGTGCGGCAAAGGAAACAGTCAACAAAACAAAGCGGCAACCCACGGAATGGGAGAAGATTTTTGCAAATGACACTACAGATAAAGGGCTGGTATCCAAGATCTATAAAGAACTTTTCAAACTCAACACCCAAAAAACAAATAACCAAGTCAAAAAACGGGCAGAAGACATGAACAGACGCTTCTCCAAAGAAGACATACAAATGGCTAACAGACATATGAAAAAATGTTCAACATTATTAGCCACCAGGGAAATTCAAATCGAAACCACATTGAGATACCACCTTACACCGGTTAGAATGGCAAAAATTGACAAGGCAAGAAACAACAAATGTTGGAGAGGTTGTGGAGAAAGGGGAACCCTCTTACACTGTTGGTGGGAATGCAAGCTGGTACAGCCACTTTGGAAAACAGTGTGGAGGTTCCTCAGGAAGTTAAAAATAGAGCTACCCTATGACCCAGCAATTGCACTATTGGGTATTTACCCCAAAGACACAGATGTAATGAAAAGAAGGGCCCTATGCACCCCAATGTTCATAGCAGCAATGTCCACAAGAGCCAAACTGTGGAAAGAGCCGAGATGCCCTTCAGCAGATGAATGGATAAAGAAGATGTGGTCCATACATACAATGGAATATTACTCAGCCATCAGAAAGGATGAATACCCAACTTTTACATCAACATGGACGGGACTGGAGGAGATGATGCTAAGTGAAATAAGTCAAGCAGAGAAAGTCAATTATCATATGGTTTCACTTATCTGTGGAACATGAGGAATAGCAGGGAGGACATTAGGAGAAGGAAGGGAAAAATGAAGGGGGGGCGGATCAGAGGGGAAGATGAACCATGAGAGGCTCCAGGAAACAAACTGAGGGTTCTAGAGGGGAGGGGGTGGGAGGATGGGTGAGCCCGGTGATGGGTATTAAGGAGGGCACGTACTGCATGGAGCACTGGGTGTCATACACAAACAATGACTCAGGGAACACTACATCAAAAACTAATGATGTACTGTATGGTGACTAACATAACTTAAAAAAAAAATTACTAAAAAAAAAAAAACTAGAACAGGGGAACACCATTCTGGCCTTCCAGAAAAAGGGTAAAAGGGAACTCCAAAAACAAAAGCTCAAGGTTGAATCCCTAAGTCCAGACTGCTCACTAAGGAGATGGTTCCTGAATCCTTTAAAATGGTGATCCCGTTCTCTATAGTTCCATTTAACACACCCAAGCCAAATTTACTTGTTTCCTTTTGGGAAGCCTGTAGATTTCAGTAAGAAATTTGACAAAGACTCCTACAATATTCTTGTAGCTAGAAATATGGGCAATATAGTAATACAGTTCGGTCAAATCTTAGTTATTTAGAGTGCTACTTAGAAAATGTTGATTAAGGTCGGTGCCTCAGGACTCTGGCCTTGGTCATCCCCTGACAGTTTTATCAATTACTTGAATGAAAAAAAATCAGAAAGCATGCTAATCAAGTTTGTGGGTGACACAATGCTGGGACGGTGAACAAGTGCAAACCCACACTCAGAGTAATAGACTAGAGTAATAGAGTACATTGAACAAGGATAATCACAAAACCCAAATTTAGGCCCTGAAGCAGTGTAAGCTGTGAAAGTCATCTACCTTGATAACAGTTTAAATAGAAAACATCTGGGGATTTCAGAGGAGGCTTCAAGCTCAGTGTGAATCAGAAGGGTGATAGAACTGCCCAGAGATCTGATAAAATTTGTAAGTCCATTTTCATAGCAATTTTGTTCCAGATCAGAAAGGGTCATAGTCCCACTGCACACAAAGTTGATTCAGGCACTTTTGTCACCCCAGAAATGACCAAGGATAATTTGATTTTCTGGCCAGCTAGAAAGACATCCTCTTCTCAGCCTCTCATTTTTGTCTGATTTTCCTTCCTGAAGCTCTACCGTTGGGCATAGAGCGCTTAACTTTTGATTTAGCCAATAAGCATTTCATGCATTCAACAAATATTTTTTTAGAACCTGTCATACGTATTCACTATACTGAATCCTTCTTCTAGTGCTAGGGGTGGGATGATAAACAAGATAAACACAGCAATGGGGAAAATGCACACACACAGCGTGCAAAGTGCTAAAATGATGGTATTTGCAAGGTGCTGTATTAACACTGGTTTCTCCCAGGCAATAAGTATATTGTTGGGCTACAGCACAGAGTTTGTTGTTTTAAAGGAGTCAGTGTTGAGGTCATTTCACCCCAGGGCCAACCTCAGAGCCTGGCACATAGTATTTAATAAGTAATTGATGGAGGGATGGGAAAGAAGACTGGCTGGCAGATCTAAAGGCAAGGCCCAATTCTACAGCTTCCCAGCAGGGAGACCATGAGCAAGATGAATCAACTCACTGAACCTTAGTGTCCCATAAGTAAAATAGGATGATGATCCTCATCTCCCAGGGTTGTTTGGCAGATTTAATGAAATAGAATGGGCTAACAGACATAAAGTCTGCAAAGGTACATGGAACCTAGTAAGAATAAGCTGTAGTCTCCATCATGCCTCTGACTCATGTGCCAGCAGGACTGTATTTGGATTATTCTGGGTGTCACGTTCTAAGAAAGGCATTTACAGATCAGTCTGTTCAGAGCAGAGACCAAAATGAAGAGAGGATCAGGAAGCAGGAGAGACTGAGGGGCCAAGGAGGTGAAGATGATTTAAGAGCTTTCCTCAGTGAAAGGAAGCTGCCTTATCCCACAGAGCCCCAGAAGGCAGCACCAAAACGGGAGGAATTAGAGAGCTGGATTCTGGGTATGGAAGAATGTTCTAACAACTACGGCTGCCAAGAATACAGTGAGCTGCCTCATCAAGCAAGAAGCATCTCATTGCTGGTACCTTTAAAGCAGAGCCTGGAAGAACATCTGCCAGGGCTATTCATATAGTCACTTATTCATTCAACAGAATATTTCTTGAGGGCCTACTATGTGCTCTCATCTTGTGCTAGGAATCTCTGGATTAAAAAGAGGGAAAAAAAGAAAAAAGCCACTGGATCTCAACAAAAGCCAACAATTCTGTGCATGATGCTTTCAGCTGCTGTAGGAGCACAGTATGTTTAGCAGGAGGGTGGGAGGTGGAATGGGATGACCTCTAAAGTCTCTTGGCTCCTATTATTCTGTGATTCTATGTAAGACGGAATCTCTGTCTGCAAAGAATTTACTCATCTAATCCACAGACTTCCCTCAGATTTAAACCTTGGAGACCCAGGCCCCTAATGCTCAAATGGTAAGACTCCACAAAACAAATAATGATGCCTTTTATCAATAAAACCCTTTCCCCTCTAATCTGCTGGAAGAAGTTTTACATTATAACATCTGAAACTCACACCTAACCTACACCTAAGACCACGTCTAAATAGATAAGGAAATGAAGCAACAGAAACAGCATAGGAGACTGGCCTAAAGTTACCCAGTTCATTCACAGCAGGGCTGGAGAGAACTCAGGCCTCCTGAGTCTCATTTACTATTCTTGCCAAGAGACCATAATGCGTTTAGCTTTCTCCTTTGGTGGATTTTGTCCCAGAAAGTTTCTTTTCTTCTGCCCTGTCCCCTCCTCCCTACCCTGTTATTGCAAGCACAGAACCTGGCAAATGAATGACCCGACTGATCGCCCAAATCTCCCTCTGAAACATAGAACCCGACATCCTTTACATTTGGAATTCCAAACACAGTCATTGCTGTGTCAGAAAAATATTAACTGTTTGATCAGTGGACCTTGCCACCAGCCCAGGAGAATGATAAGCACAGGCAGAGAGGGAAACCGCCTTTGTTCAGCTCTAAGGGAAGATGCATGACCTAATTCCAGTGGTGATGCTGCTTTTTTAAAAATAAAATATAGGGATTCAGAGGCCTGTGATAAGATCATTGGCTCTATGGGGAAATGGCCTCTGAGAGACCAATAAATGTGAGCTTTGGCTTATTTATTTGGCTTCCATTTGAGGTTGAAGTAGAAACCAGTGGGCAGATCCTGAGGCCAGGACTTCTGCAAATGTTGGACCATAGGATGCTGGCAGTACTGTCGTCACCTTTTATTTCTCCGAATGAGTCACTCCGATAGCCTGAGCAGGCTTTTGAGAGACAGTGTGACAGTGGTGTTTTGACACCATCCCATCAGATTGAGTAGCATGCTGTGTCCTCATGGGCAGGAGTCAGACAGTGGGAAGATAGGTGAAGGATGTGGGTGTCTGGGAAGAACATGGCACCATAGCCTCAGTGTGTCCCTGACCAGTGGCCCTCTGGGCACCTCCTGAGCCACTCCTAAGCCTGGATTGGAATTCTCAACTTGATCAGTCAGGTGGACTTACATGATCAGCTTCTAGAAACACCAGAGAGAAAATACAGGAAAATCTCTAGACTTTCATCCATGAAGGATTGGGCTTTCAAAAGAATTTCCAAAAAGGAATTTGATATTTTTGGCAATGACAGGACCATTGGAAGATGACCCACACCTATACACAACTACACACACACACACACACACACACACACACACCAGCACTTCCTAATCCTCTTATCTTGCTTTATTTTTCCCATAGTACAAATTTTTTTGGAGTCATTTATTTGTATATTTTCTGTCTCCCCCCACCAGGGAATATCAGCTAATTCTAAGATCTCTAGTTTCAAAACCCATGAGGGCAAGGACTTTTTAGTTCATTGCTGCAGCCCCAGTCCATAAAACAGCAACAGGCACATAGCTAGTTCTCATTAAATAACTATTTCTTCACTTATGGCCCAAAGCCCTATTCTTGGAGATTTATTAACTTATTTTTCAAAGGCTTCAAAGTTATTAAAATGAAAACATCCCTAGAATAGCACTTTAAGTCTTAATAATAATTCTCAGCTAATAAATTTTGAGGACAGGAGCCTCTGCCATGACATTATGGAACATAGGTACTTTCCAGAATGATGCTTAAGAGGAAAGCATACAGGTGAGGAGGACCTAATTCAGGAGGTGAGAAACGAGGAGGAGGTAGTGAGTAAAGCCCGAAGTATGGCCTCTTGCCTGGAAGTCATGTTTGACTCCCTAGCCTCCTCCAATCCAACAACAGTTTCTACCAAATCTTATGTCAGCTCTGGTGGAGTGACACTTTTCCTCTCAGTTCTCACTATTGATACCACAGTGCACAACCTCACTGCCTCTCCCCTGGTGATGTCAATGATCACCTACCCAGTCTGATGCCTCCTGTCTCCCTATATTAGCCATGCATACCACTTCCAGGCAAACCTTCTGAAATACCACTTCTATCTTACTCCCATGTGATTGTCATTAGGACTGCTTATCAATATTTCTGACTTTCCTTTTATAGGTATAAGTGGGTGATTAGTTCTGTTCAGTGAATTGGAAGAAGTGATAGAAGTTGCTTTTGGGCCTGATCATCTCACTGATGTTGTGACAGCCTCCAGGTCTCTGTCAGTATGGCACAGCAACCATCATCATTTGAGATTAGGCTCCGTTCCTGAGTGAGCAGGATGAGCAGACACCTCTGCTAACCAACCATGGATGTGGGGCAAAAAAGTAACATTTGTTTTTTGAGGCCCTGATAATTGGGGATTCTTTTTTTCTCTTTGAATTTGTATTGTTATGTTAATCACCATACATTACATCATTAGTTTTTGATGTAGTGTTCCATGATTCATTGTTTGTGCATAACACCCAGTGCTCCACGCAGAATGTGCCCTCTTTAATACCCATCACCAGGCTAACCCATCCCCCACCCCCCTCCCCTGTAGAACCCTCAGTTTATTTTTCAGAGTTTGGGGATTCTTTATTACTGCAACATAACATAGCCTATCCTGATGAATGCACACCACCCACTCAAGAACCTACAATATTTCTCATTGTCCACGATTGCACGTGATGCAGCATACAGACTGTGGTTAAACAGACCTACACCTAAGTCCTGGTTCTACTACTTACCATAAGTTAAGGACAAGCTACATTATCTCTTAAGTCTCCTCATTTGTGAAATTAGGATAATAATTGGATGAGTAAGCTTCCCAGAATCAAGTTCCCAAATGCCAGTCTCAAGAATACAGAAAATAAGAAGTAGACAATATAGCATGTGATGGTGAACTCTGTAGTGAAAACAACTGGGAGGAATAAAAGATGATTTCATACTACAACTCAAGCCACAAGGACAGAGACTTGGCCTTGAGGTAAGAGTCTGAAAACAGCTGCAATGAAGCTAAGAGAATGCCAAAACCTCCTCTGGGCCCATGAGCAGAGAGGAAGCAGTATCCTTAGGGAAAAATGGAGTTTGGGTTAAGGCCTGAGTTTACAGGGAGGAGTCCAGAAATGTAGGGAGTTCGGGCTGAGAAACAGCTCCAGAGAGAACAATGGAAAGAGTAGGCAAGAGATCAGGAGTGGAAGAAGGAACATAGAACTTAAAAAGAAGGCATGAGAGAGTAAATGAGAGGATCATGGGGGCAGAGGAACAAGGAGTAGGGGTCATGGTTGGACTGACTGCTCTGGATCATGGACCTGCACAGGCTGACGTCCCCAAGTAGTTCAAGAAGCCTGACTAAGCTAGAGTGTCCATTAGTTTGATAATATGTGGCTAAGAAGTTCCTGAATTTTTTTTTATATTCTAAGCATCATTTATTGACCAGTGTATCTCTTTGTCTTTTTTTAATTTTTTTATTGTTATGTTAATCACGATGCATCACACCATTAGTTTTTCATGTAGTGTTCCATGATTCATTGTTTGTGCATAACACCCAGTGCTCCACGCAGAATGTGCCCTCTTTAATACCCATCACCAGGCTAACCCATCCCACAACCCTCCTCCCCTCTAGAACCCTCACTTTGTTTTTCACAGTCCATCATCTCTCCTGGTTCGTCTCACCCTCCAACTTACTCCCCTTCATTCTTCCCCTCCTGCTATCTTCTTCATTTTTCTTTTTTCTTAACATATGTTGCATTATTTGTTTCACAAGTACAGATCTGTGATTCGACAGTCTTGCACAATTCACAGCGCTCACCATAGCACATACCCTCCCCAATGTCTATAACCCAGCCACCCCCTCCCTCCCACCCCCCACCACTCCAGCAACACTCAGTTTGTTTCCTGAGATTAAGAATTCCTCATATCAGTCAGGTCATATGATACATGTCTTTCTCTGATTGACTTATTTCACTCAGCATAACACCCTCCAGTTCCATCCACGTCATTGCAAATGGCAAGATCTCATTCCTTTTGATGGCTGCATAATATTCCGTTGTGTATATATACCACATCTTCTTTAACCATTCATCTGTCGATGGACATCTTGGCTCTTTCCACAGTTTGGCTATTGTGGACATTGCTGCTATAAACATTGGGGTGCACGTACCTCTTCAGATCCCTACATTTGCATCTTTGTGGTAAACACCCAGTAGTGCAATTGCTGGATCGTATGGTAGCTCTATTTTCAACTGTTTGAGGAACCTCCCTACTGTTTTCCAGAGTGGCTGCACCAGCTAGCATTCCCACCAACAGTGTAGGAGGGTTCCCCTTTCTCCGCATCCCCGCCAACATCTGTCGTTTCCTGACTTGTTAATTTTAGCCATTCTGACTGGTGTGAGGTGGTATCTCATTGAGGTTTTGATATGGATTTCCCTGATGCCGAGCGATGTGGAGCACTTTTTCATGGGTCTGTTGGCCATTTGGATGTCTTCTTTGGAAAAATGTCTGGTCATGTCTTCTGCCCATTTCTTGATGGGATTATTTGTTCTTTGGGTGTTGAGTTTGAAAAGTTCTTTATAGATTTTGGATACTAGCCCTTTATCTGATATGTCATTTGCAAATCTTTTCTCCCATTCTGTCGGTTGTCTTTTGGTTTTGTGGACTGTTTCTTTTGTTGTGCAAAAGCTTTTTATCTTCATGAAAGCCCAATAGTTCATTTTTGCCCTTGCTTCCCTTGCCTTTGGCGATGTTTCTAGGAAGAAGTTGCTGTGGCTAAGGTCAAAGAGGTTGCTACCTGTGTTCTCCTTTAGGATTTTGATGGACTCCTGTCTCACGTTTAGGTCTTTCAACCATTTGGAGTCTATTTTTGTGTGTGGTGTAATGGTCCAGTTTCATTCTGCATGTGGCTGTCCAGTTTTCCCAACACCATTTGTTGAAGAGACTGTCTTTTTGCCATTGGACATTCTTTCCTGCTTTGTCAAAAATAAGTTGACCATAGGGGCGGAGCAAGATGGCGGAGGAGTAGGAGACCTAGATTTTGTCTGGTCTCAGGAATTCAGCTGAATAGGGATCAAACCATTGTGAACACCTACGAACTCAACAGGAGATCGAACAGGAGAGTAGCAACAACTCTCTGAACAGAGAAGCGACCACTTACTGGAAGGTAGGACGTGCGGAGAAGTGAATCCGAGGCGATATTCGGGAGGATAGACGGCGGGGGAGGGGCCTCCGCCGGCCGCTTCTGGCAAGTGCTAGAGCCGCGGAGCACAAAATCGGACCTTTTAAAAGTTGGCTCGGCGGAGGGACGTCGCTGCAGTGGCTAAGCGGGGGGTGGAATCCTCCCGGGACAGTGTGGTCTCAGGACCCTTGGGGTCACAGAGAGACCGGGGGTGCCTGAGTGCGGCAGAGCTCCCAGGTGTCGGGGCGGGGAAGCCGGCTGCAGATACGGAGCAGAGTCGCGGGCTCTCAGCTCGGGGTGGCCATAAACTGTGATCTGCGGCCCAGTCGGGGCACGGCTCCCCCAGCAAGGACCCAACAAGCAGCAGATCCGGGGAGACTCCCCTTCCTTCCCGGGGAGGAGCGGTGCGGGAACGCACTGCAGGGATCTGCTGGGTTTGGAGACTCCGAGCGGGGTCGGGTGCCAGAGATAGCAACGCTCGATCACAGGCCGGGTGAGCACGGAGTGCGGCCAGAGACCGGGGACACGGGAGTGACTGCTTTTCTCTGGGGGCGCACTGAGGAGTGGGGCCCCGAGTTCTCGGCTCCTCCGGGCGGAGACTGGGAGGCCGCCATTTCTGCCCTGGTCCTCCAAAGCTGTACCAAGAGCTTGCAGGGAACAAAAGCTCCTGAGACCAAACCGGAGCAGCTTGCTTAGCCCGGACCGACAAGGGCGGGGCAATTCCGCCCCCGGCAAAGACGTTTGGAAACCACAGCAACAGGCCCCTCCCCCAGAAGATCAACACAAACAGCCAGCAAGCCAAGACCAAGTTGATCGATCAAGGAGAATAGGAGAACTCCAGCGCTAGGGGAATACTGCACATGGCTTCCTCTTTTTTTTTTTTTTTTTTTTACCATGATTCATTATTTCATCAAAGTTAATTTTTGTTGACTTTTTTTTATTTTTCTTTTTCCCTTTTTCAACCAACATATTATAAATCCCTTCTTTTTTAAAAAAAAAACATTTTTTATTTTTTTTTTCATTTTTAGAGTCATATTTTATCCCTTCATAGTAGTTATCCTTGTTTTTGGCATATATATATAAGTTGTTCTCTCTTTAAAATTTTGAGGTACAGTTTCTTCTAACAGATCAAAATATACCCTAAACCACTAGCGTATGGCTTTGTTCTAGTCTCCTGCCTGATCACATTCTCTCCCTTTTTCCTTTTTTTTTTTTTCCTTAAATCTTCTTTCTTTTTTCAAACACTTATCTTACCAAGTCCTTTTATAAAATCTTTTATAATTTTCATCTTTACAGTCATCTTCCATCCCTTCATTGTATCAACCCTTATTTTGTACATATATGTCTTTCTTCCTTTAAAATTTTAGGAGGCACTTTTTTCTAACAGACCAAAATACGCCCAAAATCTAGTGTGTGGCACTGATCTATGCACTAGCCTGATCATATTTGATCATATTCTGCCTTTTTTGAATTGTTTTGTTTTTGTTTTTATCTTTTTTTTCTTCTTTTTTTTCTTTTTCTCTTTCTTTTTTCTTTCTTTCCCTTTCTTTTCCCCTGGTTTCAGGTCTTTTCTGATTTGTATACAGTATATTTGCTGGGGACGTTGTAAACCTGTTAGCCTTTTGTTCTCTCATTCATCTATTCTCCTCTGGACAAAATGACGAGACGAAAGAAATCACCTCAGCAAAAAGAACAAGAGGTAGTACCGTCAGCCAGGGACCTACTCAATACCGATATTAGTACGATGTCGGACCTAGAGTTCAGAATCATGACTTTAAAGATACTAGCTGGGCTTGAAAAAAGCGTGGAAGTTATTAGAGAAACCCTTTCTGGAGAAATAAAAGAACTAAAATCTAACCAAATCGAAATCAAAAAGGCTATTGATGAGGTGCAATCAAAAATGGGGGCACTAACTGCTAGGATAAATGAGGCAGAAGAGAGAATCAGCGATATAGAAGACCAAATGATGGAAAATAAAGAGGCTGAGAAAAAGAGAGAGAAACAACTACAGGATCACGAGGGCAGAATTCGAGAGATAAGTGATACGATAAGACGAAACAACATTAGAATAATTGGGATCCCAGAAGAAGAAGAGAGAGAGAGAGGGGCAGAAGGTATATTGGAGCAAATTATAGCAGAGAACTTCCCTAATGTGAGGAAGGAAACAGGCATTAAAATCCAGGAGGCACAGAGAACCCCTCTCAAAATCAATAAAAATAGGTCAACACCCCGACATCTAATAGTAAAACTTACGAGTCTCAGAGACAAAGAGAAAATCCTGAAAGCAGCTCGGGAGAAGAGATATGTAACCTACAATGGTAGAAACATTAGATTGGCAACAGACCTATCCACAGAGACCTGGCAGGCCAGAAAGGACTGGCAAGATATCTTCAGAGCACTAAACGAGAAAAATATGCAGCCAAGAATACTATATCCAGCTAGGCTATCATTGAAAATAGAAGGAGAGATCAAAAGCTTCCAGAACAAACAAAAACTAAAGGAATTTGCAAACACGAAACCAGCCCTCCAAGAAATATTGAGAGGGGTCCTCTAAGCAAAGAGAGAACCTAAAAGCAGCAAAGAGCAGAAACGAACACAGACAACAGACAGTTAACAGTCACCTTACAGGTAATACAATGGCACTAAATTCATACCTTTCAATAGTTACCCTGAATGTAAATGGGCTCAATGCCCCAATCAAAAGACACAGGCTATCAGATTGGATTAAAAAACAAGACCCATCAATATGCTGTCTGCAAGAGACTCATTTTAGACCCAAAGACACCCCCAGATTGAAAGTGAAGGGGTGGAAAACCATTTACCATGCTAATGGACACCAAAAGAAAGCTGGGGTGGCAATCCTTATATCAGACAAACTAGATTTTAAAACAAAGACTGTAATAAGAGATGAGGAAGGACACTATATCCTACTTAAAGGGTCTATCCAACAAGAAGATCTAACAATTGTAAATATCTATGCCCCGAACATGGGAGCAGCCAATTATATAAGGCAATTAATAACAAAAGCAAAGAAACACATTGACAACAATACAATAATAGTGGGGGACTTTAACACCCCCTTGACTGAAATGGACAGATCATCTAAGCAAAAGATCAACAAGGAAATAAAGACGTTAAATGACACACTGGACCAAATGGACTTCACAGACATATTCAGAACATTCCATCCCAAAGCAACGGAATACACATTCTTCTTTAGTGCCCATGGAACATTCTCCAGAATTGATCACATCCTAGGTCACAAATCAGGTCTCAATCGGTACCAAAAGATTGGGATCATTCCCTGCATATTTTCAGACCACAATGCTTTGAAACTAGAACTCAACCACAAGAGGAAAGTCGGAAAGAACTCAAATACATGGAGGCTAAAGAGCATCCTACTAAAGAATGAATGGGTCAACCAAGAAATTAAAGAAGAATTAAAAAAATTCATGGAAACCAATGAAAATGAAAACACAACTGTTCAAAATCTTTGGGATACAGCAAAGGCAGTCCTGAGAGGAAAGTATATAGCAATACAAGCCTTTCTCAAGAAACAAGAAAGGTCTCAAATACACAACCTAACCCTACACCTAAAGGAGCTGGAGAAAGAACAGCAAAGAAAGCCTAAACCCAGCAGGAGAAGAGAAATCATAAAGATCAGAGCAGAAATCAATGAACTAGAAACCAAAAGAACAGTAGAACAGATCAACGAAACTAGGAGCTGGTTCTTTGAAAGAATTAACAAGATTGATAAACCCCTGGCCAGACTGATCCAAAAGAAAAGAGAAATGACCCAAATCAACAAAATCATGAATGAAAGAGGAGAGATCACAAGCAACACCAAAGAAATACAAACAATTATAAGAACATATTATGAGCAACTCTATGCCAGCAAATTAGATAACCTGGAAGAAATGGGTGCATTCCTAGAGATGTATCAACTACCAAAATTGAACCAGGAAGAAATAGAAAACCTGAACAGACCTATAACCACTAAGGAAATTGAAACAGTCATCAAAAATCTCCCAAGAAACAAAAGCCCAGGGCCAGATGGCTTCCCAGGGGAATTCTATCAGACATTTCAAGAAGAATTAATACCTATTCTCCTGAAACTGTTCCAAAAAATAGAAATGGAAGGGAAACTTCCAAACTCATTTTATGAGGCCAGCATTACCTTGATCCCAAAACCAGACAAAGACCCCATCAAAAAAGAGAATTACAGACCAATATCCTTGATGAACATGGATGCAAAAATTCTCACCAAAATACTAGCCAATAGGATCCAACAGTACATTAAAAGGATTATTCACCACGACCAAGTGGGATTTATTCCTGGGCTGCAAGGCTGGTTCAACATCCGCAAATCAATCAACGTGATACAATACATTAACAAAAGAAAGAACAAGAATCATATGATCCTCTCAATAGATGCAGAAAAAGCATTTGACAAAGTACAACATCCTTTCTTGATCAAAACTCTTCAGAGTATAGGGATAGAGGGTACATACCTCAATATCATAAAAGCCATCTACGAAAAACCTACAGCGAATATCATTCTCAATGGGGAAAGGCTGAGAGCTTTTCCCCTAAGGTCAGGAACGCGGCAGGGATGTCCACTCTCACCACTGCTATTCAACATAGTATTAGAAGTCCTAGCCACAGCAATCAGACAACAAAAAGAAATCAAAGGCATCCAAATCGGCAAAGAGGAAGTCAAACTCTCACTCTTTGCAGATGATATGATACTGTATGTGGAAAACCCAAAAGACTCCACCCCAAAACTGCTAGAACTCATACAGGAATTCAGTAAAGTAGCAGGATATAAAATCAATGCACAGAAATCAGTGGCATTCCTATACACCAACAACAAGACAGAAGAGAGACAAATCAAGGAGTCTATCCCATTTACAATTGCACCCAAAACCATTAGATACCTAGGAATAAATCTAACCAAAGAGGCAAAGGATCTGTACTCCGAAAACTATAAAATACTCAGGAAAGAAATTGAAGAAGACACAAAGAAATGGAAAAACGTTCCATGCTCATGGATTGGGAGAATCAACATTGTGAAGATGTCAATGCTACCTAGAGCAATCTACACATTCAATGCAATCCCCATCAAAATACCATCCACTTTTTTCAAAGAAATGGAGCAAATAATCCTAAAATTTGTATGGAACCAGAAGAGACCCAGAATAGCCAGAGGAATACTGAAAAAGAAAAGCAAAGCTGGCGGCATCACAATTCCGGACTTCCAGCTCTATTACAAAGCTGTCATCATCAAGACAGTATGGTACTGGCACAAAAACAGACACATAGATCAATGGAACAGAATTGAGAGCCCAGAAATGGACCCTCAACTCTATGGTCAACTTATTTTAGACAAAGCAGGAACGAATGTCCAATGGCAAAAAGACAGTCTCTTCAACAAATGGTGTTGGGAAAATTGGACAGCCACATGCAGAAGAATGAAACTGGACCATTTCCTTACACCACACACAAAAATAGACTCCAAATGGTTGAAAGACTTAAACGTAAGACAGGAGTCCATCCAAATCCTAAAGGAGAACACAGGTAGCAACCTTTTCGACCTTAGCCGCTGCAACTTCTTCCGAGAAACATCGACAAAGGCACGGGAAGCCAGGGCAAAAATGAACTATTGGGATTTCATCAAGATAAAAAGCTTCTGCACAGCAAAAGAAACAGTCCACAAAACCAAAAGACAACCGACAGAATGGGAGAAAATATTTGCAAATGACATATCAGATAAAGGGCTAGTATCCAAAATCTATAAAGAACTTATCAAACTCAACACCCAAAGAACAAATAATCCAATCAAGAAATGGGCAGAAGACATAAACAGACATTTCTCCAAAGAAGACATCCAAATGGCCAACAGGCACATGAAAAAGTGCTCAACATCGCTTGGCATCAGGGAAATCCAAATCAAAACCTCAATGACATACCACCTCACACCCATCAGAATGGCTAAAATTAACAAGTCAGGGAACGACAGATGTTGGCGGGGATGTGGAGAAAGGGGAACCCTCCTACACTGTTGGTGGGAATGCAAGCTGGTGCAACCCCTCTGGAAAACAGTATGGAGGTTCCTCAAACAGTTGAAATTAGAGCTGCCGTTCGATCCAGCAATTGCACTACTGGGTATTTACCCCAAAGATACAAATGTAGGGACCCGAAGGGGTACGTGTACCCCAATGTTTATAGCAGCAATGTCCACCATAGCCAAACTGTGGAAAGAGCCAAGATGCCCATCGACAGATGAATGGATAAAGAAGTTGTGGTATATATACACAATGGAATATTATGCAGCCATCAAAAGGAATGAGATCTTGCCATTTGCAACGACGTGGATGGAACTGGAGGGTGTTATGCTGAGTGAAATAAGTCAATCAGAGAAAGACATGTATCACATGACCTCACTGATATGAGGAATTCTTAATCTCAGGAAAGAAACTGAGTGTTACTGGAGTGGTTGGGGGTGGGAGGGATGGGGTGGCTGGGTGATAGATATTGGGGAGGGTATGTGCTACAGTGAGTGCTGTGAATTGTGCAAGACTGTTGAATCACAGATCTGTACTTCTGAAACAAATAATGCAACATATTTTAAGAAAAAAGAAAAAGAAGAAGATAACAGGAGAGGAAGAAAAGGGGAGTATGTCAGAGGGGGAGACGAACCATGAGAGATGATGGACTCTGAAAAACAAACTGAGGGTTCTAGAGGGGAGGGGGGTAGGGGGATGGGTTAGCCTGGTGATGGGTATTGAGGAGGGCACGTTCTGCATGGAGCACTGGGTGTTATGAACAAACAATGAATCATGGAACACTGCACCAAAAACTAATGATGTAATATATGGTGATTAACATAACAATAAAAAATTAAAAAAAAAAAATAAGTTGACCATAGAGTGGAGGGTCCATTTCTGGGCTCTCAATTCTGTTCCATTGATCTATGTGTCTGTTCCATTGATCTATGTGTATTTCCCTTACAAAGTTCTTCAAGATAATATATCTGACTTCTTCAGCATGTTTCCTGTCAATGCTGTTTTTGCTCACTGTACTCTAGTTAAAATAGTTACTATGTGTTTTTGACAAAAAACACAAAATGTTTTTGTGCCAGTACCATACTGTCTTGATGACGACAGCTTTGTAATAGAGCTGGAAGTCTGGAATTGTGATGCCGCCAGCGTTGCTTTTCTTTTTCAATATTCCTCTGGCTATTTGGGGTCTCTTCTGGTTCCATACAAATTTTAGGAAGATTTGTTCCATTTCTTTGAAAGAAGTGGATGGTATTTTGATGGGGATTGCATTGAATGTGTAGATTGCTCTAGGTAGCATTGACATCCTTACAATGTTTGTTCTTCCAATCCATGAGCATGGAACGTTTTCCATTTCTTTGTGTCTTCCTCAATTTCTTTCATGAGTATTTTATAGTTTTCTGAGTACAGAACCTTTGCCTCTTTGGTGAGATTTATTCCTAGGTATATTATGATTTTGGGTGCAATTGTAAATGGAATTGATCCTTAATTTGTCTCTCTTCTGTCTTGTTGTGGGGTATAGGAATGCCACTGATTTCTGTGCATTGATTTTATATCCTGCCACTTTACTGAATTCCTGTATGAGTTCTAGCAGTTTTGGGGTGGAGTCTTTTAGGTTTTCCACATACAGTATCATATGATCTGCAAAGAGTGAGAGTTTGACTTCCTCTTTGCCGATTTGGATGCCTTTGATATCTTGTTGTTGTCTGATTGCTGTGGCTAGGACTTCTAATACTATGTTGAATAGCAGTGGTGAGAGTGGACATCCCTGCCGCATTCCTGACCTTAGGGGAAAAGCTCTCAGCTTTTCCCCATTGAGAATGATACTCGCTGTAGGTTTTTCATAGATGGCTTTTATGATATTGAGGTATGTACCTTCTATCCCTATACTCTGAAGAGTTTTGATCAAGAAAGGATGCTGTACTTTGTCAAATGCTTCTTCTGCATCTATTGAGAGGATCATATGATTCTTGTTCTTTCTTTTGTTAATGTATTGTATCACGTTGATTGATTTGCGGATGTTGAACGAACCTTGCAGCCCAGGGACAAATCCCACTTGGTCATGGTGAATAATCCTTTTAATGTACTGTTGGATCCTACTGGCTAGTATTTTGGTGAGAATTTTTGCATCCATGTTCATCAAGGATATCGGTCTGTATTTCTCCTTTTCGATGGGGTCTTTGTCTGGTTTTGGGATCAAGGTAATGGTGGCCTCATAAAATAAGTTTGGAAGTTTTCCTTCCATTTCTAATTTTTGGAACAGTTTCAGGAGAATAGGTATTAATTCTTCTTGAAATGTCTGATAGAATTCCCCTGGGAAACCTTCTGGCCCTGGGCTTTTCTTTCTTGGGAGATTTTAGATGACTGCTTCAATTTCCTTAGTGCTTATAGGTCTGTTCAGGTTTTCTATTTCTTCCTGGTTCAATTTTGGTAGTTGATACATCTCTAGGAAGGCACCCATTTCTTCCAGGTTATCTAATTTGCTGGCATAGAGTTGTTCATAATACGTTCTTGTAATTGTTTGTATTTCTTTGGTGTTGGTTGTGATCTCTCCTCTTTCATTCATGATTTTGTTGATTTGGGTCATTTCGCTTTGCTTTTTGATAAGTCTGGCCAGGGGTTTATCAATCTTGTTAATTCTTTCAAAGAACCAGCTCCTAGTTTCTTTGATCTGTTCTACTGTTCTTTTGGTTTCTATTTCATTGATTTCTGCTCTGATCTTTATTATTTCTCTTCTTCTGCTGGCTTTAGGCTTTCTTTGCTGTTCTTTCTCCAGCTCCTTTAGGTGTAGGGTTAGGTTGTGTATTTGAGACCTTTCTTGTTTCTTGAGAAAGTCTTGTATTGCTATATACTTTCCTCTCAGGACTGCCTTTGCTGTATCTCAAAGATTTTGAACAGTTGTGTTTTCATTTTCATTGGTTTCCATGAATTTTTTTAATTCTTCTTTAATTTCCTGGTTGACCCATTCATTCCTTAGTAGAATGCTCTTTAGCCTCCATGTATTTGAGTTCTTTCCGACTTTCCTCTTGTGGTTGAGTTCTAGTTTCAAAGCATTGTGGTCTGAAAATATGCAGGGAATAATCCCAATCTTTTGGTACCGGCTGAGACCTGATTTGTGACCTAGGATGGGATCAATTCTGGAGAATGTTCCATGGGCACTAGAGAAGAATGTGTATTCTGTTGCTTTGGGATGGAATGTTCTGAATATGTCTGTGAGGTCCATTTGGTCCAGTGTGTCATTTAAAGCCTTTATTTCCTTGTTGATCTTTTGCTTAGATGATCTGTCCATTTCAGTCACGGGGGTCTTAAAGTCCCCCACTATTATTGTATTGTTGTCAATGTGTTTCTTTGCTTTTGTTATTAATTGCCTTATCTAATTGGCTGCTCCCATGTTAGGGGCATAGATATTTACAATTGTTAGTTCTTGTTGGATAGACCCTTTAAGTAGGATATAGTATCCTTCCTCATCTTTTATTTCAGTCTTTGTTTTAAAATCTAATTTGTCTGATATAAGGATTGCCACCCCAGCTTTCTTTTGGTGTTCATTAGCATGGTAAATGGTTTTCTACCCCCTCACTTTCAATGTGGGGGTGTTTTGGGGTCTAAAATGAGTCTCTTGCAGACAGCATATTGATGGGTCTTGTTTTTTAATCCAATCTGATAGCCTGTGTCTTTTGATTGGGGCATTGAGCCCATTTACATTCAGGGTAACTATTGAAAGGTAGGAATTTAGGCCATTGTATTGCCTGTAAGGTGACTGTTACTGTATATTGTCTCTGTTCCTTTCTGATCTATGATGCTTTTAGGCTCTCTCTTTGCTTAGAGGACCCCTTTCAATATTTCTTGGAGGGCTGGTTTTGTGTTTGCAAATTCCTTTAGTTTTTGTTTGTCCTGGAAGCTTTTTATCTCTCCTTCTATTTTCAATGACAGCCTAGCTGGATATCGTATTCTTGGCTGCATATTTTTCTTGTTTAGTGCCCTGA
The DNA here is from genome assembly GCF_037043125.1 of Eumetopias jubatus. Taxonomy (NCBI): domain Eukaryota; kingdom Metazoa; phylum Chordata; class Mammalia; order Carnivora; family Otariidae; genus Eumetopias; species Eumetopias jubatus. The sequence continues at coordinate 104,370,401 of NW_028274819.1, forward strand.
AGATATCATGCCAGTCCTTTCTGGCCTGCCAGGTCTCTGTGGATAGGTCTGTTGCCAATCTAATATTTCTACCATTGTAGGTTACATCTCTCTTCTCCCGAGCTGCTTTCAAGATTTTCTCTTTGTCTCTGAGACTCGTAAGTTTTACTATTAGATGCCGGGGTGTTGACCTATTTTTACTGATTTTGAGAGGGGTTCTCTGTGCCTCCTGGATTTTGATGCCTGTTTCCTTCCTCACACTAGGGAAGTTCTCTGCTATTATTTGCTCCAATATACCTTCTGCCCCTCTCTCTCTTTCTTCTTCTTCTGGAATCCCAATTATTCTAATGTTGTTTCGTCGTATCGTACCGCTTATCTCTCGAATTCTGCCCTCGTGATCCTGTAGTTGTTTCTCTTTTTCTCAGCCTCTTTATTTTCCATCATTTGGTCTTCTATATCACTGATTCTCTCTTCTGCCTCATTTATCCTAGCAGTGAGTGCCCCCATTTTTGATTGCACCTCATGAATAGCCTTTTTGATTTTGACTTGGTTAGATTTTAGTTCTTTTATTTCTCCAGAATGGGTTTCTCTAATAACTTCCACACTTTTTTCAAGCCCAACTAGTAACTTTAAAGTCATGGTTCTGAACTCTAGGTCTGACATCGTACTAATGTCCGTACTGAGTAGGTCCCCGGCTGACGGTACTACCTCTTGTTCTTTTTGCTGAGGTGATTTTTTTCGTCTTGTCATTTTGTCCAGAGGAGAATAGATGAATGAGAGAACAAAATGCTAACAGCAACATCCTCAGCAAAGATACTCTATACAAATCAGAAAAGACCTGAAACCAGGGTAAAAGAAAGGGAAAGAAAGAAAAAAGAAAGAGGGAAAAAAAATGAAAAAGATAAAAAACAAAAACAGAACCATAGGAAAAAAAAACAGAATATGATCAAATATGATCAGGCTAGTGCATAGATCAGTGCCACACACTAGATTTTGGGCATATTTTGGTCTGTTAGAAGAAAGTGCCTCCTAAAATTTTAAAGAAAGAAAGACTTATATATGTACAAAATAAGGGCTGATACAATGAAGGGATGGAAGATGACTGTAAAGATGAAAAGTATAAAAGATTTTATAAAAGGAATTGATAAGACATTGTTTGAAAAAAGAAAGAAGATGATTAAAAAAAAAGGGAGAGAATGTGATCAGGCAGGAGACTAGAACAAAGCCATACACTAGTGATTTAGGGTATATTTTGATCTGTTAGAAGAAACTGTATCTCAAAATTTTAAAGAGAGAACAACTTATATATATATGCCAAAAATAAGAGTAACTCCTATGAAGGGATAAAATATGACTCTAAAAATGAAAAATAAGAAATTTTTTTAAAAAAGGTATTGATAAGATGTTGGTTGAAAAAGGGAAAAAGAAAAATTAAAAAAAAAAGTGAAAAAAATTAACTTTGAAAAACTAATGAATCATGGTAAAAAAAAAAGCCATGAATTCTATGTGCAGTATTCCCCTAGCGCTGGAGTTCTCCCGTTCTCTTTGATCGGTAAAGTTGGTCTTGGCTTGCTGGCTGTTCGTGATCTTCTGGGGGAGGGGCCTGTTGCCGTGGTTCCCAAATGTCTTTGCCGGAGGTGGAATTGCCCCGCCCTTTTTGGTCCGGGCTAAGCAAGCTGCTCCGGTTTGCTCTCGGGAGCTTTTGTTCCCTGCAAGCTCTGGTACAGCTTTGGAGGACCAGGGTGAAAATGGCGGCCTCCCAATCTCCACCCGGAGGAGCCGAGAACTCGGGGCCCCGCTCCTCAGTGCGCCCCCAGGTAAAAACAGTCACTCCTGTCTCCCCGGGCTCCGGCCGCACTCCGTGCTCACCCAGCCTGTGATCGAGAGTTTCTATGTCTGGCACCCGACCCCGTGTGGAGTCTCCAAACCCAGCAGATCCCTGCAGTGCGCTCCCACGCCGCTCCTCCCCGGGGAGGAAGGGGAGTCTCCCCGGATCTGCCGCTTGTTGGGTCCCTGCTGGAGGAGCAGTGGCCCGACAGGGCCGCGGATCACAGTTTATGGCAACCCCAAGCTGAGTGCCTGCGCCTCGGCTGCGTCTCTGCAGCCGGCTTCCCCACTCCAATACCTGGGAGCTTTGCCACACTCAGGGACCCCCGGTCCTGAGACCACACTGTCCCGCGAGGGTTCCACCCCCAGCTTAGCCACTGGAGCGATGTCCCTCAGCGGAGCCGACTTCTAAAAGTTCCGATTTTGTGCTCCGCGGCTCTAGCACTTGCCAGAAGTGGCCGACGGAGGCCCCTCCCCCGCCGTCTATCCCCCCAAATATCGCCTTGAATTCACTTCTCTGCATGTCCTACCTTCCAGCAAGTGGTCGCTTTTCTGTTCAGAGAGTTGCTGCTACTCTCTTCTTCGATCTCCTGTTGAGTTCGTAGGTGTCCAGAATGGCCCGATTCCCATTCAGCTGAATTCCTGAGACCAGACGAAATCCAAGTCTCCTACTCCTCCATCTTGCTCCGCCCCCCAATTTTTTTTTAATGAGAACTCTGCATAAGTCCCTGCAGAAAGGATTTCTTGGCCTCTGAATGTCATACTCCCAGTAGAATAACCAAAGCCCAAGGTAGCTTGGAGATTTAAGGCTATAGAAATGGAGAAGGCTGCCATATTTGGGGGAACTGCCTTTGACTTCTCCCCACAGAAACAGGAAAAGATGAAATGAATCCTTGGTGCCTCCTCGTGGAGTCCCCGTGGCCCATATTTCTCAGGGTCTTTATTCTCGAATCTGTTGTTATTCCAATACACAATGTGGGCACTCAGGATATCAAGATACAGGAGACAGAGAAAGTGGATATAAAAGGTAGTTGATCTGAGATCAGTTCTAAGATCTCTAGTTTGAAAACCCAAGGAGCTCCAGCCGGTCATGCCAGGCCACGGAGGCACTGTCCCCAAACATCCTTCTTTGACCAAAGGAATTAGTCATTGCCCAGTTTTTCCTGTCCAGTTTGGAAAGCGTGAAGCATGAATTCCTCCAATGTCTCTATGCCTTCTTCTCAAAGGTTCTTGCTGTTCTTGTTGCATGACTCCTTGCTAGTGATGACCTTTATTCTGACTTTCCCTCCCTATCTCCTCCACACTTAATACTTGCCCCACATGGCTGCTTCTTAATGTTTGTTCACTCATTATTCAAATACTGAGCACCTACCTTATACTGGGCACTATACTAGACTTTGGAGGCCCCTGATTTCCATTGTACATACCAGTCTTCCGTCAACCCAGATTCATGAAGGATCCCCTACATGGAACACAGGACCAGGGCAGGTGCTGAAGTGTGGTACCAGAAGGAAGACATGCTTGATTCAGTCCCTGACTAGCTAGAGCTTGTAGTCTGTGGAGGACACATGACCTACACAAGTCTTCATTTTGCAAGAAAAGCTGAGCAATGGATGGGACACTGCTAAGAGGTGTGTTTTCAATTATGGGAAATGCAGAGTTAAAATCCCGGACTCTTCCATTTAAGTCACTGTTAGATCTTGGCTGAGTTTCTTACTCCTCTGGGAACTTCAGTTCGTCAGGCTGTAAAATGAGTATAATCATCATCTACCCCCAACACTGTTGTGAAGATCAAATGAATTAATGCCTGTAGAAACCTTTTACAAACTGTAAAGGGAGGTGAGGATTATTATCATCTACAGGTTAAAAAAAATTGTGCCCCCAAACCTCACTCCCAAATGATAAGCTGTAGTGGTGGTAATGTTTCGCCATATTATCCAGAACTCAAAACCAAATAGGCTGGCTTCTGAAAGCTCTGTAAACATAACCCTGGGGGAGATACTCTTAACCACTACCCTTTCCAAGTTGCTACTATAAATTCCAGTAGTTCCCAGAGAGCCATGGGATGCTCACACCTAATCAGGGCCTCTGAACTTTTTGGAAATCCTATCTACAGAAAGCACCCGGTCTTAGACAGCAGAGCTGAATGCCCATTCAGATAAGGAGCTGCACAGCTGTGCAGCATCAAATATTTCCCCAATTATGGTGGCATTAGAGAAAGTTATTGGAAAGGACTTTCTCCCACCATTGAGTAGTAAATGCTTTGCTAATTTGCCCGATGATACATTTATGATGGTTGCTTGCTGATCCTCTTCCCCAATCCACCTTTAATGGTCTGTTAGGAGAGGCCAGTCTTCTCCAACGAACCAACTTTATTTCATTATAGTTTATTATTGTATTTTATTCAGGAAGTGCCCACAAAATGAGAAAGCAACCTACAAAAACTCTCTCATTGCAGGCATAATTACTGCCTCAGTGCTTAGAAAGAAAGAAAAACAAATAGTAATCTTTGTTAATTGAAACAGTAAAATATGTGCAGCTCAGAACTATTCTGTGCAGAATTTTAAGAGGAAAAACTCTTACCCCCACCACACACATACACTCACACAAAATGGAGCATTGCCCCTGAAACTATGAATCGTAAATAAGCAGGACCCTCTCTCCTCTTTCTTGCTCCGTCATGTCTTCTGCAACCCCTTACTCTGTGTGTGTGTGTGTGTGTGTGTGTGTGTGTGTGTGTGTGTGTGTGTGTGTGTTTGAAACTCAGTGTGCTGGTATTAATTATTTTTCAGATTTTTTTTGGCAGGATTGTTCTATAATTAAATCCATTTCCCTTGCGGGGGGATTTACTTCGCTTGTTTGCATTTCTTGTGTTCCTTTCACAGAATAAAATGTAAAAAGAAAGTTTTGTTTGCACTTGGTTCTGCAATTACTCCACTCCTCCCCCCCCCCGCCCCCCGCCCCCACCCTCATCCCTGCCACACTCAAGTTCTTCCAGCCTCTGGCCATAGCCATAAACCATGAGCAATTCAACAATTCTCAGGACAATTTTGAGCAGCTTGGTGGGGGTGCTGGGAGGAGAAGGGGTTGTCATCCATAGGAGTAGCCAACTGTTGGGTAAGTGAGCAAATCATGTAATTTGTTTCTACTGTAAAGATAAACTAACTGCAGTCTCTGCTGGTTCTGCCTCTTTAACTGAATCAGAAATACAGTGTGCAAAGGTGGATAACCTTTTGGAAAATTTGGTAGTCATATATTTATAAAAGCATAAGAATCAGAGATGGTGTGGTACATAGAAAAATGGAAGTTTTGTGGTCAATTTTCCAATCAAACCCTACCTCTACCATAAGGACATTCCAAGATGGAACAAGCCCCTCTCTTTCACACACAGATTACAGCTAACGGACTCTGGGCAAAATATAAAAAGCAACTCTCTGAGAACTGGCAAAGGAAACCAAAGCAAGCAGACTGTAAAGAGGAATTGACACCTGGAGATGCAAACAATATAGGATGATTTCCTGGGGCTTTCTTTCCCTTTCCTCACAAAGCAACGCCCTAGGATGGTCACACAATGGGGCAAGGCTCACACATGGGGCCATGACCCATTGCTGGCACTTGCAGCTAAAACTCGGATTGAAACACTTTTTCTGGCCAGTGGAATAGGGAAAAGGGGATCTCGGAGGTGGACAGGGTGAGGGAAATAATACACAGGAGAGAGTTGGAGAAGAAAATCTCTTAATTCTGTGTAGGAACCCACACAAGTCCCAGGGTCAACTCTAAGCTGTGGATGCATGGGACAGTACAGCAAGGGCTGAGAAATGAGCTGTGAACCCACTACCCACAGAAAGGAAGACAAAATTTACAGTCTGATCCTGACTAAACCAGAGGAAAACAAAATTTAAAAAATCAGCAGTCTCTACAGCATTTTAACAGGATGCAAGCGAGGCACAACATAGCATTTATACAATCCAGGATGCAATCTAAAATCACTTGACAGACAAAGAAGCACGAAAATGTGACCAAATCTCAAGACAAAAGACAATCATCAGGGGCTAACCAAGAACTGATCCAGGTGTTGGAATTATCAGATAGGCACTTTAAAGACTTTAAAGGAACTAACAGAACTCTCTTGCGTGAGATAGAGGTAAAGGTAAACACACCCAAAAAGAGTGGAAAGAAAGTTCTCAGCAGAGCAACAGAAATAATAAAAAAGGACCAACTGGAAATTTTAGATCTGAAAAATCAAACATCTGAAGTTTTTAAAAATGGTTACTGGGTGGCCTCAATAGAGCTTGAAGGTAAACCAACAGAAATTTTACAATCTGAGAAACAAAGTAAAATGAAAACAAACCAGCAAACCAACAGAGCCCTGGGGACTTGGGATGACATGAAAAGGTCATTTATGTCCCCTGAGGAGAAGAGAAAGAGTCTTTGAAGAAATAATGACTAAAAACTTTCCAAATTTGGTGAAAGATATAAATTTACAGGTGCAAGCAGCTCAGCAAGTCTATATCTAGCAAAAACTTTCTTTATAAATGAAGGTAAAAGTTTCTGCCCGTGGACACCGCAGAGTAAGCATCGTTTAAGTCTCCCCTCCCACCGCCGTCATATCTAAGTCAGAGTCTCCCAAAGAGCCTGAACAGCTGCGGAAGCTCTTCATCGGAGGTTTGAGCTTTGAAACAACCGATGAGAGTCTGAGGGGCCATTTTGAGCAATGTGGAACGCTTACGGACTGTGTGGTAATGAGAGATCCAAACACCAAGCGCTCTAGAGGTTTTGGGTTTGTCACGTATGCCACTGTGGAGGAGGTGGATGCAGCCATGAACGCAAGGCCACACAAGGTGGATGGAAGAGTTGTGGAACCAAAGAGGGCTGTCTCAAGAGAAGATTCTCAAAGACCTGGTGCCCACTTAACTGTGAAAAAGATTTTTGTTGGTGGCATTAAAGAAGACACGGAAGAACATCACCTAAGAGATTATTTTGAACAGTATGGGAAAATTGAAGTGATCGAGATCATGACTGACCGAGGCAGTGGCAAAAGGAGAGGTTTTGCTTTTGTAACATTTGATGACCATGACTCTGTAGACAAGATTGTCATTCAAAAATACCATACTGTGAATGGCCACAACTGTGAAGTAAGGAAAGCCCTATCTGAGCAAGAGATGGCTAGGGCTTCATCCAGCCAAAGAGGTCGAAGTGGTTCTGGAAGCTTTGGTGCTGGTCGTGGAGGTGGTTTTGGTGGGAATGACACCTTTGGTCGTGGAGGGAACTTCAGTGGTCGAGGTGGCTTTGGTGGCGGTTGAGGTGGCTTTGGTGGCAGTCGAGGCGGTGGTGGCTATGGTGGCCGTGGGGTTGGCTATAACGGATTTGGTCATGATGGAAGCAACTCTGGAGGTGGCGGAAGCTCTAATGATTTTGGCAATTACAACAATCAATCCTCAAATTTTGGACCCATGAAAGGAGGAAATTTTGGAGGCAGAAGCTCTGGCCCCTTTGGTGGTGGAGGCCAATACTTTGCCAAACCACGAAACCAAGGTGGCTATGGTGGTTCCAGCAGCAGCAGTAGCTATGGCAGTGGCAGAAGGTTCTAATCACTGCCAGGAAACAAAGCTTAGCAGGAGAGGAGAGCCAGAGAAGTGACAGGGAAGCTACAGGTTACAACAGATTTGTGAACTCGGCCAAGCACCGTGGTGGCAGGGCCTAGCGGCTACAAAGAAGACATGTTTTAGACAATACTCGTGTGTATGGGCAAAAAACTCGAGGACTGTATTTGTGACTAATTGTATAACAGGTTATTTTAGTTTCTGTTCTGTGGAAAGTGTAAAGCATTCCAACAAAGGGTTTTAATGTAGATTTTTTTTTTTTTTGCACCCATGCTGTTGATTGCTAAATGTAATAGTCTGATCATGACGCTGAATAAATGTGTCTTTTTAAAAAAAAATAAATAAAAATAAATAAATGAAGGTAAAATAAAAACATTCTCAGATGAAAGAAAACTAAGAAAATTCATAACCAGCAGACCTGCTATAAAAGAATTGTCAAAGTTATAAAAGGAAATGTTAACAGAGAAAAACTTGGATCTTCAGGAAATAAGGAAAAGCAACTGAAATGGTAAATATCTGAATATAAAAGACTTTTTCTTTTCCTCCTGAGGACTTTAAAGTAGGTGTGTCAGTTGAAAGTAAAAACTGTAACATTGTTTGATGGGGTTTTCAATATATGCAGAGGTGATATATACACAACTGTAACATAAAGGGGGAGAATAGAGACCTATGTGTTTCTAGTGTTTCTCCATTCTACTTGAAGTGGTAAAATATTAACTTCAACTAGACTGTGGATAGTTAAGTACATATATTGTAATCCTTAGAGCAATCTACTAAAAAAATAACACAAAGAAAATAGTCAAAAAACTGATAAGTCGAAATGAAATACAAAAAAAAAATAAAATAATTCAAAAATAACTGAACAGGTAACAAGGGAATCAAAAATAGAAGGGACAGACAGAAAATGAATAATGGTAGAACTAAATCCAAGCACATCAACAACTGTATTAAGTATGAGTAATCTAACCACACCAGTTAAAAGACAGAGATTGTCAGGTTGGATTTTTTTTAACCTATCTAATACTCACTAACTATACAATTTGGAAAATCACTTAATTTTATGATCCATAATTTATCAGTTGCAGGAGAATAATATCTACCATATAGGGACGATTATGCAGATAAAATGAAGTGGAATCAGTTAAATGCCTAGTGAATAAGAAGTAACCAACAAATAATATAAACTGTCTGCTAATGACCATTAACAGTGACCACTAACAACTAACTAAATTCATTAACAATGGTTCAAGGCCACTATTCATTTAACCCTATATCTTTTGTCTTTGAGAAAAGTACCAACAGAAAGGTGTGATCACAAAAGATTAAGGATGTATCTTCCCCAATAAAAGATGGGTTTCTTTTATTCTACTCTGAATCTGACACAAAATTACTATATATTTTTTCTTATAATATCACTACGTATTTATGTCTTTAGCATTATGAATTGGCAAATTTTATAGATTGAGGCCCTATTTACACATCTTCTATCAACTCTAAACATTTATTTATTGGAACTAACCCCTTCTGCCCTCATTGAAATAATTCCTGCTCACTAAAAAGTAATAATTTTTATTTCCGTAAGTATACTTTAATTTTCTGATACTGAATGTCATAGTAAGGACCCAGGCCCCTCAAGATCTTCTTTTACTGATCTATATCATTAAGGCATCCACAAATGAGCACACATACTCCACAGGAAGGCACAGCACTGATGCATTCTCCTTACTGAGAAGGCAGACTCCTGGGATTCCAGCCAGAGAAGAGAGAGGGATATTTGAGACTGGCTGTGCATCTAAGAAGCCAGAGTTGCCAAGGTGCCAAAGAGATCACGGACCTTGAGATCCACCAGTGGTTGTCAAATTTCCAGGGGTAAAAATACAGAGAATTTCCTCTCAACAACTACATATTGAACGCTACCCCGTGCGGGGCACAGGACTAGGGCACAAGAATAGAGATGAATCAGTGAGGTGAAGCAGCATGACTGCTACCCTCAGATGGCTGAAGATCTCCTGGTGGAGACAGCAGGTCAACAGATTATCTCAGTCAAGCGTTGTCAGTGCCTCTTTCATACTCCCTTGGACCAGCCTTCTGAAGGCCTGGATACTCATCCCTCAAACCCTGACTGTCCCAGAGATCAACTTAGAGAATCCCCACTCTGCGAACTGGTTTTCTTCAGTCATTGTCACACACACAGGGAGGTCTGGGCGTGTATATTTCCTGGGGATGTTTGCAGTGTCATTTACCATTTTTGTCACCTGTCATAGAAGCCATTACATTTGCCTAAGTATTTAAATCAAGCCCTTTACTTTAAGCCAGTGGTTGCTGAGCTTTAATTAAAGCCTATTTGCATACGTTAATATCACCCAGCTTCTCTACATTTTGACTGTATTTTTGCATTCAAAACATGACATTTCAATAACAATAGTTGTCAGTGCCTGGGTGCTTATTTATGCCACAATTACAGGTCCTGTTAATTACAGCCCGGGCTGGCTTCTCCAGCTCCTTCTGACAGAGCCTGTGTGCAGCCACAGCTTCGACTCTGTGCGTGTGCATCTCACCACTCACAGAGCAACTCCACTGTGCTGCAAGGGGTTTAAGGATGTCAGGCTCCCTTTATCTCCTGCCCTGCTGGCTTCCTACACCTTTGGGGGTCAAGAGGCACAAACATAGCTTTTATATCAGTCTATCTGTCCTGGCAGCTCTGGCTACTATCCCAGTCTTTACTGAGGATGGAGAAATTCCACCTCATGAGTATTGCTGAGTGTTACTGGAGTCTAGAAGCAGTGGGAGTGGAGAGCTGTTTCTTACTGAGCGTCAGTAATGAGCGGGGTGCTCAGCACCAGAGAGGGTGTGGTCACCTACGGAATTCCTGCTCCTACCTGAGGATATGGTCAAGGTCACCCATGTCTCTTGACAAGCAGAGTCCATCATTCTCTCCTCTGTGCTCTCAAGGAAACCTGTACTAGCTCTGTTAGAGCAGTGGCCTCTCATCACTATTTTTCTATTTCTCTTCTCAACTGAACTACAAACTCCTGGGGAAAGGACCGTCCTTTATCTCCCCATTACCTCCCCACATACAGACTCCGAATAAACATTCTTAGGGGAAAAAATGAGTAAGGAACAATAGTACCAAAATTCAAGGTTCTGACCTAAAGCCCCAAATGAGAAAATTCCCACTAGTTGTGGGAAACACCAAGACAAAAGGCCACAGCCACCCCTGACATAGGGCAAGCCTGTTCCCTCTAGTGGACTAGCTGGCCAGCCAGCCTAGATGCTGCCAGGGCATTCAGGGCACCCATGACCCTCCTTCTGCCCCAACAGCCTTGTCAATCAGACACTGAACTTCCCCTCCGGATGGCTCCACAGAAACGTTCAGAAACCAGAAACACAAATGATTTGTGGTATCCCAAAACTGCAGAGACAGCCAGAGAGAGGAAGCTCTTCCAAAACCTCCTCTGTGGGCACAGTGCCTTTCTGAACCCTGTGGTGAAGCCAGAGGAGTGAAAAGTCAGCCTGAGCCTGACATTTCCAAACACTGAGTCTAGAACAATAAACACTGAGCTCAGCAGGCAGAGACAAGCCTAATCTGGGTTTCTCATGTTCCTCTCCAGTCCAGCCCCAGCCCATAGTCTGTTTGTCTACTGCAGGCCCCTTAGCTGTCACTGACCTCTGAGGGCCATGCAGAGCTTCCTGGGCCTGACAAGGTGACAGTAAATATCTCTGCAGCACAGATTTTGGAGTATACAAGGTGCCACAGGAATAAAGTAGAGGATCACTAGGCTGAGCCTGGGCATCCAAGAAAGATTCCTGGAGGAGGAGACATCTGAACTGAATTTAGAAAATAAAATAAATTGTATCCAAATGAAGAAAGATGGAAGAGGTATTTCAGGTAGCACAACCAAAATGAGCAAAGGCACAAATGTGTGAAACCATGTGGTGTGTGCCAGAAGCTAAAGGTAGTTTAACAAGACTGGATGTATTGTGCAAGGCAGAACAAGTAGAGGTCAGGCTGAGGGACTGGGAGATGTCAGTCAGGTCATGGAGGGGTTTTGTAGGGTCCTTCATGCCAAAGGCAGAGGCCTGTATTTTCTCCTGAGAAAAACAGGGTGTCTCTGAGCAGGTTTAGGTAAGCATGTGGCATAAAGACATCTGCTTTTCAGAAAGCTCATCTAGGCTGCAATGTAGGAAACAGACAATTAGAGGACACTCCTGGAGGTGAAAAGGCCAGTTAGGTGGCTGTCACAGTAATCCAGCAGGGAGCTCAGCTAGTGGCAGAGTATGGAGAGCACTGGACAAACTTGAGAGATATTGAGAGGACAAGCTTGACCAGACTTGGTTATGAGGCTTTCAGGAGGAGAGAGAGGCATTTAGATCAACTTCAAGATTTCTGAATTGGAGAGCTATGGAAAGGGTAGTGTTGTTGGTTAAGATAACAATGGTAATTATATTAACAGCTTACTAAGTGCCAGACATTATTGTGTTTTTCATGAGAGATTTCATTTAACATTCACAACAACCCTATGAGATGGGACTACTACTTTATTTTATAAATGAGGAAAGCAAGACAGAGAGTATTACATAACTTGCCTAACATCACACAAGTACTACATGGTGACCTTGAGACTTTGAACCCTGGGCAGTCAAGGCTCCAGAGGCTATGACATTGACCACTGCTCTGTGTGGCCCCCAGGACACAGGTGGTACCACAGGTGCCTCCCACAGTGTCAGGCACTGAGTCATGGGAGTCTGCCTCAGCAAGTATTTATTCAGGAGGCTGTGACATAATAAGAAATATATATCTGGTCTCTGCTCTCAGTTCTTGACAGAGAGCCGACCTTATAATTTCCTGAGTAATGGGGGTGATAGAAGCATCTTACAGACAAGAGCTCCTAAATCCCTTGGAATTTCCTGGATGATAGGAGCATCTTTTGCTCTCATAAGCAGACTCTTGGTGGGCTCCTGGGTAGCTTCACAGTGAGGGCTGGTACCAGAAAGACCAAGCCATGATTAGAAGCTGAAAACTTTCAGCTCCATGCTCCATCCTCTGGGGAGAGGAGAGGGGCTGGAGATTGAGTTAATAGTCCATCTTGCCTACATGAAGTTTCCATAAAAATCCCTCAGCTATGGGGTTGAGAGAGCTCCCAATTTGATGAATACATTCATGTGCCAGGAGGTGGGCATACCCCCAGCTCCATGGGGACAGACACTCCTGTGCTCAAAACCCTTCTGGACTTTGTCCTGTGTACCTCTTCATTTGGCTGTTCACCTGAATCCTTTATCATACACTTTATAATAAATGGGTAAATGTAAGTAAATGTTTCCATGAGTTTTGTGAACCATTCCAGCAAATTATTAAACTGGGGCTAGGGCACCTGACTTCATGGCCCAGTCAGAAGTGTGCGCACCCCGGGGACCCATTATTTGCAACTAGCATCTGAAGTGAGGGCGGTCTCGTGGGATTGAGCCCCTAAACGTGTGAAGTCTGACACTTGCTCCAGAATTAAATTAAATCATAGGACACCTAGCTGGATGTCCAGAGAGCTGTAAAATTGGTTGGTGAGGGAAGAAATATCCCACACATTTGGTGTCTGAAGTGTGGAGAGTACAGAAATAGTTTTCCTTTAGAAGTGATCCCATGAACCATTAGTAGGGAAGTAGAGAAGTGAGATGGGAGGTAAGAAAGCAAACAAGGGTAAAGTGATGTACAGGCTACAACTATAGCACTTGGGGCTCAGCCCTGCTGGGGAGCTCTGCAATCAGTGTAGAGCATGTGCCTCAGAGCTGTCAAGAGGGATGAGGAAGCTGGGTGGGGTCTGTGCTCATTCCCAGACACTTCCAGCCAGCTGTGATGGCAGGCAGAATAGGCTCTGGTGGCCGGAGAAAGCCTACAGGTAAAATGTCACAAGTGCTGACAGTAGAAGTCTGGCCAGGATGGAGGTGAGGATCAGGAGGCATGGGTGGGGCATTGACAGCATCTGCTACAAAACCCAGTAAGTGCCTTTCAAAACCATAACATTCTGGAATGCCTAATAGATGACTACTTCCCTATGTCTAAGCTAAGGACAGAGACATTATTACCCAGAACCTCTTTAAAGTAGCATCATGAAACTTGCAGGATAGAAGGACTCTAGATAAATTTCCTCTCTGAAAAAGGCGGGGGGGGGCGGGTGGGGAGACAGAGAGAAAGAGAGAGAGAGAAAGGGCTCTGGGGGCTTTTTCACCTCTCCTTATTCCAAAACTATGGATGAAGATAATGTCATGAAACCAGGTCTGCCAGAGGGTCCTCTAAAGAGAAGCACTGCCAGTGGCTCATGACTCCAGACATACAAGGTCAAGTCTGGGTGTGTGTGCTGGGGTGCAGAATGCCTCCTCTGCCTATCTACAGCCCATATTCCCTTCAGTAAGGTCTCTTCACAAGACCTCACCCTGAAACGGCCACGCAGACCTCACTCCCAGCTCCAACCACCTCTAGGTCTGAATTTCCATTCACTTCTCTGAAGTAGAAAATGCAGACATTTCTGTAGTCCAAGGTCAAGAAAATGAATGATGCAGCCACATTTCTGAAGTTTGGTGTGGATGCAATGGAAAGATTGCACTAGAGTTAAATGTTAATTATAGTCTTAAAAGTAATTAAGGCTTAGAGGATTAGAGGAGGTGCTTTATAACCAGATCTGTCCATTAGGATAAAATGTGCAGATCAAAACTTGGACTCTGGGTTCAGAACCAAGCAAAATTGTCTTCTAAAGAGACAGAGTTATTCAAGGTGGGTTGACAAGATATGGAAAAATCAGAGATTTCCCTTGTAGATACAGAGGTAAGAATTAAACTTCACCAAAGCCGTCCCCTTGGTCACTATGCTGTTAGGCAAACTGTTTACAGGTCAACTCACTTCAGATAACAGAATTTGAAACAATACCAATCCCTCCACCCCAAATTTCCAATAGATTCTTTAATAAAAGACAAAGAGAAATATTAGCTGAGAATGACCCCCACTACAATGAAATGTGTTACATGCAGTTTTTTAAATGGTTATCTTTAAACCTGAATGTTTATGATATGAGGGCAAGTAGTGAAGAGGAAGTTCAAAGTAGATGGGTCATACACCCAAGTTCATTGCTTTTCAACTATATCCTGTCTCCCAGATGAACCATAAAATGAAGAGACACCCATTGTCTGAGGAGTGACTGAAGAAGTTGAGGACATATTAGGGGATGAGAGACGAGAACACTGACGCTGTGAGTAGGTGAGAATTGCAGAAGCCTGTGCTAGAGGCAACCCTACACATATGTTGGCTTCTCTGCTCTGCTACTGGGAAGCTTCCACTTGGAAGGGTCTCTCCAAATGTATCATAGCTCCTCTCCTTAACTTTCCACTGCCATGACTTAAAGATTGGCGAGTGTTTAACTGGGTATTTACCCCAAAGATAGAAATGTAGGGATCCGAAGGGGTACACGCACCCCAATGTTTACAGCAGCAATGTCCACAATAGCCAAACTGTGGAAAGAGCCAAGATGTCCATCGACAGATGAATGGATAAAGAAGAAGTGGTATATATACACAATGGAATATTATGCAGCCATCAAAAGGAATGAGATCTTGCCATTTGCAACGACGTGGATGGAACTGGAGGGTGTTATGCTGAGTGAAATAAGTCAGTCAGAGAAAGACATGTATCATATGACCTCAATGATATGAGGAATTCTTAATCTCAGGAAACAAACTGAGGGTTGCTGGAGTGGTGGGGGGTGGGAGGGATGGGGTGGCTGGGTGATAGACATTGGGGAGGGTATGTGCTATGGTCAGCGCTGTGAACTGTGCAAGACTGATGAATCACAGATCTGTACCTCTGAAACAAATAATGAAACATATGTTAAGAAAAAAGAAAAAGAAGAAGTTAGCAGGAGGGGAAGAATGAAGGGGAGTAAGTCAGAGGGGAGACCAACCATGAGAGACGATGGACTCTGAGAAACAAACTGAGGGTTCTAGAGGGGAGTGGGTGGGGGGATGGGTCAGCCTGGTGATGGGTATTAAAGAGGGCACATTCTGCGTGGAGCACTGGGTGTTATGCACAAACAATGAATCATGGAACACTACATCAAGAACTAATGATGTAATGTATAGTGATTAACATAACAATAAAAAAATTTTTTTAAAAATTAAAAAAAAAAGATTGGGGAGTGTTTACCTCAAAACACCACTCCTTTAGGATTCTCAGTTTGGCCACTTTCTTGTTTCCCTCCCTGTTATGAACTGAACTGTGTCTTCCCAAAATTCTTATGTTGAAGTTCTAAACCCCAGTACCTCAGACAATATGACTATAATGAAGACATGGTCTTTAAGGTGGCAATTAAGATCAAGTGAAGTTGTGAGTGTGGGCCCTAACGCCTGGGTGGCTCAGTTGGTTAAGTGTCCAATTCTTGATCTCAGCTCTGGTCTTGATCTCAGGGTCATGAGTTCAAGCCCTGTGCTGGGCTCCATACTGAGCATGGAGCCTACTTAAGAAAGGGAGGGAGAGAGGGAGAAAGAAAATATAAGACAAAAGGGACTCACACACACACAGAAAAGAGTGTAGGAAGACACAATGAGAAGGTAGCCATCTGCAAGCCAAGGAGAGGGTCTCACCAGAAACCAACCCTGCTGGCACCCTGATCTTGGATTTCTAGCCTCCAGAACTGTGAGACATAAGTTTCTGTTGTTTAAGCCCCCCAGCCTGTGGTACTTTGTTATGATGGCCCCAGCAAATTAATACACTCCTCCTGCTCCTCCCCCCAACTTGTACTGCCCAGGGAGCACAGCGCCAGCGTACAAAGTCAGCTACATCCTGCTTCCCTCATCTCTAAAAGGAGTGGCTATAGTAGAACCTCCCTAAGTCACCTCTAGCTCTGGCATTCTGTCCACCTGTAACATGTATTATTCCACCAGAGTGAGGAAAATCTCAGGGAATTAACCATAAATGAAGAACATCCCTCTCTCCCAACTCATTTAACTCAATGGATTCTGCTGACTTTGAAAGCACTGCTTAATTGCTTCCAGGAATTTATTTTTCATCCACCTTATACGTACTTAGCACCCATTAGGTGCTACGAGTAATACTGCACTGCCAACCTCTCTGTTGCCATTCCTGTTTTTACCCTGTAGGTCCAAATAAAATGTTCTTATAAACTTTGATTCATATGCTCATCTTTTTCTCTTGCTCTCTTTCTCACTGCCAACCCCTCTCTCTCTCATTTATTACTCTGGGGGAAGCTGGGGGCCATGTCATGAAGACACCCAAGCAGCCTTATGGAGAGGCCCATGTAGGGAGGGACTTGAGACCTCATGCCAATAACCAGCAAGAAACTGAGGCCTGTAGCAACTCCGTGAGCAACATACTAGAAAATGAAATTTCAGAACTGCGTTTTCTGATGCAAAATGACAAACTTTTTCTCCATCTTAAACATGGATCCTCCAGCCCTGGTTAAGCCTTCAGATAACTGCAGACAAGCTGACATCTTCACTGCAGACTTAGAGACCCTGAATCACAACCACTTACTTGCTAAACAGCAACTGGATTCCTACCAACAAAAATTGTGAGATAATAAAATGTGTACTATTTTGAGCCATTGAGTTTTAGGGTTGCACCATAAATAACTACTCAACTCCTTGACGGCTACTTTGTGGCACCTTTCAATACCTTACTCAGGGCTGGTCTCCTAGGATGGGTAGGTTTAGTATTTGTCACCCAACTGTTTTGACCAAGAAGGACTGTCTTCTCCTGCCAAGGGGATGGGAAAGTTTAAGGAAGGCTATAATTTGGACCTTTAGGGCAAAAAAGAAAATATAAAATGGTGAACAAAAGTCATGGCATGATAGAGTGGTTTATGTTTCTTATGGCTGCCATAAAAATTACTGCGAACTTCGTGGTTTTAAAACAATGCAAATTTATTTTCTTCTAATTCTGAAAGTCAGAAGCCAAAAATCAGTCTCATTGGCTTAAAGTCAAGGTGTCATCAGGGTGGGTTTCTCCTGGAGATTCTAGGGGAGAATCCATTTCCTAATTTTACAAACTTCTAGAGTTGTATTTCTTGCATTCCTTGGCTCATGGCTGCTTCTTCCATTTTTAAAGCCAGGGGGCAGCATCTTCAAATCTCCCTGTGCTACTGTCTTCATATGGCCTTCTCTCTGTAAGGACCCTTGTGATTACATCTGTCCCACCTGGATACTCCAGAATAATTTCCCCACATTAAGATCCGTAACTTAATCATATCTGCAAAGTCCCTTTTTGGCACATAAGGTGATATTCACAGGTTCTGGAGATGAGGATGTGGACATATTTGGGAGCCATTATCCAGCCTACCACAGCAGAAAAATCCCACTTCTAGGGTCGGACAGACCCAAACTCCAATCTTCTGATTAACAGTTAACTGTGTGAAGTTGAACAAGTAACAACTAAGCTTAGGTTTTCTCACCTCCATAACACAGATGATAAAACTTATTAAAATAAATGCACCTGGCACTTACTGCTTTCTAAGTAAGTGCCAGCTTTTCTCTTCCTTCCTTTTACTGAGTAGCTAGAAAGACGACTACCTGGACCAAGAAGGAAAAGGGCTCCAAGGTTGTCGCCTTGTAACTAGTTTTGTATGGCCCTTAATGTTTACAAGGCAGTTTTATGCCTATTACCTCATTTGACTATTACTCCCATTTTACCAAATGAGGAAGACAGAGGCAACAAGGAATTAAGTGATTTTCCCAGCTCCCAGCTAGTGTCATAACTGGGTTTTCTGACACTAAATCCTAGGCTCTTTCCTTTATATGCCAGGCACCTGGGTAGGGCTTGCAAAAATCAGCTACCAAACTAACTACGTGAAGTGAGAAAAGGAGGACAGCAGAATAGGGTATTATCATGAATGCTTGGAGGGAGGGTGCAATGGAAAGCTTTGAGAGGACAGAAAGGAAAAGTGACAGTGAGCAGTGTTCTCCAAAGCAGGCCCAGGCTGGCTCCTGAGAAACAGGAAAAGAACGAGACCCGCCTTCACCCCACACCATCCATTCTCATTCCTTTCCTCTCACACGGGCTATCTCAGACCTTTGGTAATAAATAACTTTCAGATGTGGCTCATAAGCTTGGCATATCTGATAAGACACCATGTCAGGAGTCAGAGGCCCACCCGGGGGATGATTTCATTATTCCAGCAGGGAATTACAAGGGATTGCACTGTGGCAGGACTTGCCTGGCTCCTGAGTTTGGAGCCAGACCCAGAAGGTGGGAGAGTTGCTCTGCTGGGGGGCGGGGGGGGGGGGGGTGAGGTTCATGGACTCACAAGGAGGGGAAAGGGCTGTCTGTTCCCTCTATAAAGTCATAAAAACACATCACACCTCTCCCTGAACATCTCCAAAGCACTCTAACCTATTTTCTCACTTGCCCTCACAAAATCATGCTCATTTTACAAAGAAATAGATACAAAGAAAGCAAAACCAGTTATTGAATGTTTAATATTTGCTAACACTGGAACAAAAAGCCTTATAAGCATTATGCAAATGTAATCATCTCAAGTTCTCCATGAGGTGGTCTTCTCATCTCCAGATGAAGGACCTGAAGTTCAGAGAGGTTAAGTGGCTTGCATAAGAAGACCACAGCTACTATGTGACCGAATCAGCATCGAAACATAAGAGGTCAAGGTGCTAATTAGCAATCCCCTTCCAGCTGAAGGGAGAGCGCCCCTAGGTGTGCACCTGGAGCCTTTCCCTCTGGAGGAGAAGTCAGAGGGCCCTCCTCAGCAATGGGGGTACATATCACAAGGGGGCCTTGGAATTATATGGGTGAGTTTAGATGTGTATCCCAGAGCCTGGCCACTCCGCACATATGAAAACACATCTTCGATAAAACATGGTAAATTAAGTCAGACTTCCAAAGGTTTCCTAAGAGTTGGTAGTAAAGGCCTCTGTGGCAGCTAACTTAATTTCTCCCTTAGACCTGCATGTTCTTGAAGCAGGTGGACAGGCCCAGCCAGACTTCAAATGGCTCCACATGGGAAATAGGATTAGAATAGCCCCCTGAGGACCTCTTCTGACATTATTTCACCCCTCCTGGTTAATTTTCTATTTCAATGTTAAGGAGAGGTCTTTTGTCCCTCTAGGCTGCTCTCCCATTCAGTTTAATTTAGAAAAGAAGCCTTTGCAATATTGAATTGAAAATTATTTTCATGGTCCAGGACAGAAGCCCCCGCTGGACTAGAGTTCAGCGACCTGCACCCCCTGCAGGCCAGGTAAGGGAGCCCCCAGATAGAGAAGTCTCAGCCCCAGCAGGGTCACAGGGCTAAGGCCAAGGCTGAGAAGGAAGGAAGGCCGGGGGTGACAATGGCAGGTGGAATGGGGCTGGGGGACTGGTGGCCAGTGTGGTGGGCACAGAGCCAGGCATGGTGGGGCTGGGGGGTGGTGGTGAGCAAGGTGGGTGAACTGGAGGGGCTTGAACTGGAGGCGGGGCCTGAAGCTAACCCAAGGCAGGACTGAGCCCCAAGCTCAGAGTGATCCCAAAGATGTCTTTCTGCCTTGCTTCTCTAGAGAAGGAGCAAATTCTTAGGCTGCTGCCTATGGACCCCCACCTACCTTCATCCCCCTCAACAAAGAATCCCACCTCCAGAGGGATGACCATTTGGTCCCTGTCCCTGGCTCTTCCCCAGGACAAAGTGCAGAAAGGTTAATTCAAAGACAGCAAGTGGGATCAGAAGAGGTGGGCTTTGGAGCAGAGAGAATCAAATCCAGGCAGGCCCCCACTCACTGGCTGAGTAGCTGTGGGCAAATTGCTTAATTCCTTTATGTATCCCTTCATTCCTCAAAAAGTGAGGATAATGTTATCTACCCCAAAGGGGTTTTGTGAGGGCCAACAGAGTTTATGAGTACATAGAGAACAGCCAGTGGACGGCCTGCCACATAGGTGCATGATAAATGTCCTTGTCCACCTTCCCTCTCCTCTGGGCAGGGGCCCACAGAGAGGACGGGGACCCCAACCTCGCATCATTTGCTGCCAGCCCTAAATGGCACCCAGTGCCCTTTGGCTGAACGTCCCACTTGAGGGGGCATGATCCACAGGGGAACAGGACAAAGCACCAAACCCTGAGACAAGGACAGTCTGGACAGATGCTGGACATCTGCTGGGTTCTCACTCAGCACAGAGCCCCTGGAAGTCACCCAGGAAAGCACCCATAGCCACCCATATTTGCATAGCATATTATAAACCTCAAAGCACCTTTGCCTACATCATCAACATTAGCTTAACACCAGATATAGTGCTAGGTAGATAGAGCAGGTATGTCTTTTTGGTAGTTTACAAATGAGAAACCTAAGGTTTCAACAGTTTATAAAAATCTTCCAAGGTCCTATAGCTAATAAGATGCAGAGTTGGGGCTCAAACCCACTGTGAATGGCCCCCTTGTCCTACACCCTTTCAGCTGAGGCTGAGGGGGGAGAGAGGAATATATCCAAGGTTAACCACAGACTGTAGGTTGGAAGGCTGGGGTGGGGGCTGACCCCTCCAAAGTGGCTTGTTAATTTAGTGCTAGCTTGACCCCTTCAATTAGCTGCTGGACAGAGCCAGGCCCAGGGGAGATGGACAGCGGGGCTTAATGGAAATGGGGATGCTGGTGACGATATGAACAATCTGAATTATGGTCTCAATTTGCACAGGGCCTGATGGATTTGCAATAATTCCAAACCAGGTCAAGTGTCTGTGTCTCCTCTTTTGCTGATCTCACACAAAGTCTCTCCATTTGTCAGGCTCCGACTTGCTCTGAGTGGCTGCCCATCCCCTCCCTCCCTCCATTAGCTATGCTCTCCCCGCAGTGCCCTGACCCCAGCGCACCTCTGCAGCTGGGCCCAGAGGGACCGGGGCTGCTACTAGCAGGGCTCAGGAACCTAGGAGCTTTGAGGCCATCCACAGAGATAAACCGCACTCTGCGGTGAAGCAAGGGACAGCTCTCCACTGTCCAG
This sequence comes from Eumetopias jubatus, assembly GCF_037043125.1. NCBI lineage: Eukaryota > Metazoa > Chordata > Mammalia > Carnivora > Otariidae > Eumetopias > Eumetopias jubatus. The sequence continues at coordinate 104,391,775 of NW_028274819.1, forward strand.
GGACTGCAGTCTGTAGTAGTTTTTAAGACAAAGGGACAGAATGATTTGGTGTCTTAGGGGTTCACTGTGTGGGTGTAACACTGTTATAGTGAATGGATTCTGGGAGAGTTGAGTTCTTCTGGTAGAGAGAACGAGCACAGCAGAGGGCTGAAGCAGATGCCAGAGCCTCCTCCAGGCCCAGCTAGAATAACTGATATATGTCATAGTTCATGAGCATTCTTGAAAACTTGGAAGATCTTATGGTACCTCCCATCTTCCTGGACTCGTGCAGCTGGAGCCTTTGAATATGGGAATGGTTGGTTTCACAAGGGGGGTTGTGTGGTATTGAATGGAGGACAGTGGCAGGTTCTGGAACAGCTGCTGCTCTCCAACCCACATGTCCAGCACTAGCCTGGTTCAAGTGGTAGAGGAAGCCTCTCAGTCACCTTGGCCAACCACCTGCCTGGCTTGCAAATTCTGTCCACAACGTTCCTAGCAAGTGGCCATCTGGCCTCACTTGAGTGTCTTCTGTACTAGGGAACTAGAGACTTTATGGGGTAACAACCCATGCCATCTTCAGGTTGCTTTAATTTTCAAACATTTTTCCTTCTATTAAGGAAAAAAATCTATCTCCCTATAGCTTCACTTTCTTACCTATACCAAGAGCCAAACAATGCCTAATAAATTATTATTTTATTTTGATGTGCTTTGCTTGGGGATCATAGGAGAGCCTCCTCCTTTCTTCTCCCAGGAGGACTTTCTTGGTCTACTTCACAGCATGGGGAGAGAAAAAGAGCCCTAGACAAGCATTCAAGAGACCCAGGCACTGACCCCAGCTAAACTATGTGTAGTCTGGCAAGTCTGTTCATGGGTCTGTCCTTTACACCTCTTAGCTCTTGCTATAAATTCATCTGTGGATACGTCATAATTGCTGGATGAGGACCTATTATACACGTTTCTCTTAACATATGTGTTGAATAAAGGATTTTAAAAACTAATAACCATTTTTACTATAGTTTTCTGAAAATTTATTATATGCTAGGCATTTTGCTAAATGGACTGCATACATTATTGCTTTGTTTCTCATGTTTCCACCTTAACTGATAAGGTCTATTATTATCCCCACCATAGATGAAGACATACAGTCCCAGAGAAGTTAAGTAACTTGCTAAACACAACTGACAAATAATAGAGGTGCAATTTGAGCTCAAGTTTGTTTGTATGCTCTTAACTTCTATGCAAAGATACCATCCCAGCCTCAGGAAACCTAAAATCTAGTAGGGAAGAAAAAACTAAAACACAAGAAACACTAGGACATACAGAAGTATCAAATCATTATGTTGTACACCTGAAACTAGTATGTTACATGTCAATTAAGCTTCAATTTAAAATTTTTAAATAAAAAAACACTAAATAAAAGGTAATGAAAGGGGAAAGTAGAACTGGAGTCTAAAATTCAGTCTAATAAAAGTGCTGTGCTAAAAACAGTAGCAAATATGTATTTGTTGAATGAATGACTCTTCAGGCAGAGCAAGGCAGAAACATCCCCAAGAAAACACAGGATAAGAAAATTGCAGGGTACTATTTCCAGGGGATTAAAAAGAACTGAAATGGGGAAATCCTGTGCAAAAAAAAAAAAAAAAAAAAACTACACTAAATATGCTTTTACTACCCATTCACCTATTCATTTACTCAACACATGTTTTTGAGCATCTCTATGGTCCAGCCATTGTATTAGCAATATTGTAACATTCAGTCTTTGCCCTTCAAGGAACTAACCTAAGGGCAAAGTCAGGGATTCAGGGTAGTGGAGTAAATAACTAAAAAGAAGTACTAGGATAATGATGCAACACATCAAAGAAGAGGTAACTCTGTGCCATGGAAACGATAAATGCCAGGAGGGAGGAGAGAGCAGGATGGGCCAAACAAAGGTAGGATGGCTTCTTGGAGCAAGCCTACAGATGGAGAGAGTGAGATAGGGAAAGGAGAGGCAATTAGTGAACGGTAAGACCAAAACTGAGGGACTTACAATGCAGGGGCAAAAGGCGCAGAGAGGATGTTTAGATCCACATTGTGAAGGATTTGAATGTTGGGGTAAGAGAAGTAAAAATTGATCTCATGGGCAATGTGGGGGAAGAGCTTTCCAGCAGGAGAAAGACTGGAGGCAGGACTGCATGATGGTGTGTGGAGCAGAGAGCTCCGGCCCCACCAGGATGACACAGATTCCTGGACACTCAACACTTGCACCGAACACCTACTGCAGTAGTCTGTGAGATAGGATGTGGAGCCTCCATGAATAAGGAGATCCATTAAAATTACCTTTCTGGGTGACAGAAGGTTAGAATTGAGGACAGAGAGCCAGGGTGGATGAGACAGAAGGCAGAAAGGCATGGTGCAAGCCAAGCTCTAAGCTCTGGGAAGGCTGGGGACATGGCCAGGTGAGATCACCAGAAGCACCACGGGAACCAAATGCTCCCAAGCTGGGGGGGTTAAGGAAACTGTTTTGTAAAGCCACATGCCCAGCTCATTCCCGAGCTGTGAGCATTGGGCAGGTGTCCTATAAAAGAGCTAAGGCTCTCCATCTGTGGGATCTAAGATCGTAATAACCAAGCCAAAAGAAGCATCTGTGCAGACACTGTGGAAGGCAAGGCTGGCTCCAGTTCCCTTCCAGCAGGGCTAAGGGTGGCAGGGGCATGCTGAGCAGCAGGTGTGGGGCTACTCCAGACCACCAGCCCTGGCAGCCTCAAACAGAAAACATCACCCACTGGTTCTGGAGCGTAGTTCTGTCCCAGTGGCCAGTGAGTCCCACGTTCTCTCTGTCCTGCCAGACAGGAACTGTGCCTTATGGAGCAGACGCTAACAAGTTTGTTCAACACAAAAAAGGGACAATTAGGGCCTGGGAGGTGGGAGTGGTAAGAGACCACAGGACTTCAGGGAAGCCCCAGCCCAGCAGAAGTCAAGCACTGTGTAAAGGCATTCTGTAGATCATTACTTGGAGGGATCTGAAAGTCACTGTTTACTTCCTGACAAGAGTTCCATGAAACTCCTGGAAATCATTTATTCAATGCTTTACAATTTACAAAGGTCTTTCACTTATATTATCCCACTTAATTACCACCACAACCCTTTGAAGTATATTAAATAGATACTACTCTGCATTTTACAGTGAGAAAATGGGAGAGTCAGAGAGGGCTGTCTTGCTCAAAGTTACACACTCATGAGTGGCAGTACTGGGATTCAATCAACACTTCCTCCCTTCACCACCCTGGTTTCTCTATTAAACCACGTTCCCTACTTTGCAGTGACTGTTGGATTGGAGGCAGCAAGACAAATCCTAAAAAATAAGAGCCCTAACTGGTTGCTTTTGGTCTCCGACTTATCTTCCATGAGAAATAGTTTAAGCAGTTTCAGGGTAACCACTTATATCCGAGAGAGAAGAGACTCGGATAGAAAGGGAAGCGGAGATCCATGAATGGTACTGAATGGGCTGGATGCAGTGTGTATCTTTATTCCATTATTTATGCATCCATTCAACCTGGAAATGTTTCTGAAAGTCAGGCACTGTACCAGGCATAGGGGACATGATGAGAAACACAGGGGACATAGTTCCTGCTCTCAGAATATAAATTCTAATAGAGATTATAGAAAATAAGCAAAAAGCCCCTCTGCATTATGCTAAGTGCAGTGAAACAAAGAAATACAGGACTAGATAATAAGGGAGAATGTGGGTATGTTATTTTATTTTTTTAAAAATTTTTTATTGTTATGTTAATCACCATATATTACATCATTAGTTTTTCATGTAGTGTTCCATGATTCATTGTTTGTGCATAACAGCCAGTGCTCCACGCAGAACGTGCCCTCTTTAATACCCATCACCAGGCTAACCCATCCCCCTACCCTCCTCCCCTCTAGAACCCTCAGTTTGTTTTTCAGAGTCCATCGTCTCTCATGGTTCGTCTCCCCGTCCGACTTACTCCCCTTCATTCTTCCCCTCCTGCTATCTTCTTCTTTTTCTTTTTTCTTAACATATGTTGCATTATTTGTTTCACAAGTACAGATCTGTAATTCGACAATCTTGCACAATTCACAGCGCTCACCATAGCACATACCCTCCCCAATGTCTATCACCCAGCCACCCCCTCCCTCCCACCCCCCACCACTCCAGCAACACTCAGTTTGTTTCCTGAGATTAAGAATTCCTCATATCAGTCAGGTCATATGATACATGTCTTTCTCTGATTGACTTATTTCACTCAGCATAACACCCTCCAGTTCCATCCACGTCGTTGCAAATGGCAAGATCTCATTCCTTTTGATGGCTGCATAATATTCCATTGTGTATATATACCACCTCTTCTTTATCCATTCATCTGTCAATGGACATCTTGGCTCTTTCCACAGTTTGGCTATTGTGGACATTGCTGCTATAAACATTGGGGTGCACGTACCCCTTCGGATCCCTACATTTGTATCTTTGGGGTAAATACCCAGTAGTGCAATTGCTGGATCATTTGGTAGCTCTATTTTCAACTGTTTGAGAAACCTCCATACTGTTTTCCAGAGAGGTTGCACCAGCTTGCATTGCCACCAACACAGTAGGAGGGTTCCCCTAACTCCACATTCCCGCCAACATCTGTCATTTCCTGACTTGTTAATTTTAGCCATTCTGATGGGTGTGAGGTGGTATCTCATCGAGGTTTTGATTTGGATTTCCCTGATGCCGAGCGATGTGGAGCACTTTTTCATGTGTCTGCTGGCCATTTGGAAGTCTTCTTTGGAAAAATGTCTGGTCATGTCTTCTGCCCACTTCTTGATGGGATTATTTGTTCTTTGGGTGTTGAGTTTGGTAAGTCCTTTATAGATTTTGGATACTAGCCCTTTATCTGATATGTCATTTGCAAATCTTTTCTCCATTCCGTCAGTTGTCTTTTGGTTTTGTGGACTGTTTCTTTTGCTGTGCAAAAGCTTTTTATCTTCATGAAAGCCCAGTAGTTCATTTTTGCCCTGGCTTCCCTTGCCTTTGGCGATGTTTCTAGGAAGAAGTTGCTGCGGCTTAGGTCGAAGAGGTTGCTGCCTGTGTTCTCCTTTAGGATTTTGATGGACTCCTGTCTCACATTTAGGTCTTTCAACCATTTGGAGTCTATTTTTGTGTGTGGTGTAAGGAAATGGTCCAGTTTCATTCTTCTGCATATGGCTGCCCAATTTTCCCAACACCATTTGTTGAAGAGACTGTCTTTTTGCCATTGGATATTCTTTCCTGCTTTGTCAAAGATAAGTTGACCATAGAGTTGAGGGTCCATTTCTGGGATCTATGTGTCTGTTTTTGTGCCAGTACCATACTGTCTTGATGATGATAGTTTTGTAATAGAGCTGGAAGTCCGGAATTGTTATGCCGCCAGCTTTGCTTTTCTTTTTCAACATTCCTCTGGCTATTCGGGGTCTCTTCTGGTTCCATACAAATCTTAGGATTTGTTCCATTTCTTTGAAAAAAATGGATGGTATTTTGATGGGGATTGAATTGAATGTGTAGATTGCTCTAGGTAGCATTGACATCTTCACAATGTTTGTTCTCTCAATCCATGAGCACTGAACGTTTTTCCATTTCTTTGTGTCTTCTTGAATTTCTTTCATGAGTATTTTATAGTTTTCTGAGTACAGATCCTTTGCCTCTTTGGTGAGATTTATTCCTAGGTATATTATGGTTTTGGGTGCAATTGTAAATGGGATTGACTCCTTGATTTGTCTCTCTTGTCTTGTTGTGGGGTATAGGAATGCCACTGATTTCTGTGCATTGATTTTATATCCTGCTACTTTACTGAATTCCTGTATGAGTTCTAGCAGTTTTGGGGTGGAGTCTTTTGGGTTTTCCACATACAGTATCATATCATCTGCAAAGAGTGAGAGTTTGACTTCCTCTTTGCCGATGTGGATGCCTTTGATTTCTTTTTGTTGTCTGATCGCTGTGGCTAGGACTTCTAATACTACGTTGAATAGCAGTGGTGAGAGTGGACATCCCTGCCACGTTCCTGACCTTAGGGGAAAAGCTCTCAGCTTTTCCCCATTGAGAATGATACTCGCTGTAGGTTTTTCATAGATGGCTTTTATGATATTGAGGTATGTACCCTCTATCCCTATACTCTGAAGAGTTTTGATAAAGAAAGGATGCTGTACTTTGTCAAATGCTTTTTCTGCATCTATTGAGAGGATCATATGATTCTTGTTCTTTCTTTTGTTAATGTATTGTATCACGTTGATTGATATGCGGATGTTGAGCCAGACCTGCAGCCCAGGGATACATCCCACTTGGTCATGGTGAATAATCCTTTTAATGAACTGTTGCATCCTATTGGCTAGTATTTTGGTGAGGATTTTTGCATCCATGTTCATCAAGGATATTGGTCTGTAATTCTCCTTTTGGATGGGGTCTTTGGTTTTGGGATCAAGGTAATGCTGGCCTCATAAAATGAGTTTGGAAGTTTTCCTTCCATTTCTAATTTTTGGAACAGTTTCAGGAGAATAGGTATTAATTCTTCTTGAAGTGCTTGGCAGAATTCCCCCCGAAAGCCATCTGGCCCTGGGCTTTTGTTTGTTGGGAGATTTTTGATAACTGCTTCAATTTCCTTAGTGGTTATAGATCTGTTCAGGTTTTCTATTTCTTCCTGGTTCAATTTTGGTAGTTGATACATCTCTAGGAAGGCACCCATTTCTTCCAGGTTATCTAAATTGCTGGCATAGAGTTGCTCATAATACGTTCTTATAATTGTTTGTATTTCTTTGGTGTTGGTTGTGATCTCTCCTCTTTCATTCATGATTTTGTTGATTTGGGTCATTTCTCTTTTCTTTTTGATATTTCTGGCCAAGGGTTTATCAATCTTGTTAATTCTTTCAAAGAACCAGCTCCTAGTTTTGTTGATGTGTTCTACTGTTCTTTTGGTTTCTAGTTCATTGATTTCTGCTCTGATCTTATTATTTCTCCTCTCCTGCTGGGTTTAGGCTCTATTGGCTGTTCTTTCTCCAGCTCCTTTAGGTGTAGGGTTATGTTGTGTATTTGAGACCTTTCTTGTTTCTTGAGAAAGGCTTGTATTGCTATATACTTTCCTCTCAGGACTGTCTTTGCTGTATCCCAAAGATTTTGAACAGTTGTGTTTTCATTTTCATTGGTTTCCATGAATTTTTTTAATTCTTCTTTAATTTCCTGGTTGACCCATTCATTCTTTAGTAGGATGCTCTTTAGCCTCCATGTATTTGAGTTCTTTCCGACTTTCCTCTTGTGACTGAGTTCTAGTTTCAAAGCATTGTGGTCTGGAAATATGCAGGGAATAATCCCAATCTTTTGGTACCGGTTGAGACCTGATTTGTGACCTAGGATGTGATCATTTCTGGAGAATGTTCCATGGGCATGAGAGAAGAATGTGTATTCCATTGCTTTGGGATGGAATGTTCTGAATATGTCTGTGAAGTCCATTTGGTCCAGTGTGTCATTTAAAGTCTTTATTTCCTTGTTGATTTTTTGCTTAGATGATCTGTCCATTTCAGTCAGGGGGGTGTTAAAGTCCCCCACTATTATTGTATTGTTGTCAATGTGTCTTTGCTTTTGTTATTAATTGCCTTATATAACTGGCTGCTCCCATGTTAGGGGCATAGATATTTACAATTGTTAGATCTTCTTGTTGGATAGACCCTTTAAGTAGGATATAGTGTCCTTCTTCATCTCTTATTACAGTCTTTGTTTTAAAATCTAATTTGTCTGATATAAGGATTGCCACCCCAGCTTTCTTTTGGTGTCCATTAGCATGGTAAATGGTTTTCTACCCCCTCACTTTCAATGTGGGGGTGTCTTAGGGTCTAAAATGAGTCTCTTGCAGACAGCATATTGATGGGTCTTGTTTTTTAATCCAATCTGATAGCCTGTGTCTTTTGATTGGGGCATTGAGCCCATTTACATTCAGGGTAACTATTGAAAGGTTTGAATTTAGTGCCATTGTATTGCCTGTAAGGTGACTGTTACTGTATATTGTCTCTGTTCCTTTCTGATCTATGATGCTTTTAGGCTCTCTCTTTGCTTAGAGGACCCCTTTCAATATTTCTTGGAGGGCTGGTTTTGTGTTTGCAAATTCCTTTAGTTTTTGTTTGTCCTGGAAGCTTTTTATCTCTCCTTCTATTTTCAATGATAGCCTAGCTGGAATTAGTATTCTTGGCTGCATATTTTTCTCGTTTAGTGCCCTGAAGATCTCATGCCAGTTCTTTGTGGCCTGCCAGGTCTCTGTGGATAGGTCTGTTGCCAATCTAATGTTTCTACCATTGTAGGTTACATATCTCTTCTCCCAAGCTGCTTTCAGGATTTTCTGTCTCTGAGACTCATAAGTTTTACTATTAGATGTCGGGTGTTGACCTATTTTTATTGATTTTGAGAGGGTTTCTCTGTGCCTCCTGGATTTTGATACCTGTTTCCTTCCCCACATTAGGGAAGTTCTCTGCTATTATTTGCTCCAGTATACCTCCTGCTCCTCTCTCTCTTTCTTCTTCTTCTGGGATCCCAATTATTCTAATGTTGTTTCGTCTTAGCGTATCGCTTATCTCTTGAATTCTGCCCTCGTGATCCTGTAGTTGTTTCTCTCTCTTTTTCTCAGCCTCTTTATTTTCCATCATTTGGTCTTCTATATCGCTGATTCTCTCTTCTGCCTCATTTATCCTAGCAGTTAGTGCCCCCATTTTTGATTGCACCTCATCAATAGCCTTTTTGATTTCGACTTGGTTAGATTTTAGTTCTTTTATTTCTCCAGAAAGGGTTTCTCTAATAACTTCCACGCTTTTTCAAGCCCAGCTAGTATCTTTTAAGTCATGATTCTGAACTCTAGGTCTGACATCGTACTAATGTCAGTATTGAGTAGGTCCCTGGCAGACGGTACTACCTCTTGTTCTTTTTGCTGAGGTGATTTTTTTCATCTTGTCATTTTGTCCAGAGGAGAACAGATGAATGAGAGAACAGAATGCTAACAGGTTAAGAACGTCCCCATCAAATATACTGTATACAAATCAGAAAAGACCTGAAACCAGGGGAAAAGAAAGGGAAAGAAAGAAAGAAAGAGAAAAAAAAAAGAAAAAAAAGATAAAAACAAAAACAGAATACAAAAAAACCAGAATATGATCAAATATGATCAGGCTAGTGCATAGATCAGTGCCACACACTAGATTTTGGGCGTATTTTGGTCTGTTAGGAAAACGTGCCTCCTAAAATTTTAAAGGAAGAAAGACATATATGTACAAAATAAGGGTTGATACAATGAAGGGATGGAAGATGACTGTAAAGATGAAAATTATAAAAGATTTTATAAAAGGAATTGATAAGATGTTTGAAAAAAGAAAGAAGATTTAAAAAAAGAAAAAAGGGAGAGAATGTGATCAGGCAGGAGACTACAACAAAGCCATACACTAGAGATTCAGAGTATATTTTGATCTGTTAGAAGAAACTGTATCTCAAAATTTTAAAGAGAGAACAACTTATATATATATGCCCAATATAAGGGTAACTACTACGAAAGGATCAAATATGACTCTAAAAATGAAAAATAAAAAGTTTTTTTTTAAAAAAAGGGATTGATAAGATGTTGGTTGAAAAAGGGAAAAAGAAAAATTAAAGAAAAACAGTTAAAAAAATTAACTTTGATGAACTAATGAATCATGGTAAAAAAAAAAAAAGCCATGAATTCTATGTGCTGTATTCCCCTAGCCCTGGAGTTCTCCCGTTCTCCTTGATTGGTAAACTTGGTCTTGGCTTGCTGGCTGTTCGTGCTGATCTTCTGGGGGAGGGGCCTGTTGCCGTGGTTCCCAAATGTCTTTGCTGGAGGCTGAATTGCCCCACCCTTGTCGGTCCAGGCTAAGCAAGCTGCTCAGGTTTGCTCTCAGGAGCTTTTGTTCCCTGCAAGCTCTCGGTACAGCTTTGGAGGACCAGGTCGAAAATGGTGGCCTCCCAATCTCAACCCGGAGGAGCTGAGAACTCGGGGCCCCGCTCCTCAGTGCGCCCCCAGACAAAAGCAGTCACTCCCGTCTCCCTGGTCTCTGGCCGCACTCCGTGCTCACCTGGCCTGTGAACAAGCGTTGCTATTTCTGGCACCCGACCCCGTGTGGAGTCTCCAAACCCAGCAGATCCCTGCGGTGCGCTCCCGCACCGCTCCTTCCTGGGGAGGAAGGGGAGTCTCCCCGGCTCTGCCGCTTGTTGGGTCCCTGCTGGAGGAGCAGTGGCCTGACTGGGCCGCGGATCACAGTTTATGGCAACCCCAAGCTGAGAGCCTGCGCCTCAGCTCCGTCTCTGCAGCCGGCTTCCCCGCTCCGATACCTGGGAGCTCTGCCGCACTCAGGCACCCCCGGTCTTTCTGTGACCCCGAGGGTCCTGAGACCACAGTGTCCCGCGAGGGTTCCACCCCCCTGCTTAGCCACTGCAGCAACATGAGGGTATGTTCTTTAGATACAAGGGTTAAAAAAGGCCTCCGTGATGAGGTCTCACTGGAAAGAGGAAAAGAAACCAGCTATGTGAAGAAACCAGGAAGATCATTTCAGGCTCACAGCCTGGGGCAGCTATCCACACCAGAGGAGGGAGACTGCGGCATGTTTAAATGAAGCCACACTCGCTGGAATAAACAGAATGGTAGTGTGGTACCTGTTGAAGGGGAGAGAGCAGACTGCACAGGGTTGTGTTTGCCAAGGAAGAGTTTGGACTTAGTCTCAGCTCAACATAATAAAGGGTGTTACACAGGTAGATGGCATGATCTAATATATACCTTATAAAGGTCATCCTCGTTACTGTTTGGAGATTAAAGAAGGTAAAGTTGAAATAGGAAGCCTCGTTAGAAGGGTAATTCAATAGTCCTATGGCGAAAAAAGTGTAGTCTGGATTGGGGAAAGTAGTAAAAAAGAGGTAAATGAACGCAGAATGTATCTTGGAGGTAATAGTGGCAGAATTTGTCACTGGATTGGATAAGGGGGAGATAGAGAAAGGAAAGAATCAGGAAGAATTTCTAGAATTCTACTTTAGGTAACTAGATGGGTGGCAGTGACGTTTATTGAGATGGATCAGTCAGGTTGAGGGCAGGTTTGAAGAGGTGGAGGTGAAGAGTTCTTTTAGACATGATAATTAGGAGGTATCAGTGGGATATTTGGGGGAAGACATGGAGTATTTGGGTACACAAGTCTGGCATTCAGATGATAGGGATGGGCTGGAGACAGAAAGTTGGTAATTGTCAGAAGACACATGGTATTTTAACGTCATGGGAATGAGAACATCTAGAAAGAGAATGTAAAGAGGGATTCATGATTCAGCCTCAAGGAAGTCCAGCATTTAGAAGTCCAGCATTTAGAAGTCCAGCAAAAAGCACAAATCCAGCAAAGAAAACTAAGAGTGGATAGTGGGGTAATAAGAAAACTAGGAGCCAAGAAATCACAGAACCCACAAAGGGCTGCATGTTTCAAGAAGGAGTTGTAATCCATGGTGTCAAATTCTGCTGAGAGGTGAAAGTGAGGATTTATTTGGCCACCTGAAAGCCAATGGTGACCTTGAAAAGAGCAGTTTTAGTAGTGTATAAGCAAAAGGAAAATGGGAAGAGCTGAGTAGTAATTATGAGGTATGAGACTAAAACAAATTCCCCTAGCAAAACAAAACAAACCAAAAAATAAACAAAATCAATAGATTGGCAGGATCAAGGGAAGGTTATTGTTTTTGATGTAAGGTAGGAGATGCTAGAGCATGTCTGGTGATGTGAATGATTTGGTAGAGCAGGAGAAATTATGATAGAATACAGATCGGGTAACCAAAGAAATACAATCTTGGAAAAACTGAAAGAAGAACCAGAGAATCTGAGGAAGAACTGGCCTTTCATACGGAAGAGATACTTTCTCCACTGTAGTAGGAGGAAATGAAGAAATTGTTTCTGATGCAGGTGGATTTGAAGGTTCAGTAGGGAGTTAGCATTTAATAGTTTCTATTTCCTCAATAGACTGAGGTCATCAACAGAGAAGGACTGTGAAGTACAGGAGTGGGGAATTTGAAGAGAAAAGGCATGAAATTATCATGGGAAATGGACAGTAAGTCCACCAGAAGGACAGCATAGGGTCTCCAGACAGATAGGAGTACCCAACTGAAACGCATCATCATGGATTTTATTTTTAAAAGTTTGTTTTGTGACTTTCTCCATTAGTGTTCAGCTGCTGCTCAGGAGCAGGTGCAGAGAAGGAAAGCAGTATTTAGAAGTCCAACAGAGGAGCTTTGCAAGCCAAGTTCAATAGAGGGAGAGAGAAGCAAAGGAGCTGGAGCTATTTGTGAAGGAATTGTGATAAGAGACCATAGATTCTAGGCTGGGCAGGGAAGGAAGTCAAGTTAGGCAGGTGCTGACAGAAAATGGGAAACAAATGGGATCAAGGGATTAAGGGTCTCCACAAAGTCAAAGATTTGTGATAGAGGAGGTACCTGTGCAAGAAAGGCAGAGCGAGAGGAGGTGAGTTGGAAAATAGGTTTGAAATCAAGATCTGGGAAGTGACATAGTTTCTATTTATTGCAAGGTGCAGAGTATGATCATAGGAGTGAGGGGGCCAAGGAAGAATAGAAGAAAACATAGCTGGATGGGAGAAGCTCAAGGAGCAGACATCAGGGTGTTCAATGGCTCATCCATCTGCTGAAGTTTCTTATGCTTTGTGTAGAGGCAAATAGAAGATGTTTAGAAATACAAACCTTGAAATGGACCCACCATCTTTCCAAGATGTAAATGCCCCACTTGAGGCACATGTATGATCTATTCCAGTGTTAATCAAGCTTGTCCTTTATGGCTATACAACTATCAGTTGCAGTGCTCTTTATGGAACATCATGAAATATGGACATATGAAACTTAAAATAGCTCAACAAAATTTTTGCAGTATCAGGCACCATCTAATACTGGATTCTAGTTTAGATAAGTGGAGTAGCTGTTGTCAAAATCTTAAGAGAATGAAATTTAATGTACAGAAAATTCCATCCATTAACTTAATGTTTCCCAAATACTGGGGAAAGACATCCATCCCCCATTGCTCATTTTTTAACTTGAGAATGGCATACACCTGATGCTCTGCCCAAATTGGTCTCTAGGCCTTGGAGAGGAAAGGGAGTCCTGGCCCAGTAGAAAGGAGAGCTGAGAACCTCCACCCAAAGACTTAGTAATAAAGTGAGATAGAGCATCTCCTTCTTGGTCCTTGAAGGAGGGAACCTGAGGAGGCACTCTGAAAAACAACAGACAGCCCCATTTATATTTCTATATGGATCAAAGAATAACACATGTCTTCAGAAAACTGGCTGTATCTTTATACCTGGCATGCTCTTGTTGGTTTTATCCCCCAACTTCTTTTTTTCTAGTAACTACTGGTTTAAAGTCCCTTAAAGTGAGAGACACTGTGTATATGCTTCACAGCAGTGAGAAAATAGACCAGTAATCTTGAGGGCGCTGGAGGATGACTTCAGTGGGCTAACTGCAATCATTTATAGCCTATTTCTATTCTCCTTGGACCACTCAAATGGCTTATCTGAGTCAAACACTCTGTAACATGAGACAATTAAAAATAGAAAAGAAGTCTATTTATTGCATGTGTGATACAAAAGGAAAAGACAGAAAAGGTACCAGCCTCCCAGCCCCCTTGTCTATTCTGAGCCCGTGGGTAAATAAAACACACCCACAGATCTAGGCTTACAATAGACCTGATGTTAGAGGCTGATGAGAGAGCCAGAGAAAAGTACTGAATCTCAAGCCCTCATCCTGATAGGATGGGTCTAGCGCCACCTACAGCACCCAAGGACGTGACCAGAGCCCAAACTTTCTCTATGTCCCTTCCCCAAACCCCAACTATCATTTGACTTCTGGGGATGTTCAATGAACCAAAACATTCTTCTGCTGAATCATGTGGACCACAGAAAATTGTTTTGAGCTCATGATACCTTTGGAGCGACTATCAGAACCTTGGACAACTGAATGGCCTTGACTTCTGTCTTTTCCCAAGGGGAAAAAAACATCTACCAAGAAGATCCCATGCACAGAGTGCACAAAATGAAACTTATTCACCTTCTTCCTCTTAACCCCCAAGAGAATCCTAAAAGATATCATCTACTCAAGAAAGGAAACCCTTTCTTGGTAGAAAAGGCTGTGGCAGCTATGAAAAGGGACAGAAAACTAGCAAATCCTAGAGTCTTCCAGAAGAAAGGGAAAGAAGCCAGTCTGAAACATCTTCACCAGCAGGAGGCTTTCTGAAGTTATCCTGACAATAGGATGATAATTTGTGGAAAGTATAAATCTGAGACTTGGGGAAATAGCAGGTAGCAAATCTGAAAAGAAATGCCTTTCTCAATCCCCCATAAAAAGAGGGTATTATTATCACTTGATGATTTTCATTGTCTAAAATGCCCCTTGGGGGAAATCAATGGAACTGAGTGTGTAAAACCTCAAGAAAAGGGTAGAAATTGAGAAAAAGCACAGAAGGTTGTGAAAGTTGGGATAAATAGAGAAGGGGCCATTTGTCCACCCCCAAGTCGATCAGAGCTCACTGGTGCCCTGATAGAGGGAGACAAATGGGATCAACTTCTCTCCTTTTGTAGTTCTCCCTCTGAATTCCGGGCTTCTTGCCTCAAACTCTGTCTCAGCTCCCCCCACAGGCTGCTTCTGGTGTGCCAGTACAGGCTGGACAGTAATGGTGTGGCTGATTTTACTGCAAGATGAGAACAGTATAGTCATGTTCAGGTTATATGGGTTTAGATGTATTCACATCATGTTCTGCTCTGGCTACCCTGCTTTAGGTTTTAAGTTAACACTAAGATTCACACATATTACAGGAGTATAAGCCAGTACAGGTTTTTTAGAGGGTAACTTGGAACTACCAAGTCTTGTTCTAGGAATTCATCCTGTTAAGAAACCAGACAACAAGCTCCAAATGGAGTCACTTGGGCTATGCACCATATTAGCAAACCAAGACTTTTATACCTAACCTACCTGCAAGCTTCACTGTCTCCCAGGAATGTAATCTTTAACCAGGAATTCAATCTGGAATTACCAGGTCAGCGCCAGTAGGGTAAATTGTCTGACAGACCCTTTTCCATTCCCCTTAGGAGGGCGACTTTGCCTCAAACAATGCATTCTCTGCTAATAACTTCCTCTTTCAGCCCCTTTCCACCTTTAAAAACCTTTCCTTCTCTACATTTCAGCAGAGCTCCCTTTCTATTGCTCAATCTATTGCTCAGTTGCTGCCAGATTCATGAGTTGCTGAAAAAAGCCAACTTTATCTTTAAACTTACTCAATGAAGTTTTGTTGATTAGGGATGTACAAAAAAAAAATTTCATAGCAAGATTGTTCACAACAGTTCCATTTATAATTGTGAAAGCCTGTTAATAGACTAAGTATCCAGCAATAGGGGATTAGTCAAATAAATTGTTTGCATTCAAAAAATGGAATGTTAGGCAACCACTGAAAACAATAAGAAACAGAAATATTTACTAATTCAGAATTTTATTTACTATGTATGTTAAATGGAAGAAGCAGATCACAAAATGTTATTCACAAAAAGTAGCATTTTGGTAATCTTTACATAGATGAATAGAAAATATAAACACTAAGATATTAACAGAATTATTGCTGGATAGTGAGATTAAAAAATTTATAGTTTCCTGCTTTATTTATATTTTCTGATTTTTCTACAGTGAGCTTTTATCAGAAAAAAATATTTATCTTAATCGTTTTCCTTAAGAGTCTAAAAACATTTTCTAAGGTAAATCTCCCTTCCTCTCTCCCTCTCATTCCCATTTCCCCTCGCCAGAAGCAACCTATGTTCACTAGTTTCTTGGATCACTTTTCAACGATACTCTGTGTACATACAAGCATATGCAGGGAAAAAAAAATATTTTTCAAAACCACACCAAATGAAACCTAAACCCTAGGAGTCAGGAAGGGCTGGTTGCTGAGGAAGGAAATGTCAGGTTACTCTTCAACTACCTCTGGCAAGCAGGGCTGGTACCAGGGTGAAAAGCAAGACATGGCACTTGCCTCAGGCACAAAATTTAAGAGTACCAAATACTCAGTAGTCAAGATAAAGAATATGCTAATGTAGTATTTTAAAAGTCAAAATCAATGCAAGAAATCCATGAAGAACAAAATAAAGACAAGACCAGTGTTACTGTTCCTTCCTTCTGCCTCAGGCTCCAATATGGCTCCATCTGGCACTGATTCTATCAGTGAAGAGGAGAGAAAACAGAGCAGAACAGAATGCTGGAGGCAAGGGGAGAGGGGAAAGTGGGAGAAAGACTTGACCTACTCTGAGTTTTCACTCTGTGTCAGACACCGTGGCTGGCACTTTCTATCCATTATTGTAGTGGATGGAACACATCTATCCCACTCATGATGATTCCCCCTAGATGAAGGAAGCTTCCCCAGGTAGCACTGACCTTCTCTCCTGATAGTGTTGGGGACAAAGGTTAGGGGGAAAGAGAGGCAAAGATTTTAAGGAAGTGGCTCAAGCAACATGACTGGTTGGATGGACTGGGAGTGGGGGGTTGCAAAGTCCAAAATTTATAGACCTGGTGGGTCCCACCTAGAGATTCAGGTAAGAGTTGTTATTGTAGCTCAAGTCCAAAACTTTCAGGGCAGCAGGATGGAAACTCAGGCAGGGTTTCTATGTTGTAGTCAGAAGCCCAATTACTTCAATTTCCAGAAACCTCAGTCTTTGCTCTTAAGGCCTTCAGCTAATGAAATGAGGTCCACCCACATTAGAGAGGGATAATCTGCTTTACTCAGAGTTTACTGATTCAAAGATTAATCACTCAAGAAACTACCCTAACAGTAACATCTAGACTGGTATTGACTAGACAACTGAGCACCACAGCCTAACCAACTTGACACGAGGGGAGGCAAAATTTTTATTCCACCATTCTAGGTTCTTCAGCTGGTCTATTAATTGACATAAGACAGATTAACCAAAAAAATACAAATTTAATTACGTACATACAGAAGCCCCATAAAAAAATATGAGACCCCAGGAGAAGTCAGTCAGTTGAAGATTACTGTGCCATCCTGAGCTAGGAAATGAGATGGGAGGGGGAGCCTGGGTGGCTCAGTTGGTTAAACATCTGACTCGATTTTGGCTCAGGTCATGATCTCAGGGTCATGAGACCAAGCCCTGCATTGTGCTCCGCACTGGGCATGGAGCTTAAGATTCTTTCTCACCCTCTAACCCCTCCCCCCTCTGCTTGCATGCTCTCTCTCTAAAAAAAAAAAAAAAAAAAATGGGATAAGGACTTTGGGCTTCAAAAGGAGGGAAGAGGGTAATTCACAGGACAATAAGAATAGATGTTTGGCAATTAGATGTTTGCCCTGCCATACAGATAGGTCTTTCAGATAAGTTATTCCTGGTATAAGGTCTCTCTCTTAAGGTAGGCCCCCTATCTAAGTTCTTTTAGGTAGTTAAGGGAGAGGCAAAAGTTTTTCTTAAGTCTGCTGGATCTTAATTGCCTTCAGCTCAAAATAATCCACAGTTAAAAGTACCATATTCTAGGGTCATGTATTTTGCTCCCCTCAACGTATGAAATTAACTAATCACAGAGGGGTTTCCACCTCAAAGATCCTCTGCCCTTTGGCTCTTGTAGTGGGGTAAAATGGGCTTCTCCACCCCAAGATTTAGAAGATGGTATTTGGGAACAACACCTTTAATTATCATTAAATACAAAAGAGCTTTGCAATTTGGTCTCACATAGAAAGGGAAATTTTTTCACAAGAAATAGAGATGAAATTAAACTGCTAAAAAGAAATGAGGGTTGTTGAAGGGAAATCAATCTCTATTGTGGGGAGACATGTTTAAAGACATTAGGAGGGAAACAAGCCATTACTCCAAATGGGCCTTGCTCCCAATCCTTGCCACCATATTTTTCCCCATTCATGAACCAGAATTTGCCCTTTCATCCCCCAACCCTCAGAGAGGCAGCAGCTACTAAGGTGACAGTCCACTCCTCCCCACAGAGAGCCATGATAAAGTAAGGTGAAAAGAATAGCTATCAAGCCACATGGAACCCAGCCAGAGAAAGAAAGTGCTAGATTCACATGGGCTTTGCTTTTCTGAAGGAAAGGGAAATGTCTAGGGGAAAAGAGGGGGAGCTGGGACACCAGATGAAGAAAGGATTAAAAGAAAATGAGAAGGAGGGAGGAATACTGTGGTTCAAACTGTAATTCCACCCACAGCCCAGGAATGTCCACACGGAAGTGTCAGAGAGCTCAGCAGCAAAGCTTCACCCCAAATGGGGAAGGAGGGAGCTGGGAAATAGACGGGTTATAACACCCAATTTCTGGGTAAAAATAGGCTTAAATAATCCTTCTGGCCCAGCAGTAATACCCTTTTGGAACAACAGAGGAAGGAATATTTGCAACAGGCAAAAGAAAGATGGCACCCTCCTTACTGGCAGAGCAGCAGCTCCCCTGGGCAGAGAGAAGCACCAACCTGTGGCAAACAACTCAGCTGGAGAAAATGTAAAGCTCATCATTCCATTATCCTTCTGCAGAGGTGGGGGCCAAACACAGACAGGAGGGACAGAGATGACTGGAGACCACTATATGAATTACAAATGAAGCTAGCCAGTGACAATCACCACCAAGAGAGTCTCTTTAGCAGTCACAAAGCACATTCAAATCAGGATCACTCAAGGAGGGTTTTAACAACAGCTATTTACAAAATGCAGGCAAGGCCCAGGGGAAAGGGAGATCACTGTAACCCAAAGGGATAGGGAAGGTGCAGTGACCAGAACCCAGAAAGAATGAACCAGCAGAGGGCTGCCTTGAGAGAGGCGGTGGTCAAGGAGCATGGTCAGCCCAAGGCAACCCTGCAGAAAAGAGGCCAGAGGATAAACGCCCTGATCTTATACTCCTCTTTCCCTCCCATCAGCCACTGGGTCTCCCTATTGGCCAACTCAACAGAAAGCTAGAGGACAAGCAGCACATTATGCAGTCCATCAGGTCAGTCCCTAGTGAGAGCAGGGCAGAAAGAGCTGAAGAGTCAATCTAGCAGAGCAAACAGCAAGTATCTGACCCAGTCACCAACATCCAGGAGAGATCCCTGTGTGTTAGGGATCCTGCAAGGGGCAACCAGTGTCTAACAGCAGATAACTGGTCTGCATTCCTTTCGGCCTCCTACCCTGTATACACATGTAAGCACACCACATGCACACACATACACACACATGTGCACACAAACATACACGTGCATGTTCCATGCTTATTCAAAGTCTACAGAGGCTCCTCCAGCTCAGTCAAAAATTACCGAGATGAAACCAAGAGAATTTAAATTAAAGCAAGGGGAAAAAAAAAAAAAAAAAAAACCAGAATGATGGGCAGACTTCTGTAATTGGTACTATTTTTAGAAATAGAGAGTAAATGGCAGATAAGAAAACATGCCTCCTCAGAACAGGAAAGCTGATCAAAGAGGTTGTTCTGTTACTAGAAACAGAAAAAGAAGAAGCTGAGGAGGGTAACTAGAAATTGGGACCAGGGAGGCAGCCCTTCCCCTCCTGCCTCCTCCCCCACCTCTGGAACTAAGCATTAGCAGGGAGGAAAGCACAGTAGACCAGAACGTGAAAATTGACCTGGCTTTCCACTCTGGCCATACGACTTCCTAGATATGTGACCTTGAATGTGTTCCTGAGGACCAGCTCCAGATTAGGGTGTCTTTGTGCAAATTGTGAAACGGCATCCCCCTTTGAAATGATAAATTAAAAAACAAACAAAAAAACCCTCCTTCTGGTTGGATACAATCCCTCAGGGTACTTTTGTGCAGTGTCCCAACTGCCCAACTATATGTGGCAGTCAGATGTCACTTCACATCCGCACACCTCGGCTTGTTGTCTCCATAAGTAGGGATAATATCTACCAAAAAGGGAAACCCAATGTAAGAAACCAAACACAAGATAAGAAACCAAGGACTCAGAATAATTCAGGGCCTACTGTCAAGGTAGGACAGCCTGCCCCGACAAAGACTCAGGGGAGCATGGGGTTCTCTGCCATATGATAGAGGGCAGTGAAGGCCACATTCACGGAAATCTGAAAGGAGGGAGATGCTGGATTTAGGGATATCCAGTGACCGAATTCCAGTTTACATCATCATCATCAGTTTCTTGATCTAGTTTTCCACTTCTTAATCAATGCAGGGTGAAGACCAGGGGCTCTGGGGTCCCACCCTGCCAGTTACTAATTGATTTGGGGTAACTCTACTCCTCAGTCTCCTCATCTGTAGAATCAGGTAAATGGAGTACCTTTTCCACAGAGAATTATAAGAATAAAACGAAAGAATGTACGCGAAAGTATTTTGTAACTCACATAACATGAGGCTCCATTTTGTTGATGATAAAATGCTATTTCTGATGACCCCCAGGCTTTCTTCCAGTCTCCACCTGGGTCTTTTGCTCAGTTTTTTTAGGCACTTCACTGTCAGCTTAGGAAGTAGGTTTCCAGTGTCTGTCCCAGAGATGGTAGAGGAAAGAGAAGTCTTGTGTTCCAGCAGGAACACTGTAGGTGAGACTTAAGGAAGGACTTTCTAACATTGCAGCAGATAAGTAAATGAGAAAGTGGACTTTCTTTCTGGGGGAGAGGGGAAGGGGACCCTCTGAAGCAGGAGTGAGACCCTCATCTGCTGCGGAAAGTGATTTACAAGTATGTTTGGAATTACTCCTGGGACACTCTGAGCCTGAGAGATAAGAGCCATACTTATGAGCCCCTTCTAGACTCCTCTCCAGGCTCCAGAGGTTAATGTTTCCATTTAAATGGAAATTGAGTGCAAAATTATTAGCAACTGTTCAAAAAGAACCAAATTACAAGGGGCTGTTCTTTGTACAGTACAAACAGACCTGCCACAGATGTTCTGCACCTTAAATATTAAGGTGAGCCCAGCTGAAGGTCACTCATCTACCCGCTTAGGAGCTGAACCCCAGGAAATGTTTCATTTGGAACACAGACTCTGTGCAACCAGAAAACTCCCCAAGATCCTAGTGAGCCAAGAAGGATGGTCAAATGCAGACCTTCCAAGAACATCTGCAAAATACGGGTCATACCCATCCTCACCTCCTAGGACAGTGCCTGGCACATCCAACCAATCCTCACTGTTCACAGTTTTAGTATTTTCAAATTCGTCTACTTGCTGCATTTATTTGAAAGCCCCAAATCAATGTTCTTTCCCGTCATTTACTGACATGCACAGAGCAGTGAAAAATCTGTGACCTAACGCACATGTTTCTAGCTGAGATTGAACAAGGCCATGCTCTGCCTTCTTGTATCAGCTTGCATACTGTAAACAAGCACACTTTTCACGGTCTATTCTGTGCCATGTTTTTCATATTTCTGTGTATCTTCGTGTGTGTGTGTGTGTGTGTGTGTGTGTGTGTGTGTGTGATTTCTGTTTATTATCTGTTTAAAGGGGCTCTAAGTCCGGTGCTTCAGTGCTATCTGGCGTTCCCTCAAGCAAGACAACAAAATATATGGAGAAAACCCGTGTGTTAGATGAGCTTCATTCAGGCACGAGTTACAGCACTGCAGGCTGTGAGTTCGATATTAGTGAATCAACAATATATATTAAATAAGGTGTCTTTAGATAGAATCACATATAAAACAAGAGTATATACTGAATGGTTGACAACAATGCTGTGACCAGAGGCTCAGAAAAACCTAACCCTATATTTCCCTTAGGAGCAACAGTTCATTATTCAATAATCCAGCATTCGAGGAGACTTTATAGAACTCCTACAAAGAACAGAATTGACTGCGGTAGGTGTTGAATCAGTAATTATAACTTCACAGAGTTGTCTCTGGGCTCAAATGTGGAGGTACCGTTTTCAATAAAAGGTAATCTCTTGCCAGGGGGTTTAAAAGATCTTCCCGCCTGAATATTATGCAGCCATCAAAAGGAATAAGATCTTACCATTTGCAACAACGTGGATGGAACTGGAGGGTGTTATGCTGAGTGAAATAAGTCAATCAGAGAAAGACATGTATCATATGACCTCACTAATATGAGGAATTCTTAATCTCAGGAAACAAACAGGGTTGCTGGAGTGGTGGGGGGGTGGGAGGGATGGGGTGGCTGGGTGATAGACATTGGGGAGGGTATGTGCTATGGTGAGCGCTGTGAATTGTGCAAGACTGTTGAATCACAGATCTGTACCTCTGAAACAAATAATGCAATATATGTTAAGAAAAAAAATAGCAGGAGGGAAAGAATGAAGGGGGGGAAGTCGGAGGGGGAGATGAACCATGGGAGACTATGGACTCTGAAAAACAGACTGGGGGTTCTAGAGGGGAGGGGGGTGGGGGGATGGGTTGGCCTGGTGATGGATATTGAGGGCATGTTCTGCGTGGAGCACAGGGTGTTGTGCACAAACAATGAATCATGGAACAAACACTACATCAAAAACTAATGATGTAATGTATGGTGATTAACATAACAATAAAAATTAAAAAAAAATCTTCCTGCCTGTAAAAACTTCTTGCTTCTCAGCCCACATATTTCCCATGCTCAGATCTGCGTATACAGTGTAAGGCCCAAAGGGATCCACAGTGGGTTATGTCTTGAAGGCTTTGGCCACACAACCCCCTCCTTGTATGCATAAGGGTGTCCAAGAGACTGATGGAGAAGGGGTTCCATGATTGATAGCTAGGGCAGAGCCCTCTCATCTGAGGTTACATGAGACTCTCCAAAAACCCAGAGCCCTTAGAGCATCACACTGTGCAGAATCTAAAATTTAAAACCCCAGGAAGGGTACGTATCACCAAAATAAAAAATCCTGGAGGAATAAGCCCAGCCCTAAATGAGCAGGGCCCAGAGCCAGGACTGAGCCCATGCAAATGAGGACAGGAGCTGGGAAGTAGCCTCCAAGAGACGAGCGGCTGGAGAAAAGGCAGAGAACAGGGCTGACAGAGAGGAAGCCTCTTGTAGGGTGGGGGGAACAGGAGTTAGCGTTTTCAATAAAAGCAATGTGTTCCTATAAATGTCATCAGAGAAGGATTGCTATGACAAGGTGACCCAAGGCTCTAGGGGAGAGCCAAACTTAAGATGGGGAGAGGCAGAAGGGAAAAAATATTGCCATCTCTCAACCTTCCTGAGCAATTTGTTCTAGCACCAAACACACGTACCACTACCATTAAAACAAGAGCCCCGTGTTAATTGGACCCACCCTCCTTAAAAGGCAATTTAGCAACCTTTTGTCAATCAAGCTTGTCCCCTGGGATCTCACCCTTCACCAAGTGGCTTCTCAAAGCATTCCTCATGAGTTCATGGAATACTGTTCTTGAGGGCAGTGTTCTCCATCTACCACATTTTTGGTGATGTTTTCATACTCTTTAGAGATTGTGGTGCAAGAAATGGCACAGCTGACCTAATCTCTTTCTGAATCTGTCAGTGGGGCCCACAGAGCTGAGCAGACAGGCTGGACTGCTTGCTCAAAAAGCCCAGTCCACATCAATATCTAGATTCATCCGTACATACTGCATTGTCTGGCTGGGTGCCAGATGCCAACTCCAGAGGGTGTTTTAGGGTGGGAGTGTATCAGTAACTGTATTCTTCCCACTCAGGACAATCATTATCTAGAAGATCCTTCAGCAGCTTACCAACTAGTTAGAATCACAGGGACTGGGGCCCAGGACTTGGCCTCTGAAAGAGCTGTTTGGCTGGCCTGGAATTGTCTGCTCCTCATGTCCCTGAGCCATTCTAGCCCAGGCTCTCTGCAGGGCAGTCCTGTACCAGGAAGCATTTGGATCAGAGCTGGCTTCTGGGATAATGGCTTTTCCACACAGAGTTCCAGGAACTGGAAAGCTCATTAAAAGCATGAATCTGCTTAGATTTTTTTTAAAGGGAAAAAAACTCTCCACAACCATTCCTACTAAAACCTCATATTGGTAAAATCAGAAATCAGGACCCTGACCCTGAGAGAGTCCAGCACACTCAATCTGTGATGGACCTGAGGGCAGAGTAGGGAATGACAAGCTGTCTTCCCTCTCTTCCTGCTTCCCCCTACTTGTTCCTCATCTCTCTTTCTCTCCTCCCTCCCTTTCCCTCCTTACCCAAACAAATGAAAATATAAAACCGTGGGGGTGTCCAGCTGGCTACCATGACCATCTTGTCTCCCTCAACTGTAGATGAGGTGGCCACAGGTGCCTTCCAAAAATCCTGATGCCATCCTCTTCATTCAGGGAAATTCTCCTGGTTCCATTTATCACCTTTTACCTTAAAGCTTTCTTGTTTTCATGTAATTTACTATTTTCTGCCCAAGTGCCTTGCACCTGTATTTGCCCTCCCAGCTCCTTTTGCTTCATGTCTCAGCTGAGTGAATTTGGCTTTAATTTGTTTCTTTCTAGCTGGGTCTTCTTGGGTCACCTCCTCATCTCTACCCCACCTGGATCCAAAGCTGTGTCACAGTGCAGGGATCAAGAAGGTATGCCATAGGAAAGCCCAAATGCAAAGGTGCCCTGAATACTCAAACCCTGTGAGACTGGTTGCACACACTTACATAAGACCAGGGATTGGGGATGGAGAGGAAGGTTTACCAGACTCTGCATTAGTGTGTTTTTTTTTTTTTTTGCAATCAACATTTTTTTATTATGTTAATCACCATACATTACATCATTAGTTTTTGATGTAGTGTTCCACGATTCATTGTTTGCATATGACACCCAGTGCTCCATGCAGTACCTGCCCTCCTTAATACCCATCACCAGGTTAACCCATCCCCCCACCCCCCTCCCCTCTAGAACCCTCAATTTGTTTCTCAGAGTCCATAGTCTCTCATGGTTCATCTCCCCCTCCAATTTTCCCCCCTTCATTTTTCCCTTCCTACTGTCTTCTTTTTTTAACATATAATGTATTATTAGTTTCAGAGGTCCAGTGCTGTTTTAAGTGGACGCAGTGCACTGTTCATTAGATCCACACAGCACAGCTTAGGGGAGAGGGGAAGAAGAGAGGCAGAAGGGAAAACAAGTGAGTTGGACTGGAGGAAAATTTTGGGATTTGGGGCATCAGAGGCAGCTGTAGGAGTAAGACAATTAGGGAGAACAGGGGTCCTCGGATAATTGCTATTGTGGCTGGGAAATGGATCCCTCTTAACATTATTTAAGAGATCTAAGTAAAAATTTAAATTGTCATTTGGTGATTGGAGTGCCCTTCTCAAAATGCAACCCTTTACAGACACTAAGCTACATGGGATCATGGTTTTCTGACAATATCAAGACAGAGTCTAAACTCCTTAACATAGTTAGCCAGGTCTTTTACTGCCTGGACTCTCCTGGTCATCTGTCACATTGTTCCAGTCATAGTTCATATTTAGCCAGATGGAACTTACTTCAGATCCATTAACAAGCTAGCTTTTTTCTCCTTCTTTCTACAACCATCTTCCCCTGGCCAATTCCTACTCAAGGTTTTAGCTTACATACCGCTTCCAACTCCCCAAGTCTGGGCTCCACCTCCCTTAGCATCCTATACCACTCCCACCTGGTGTTCTCAGATACATCAGAACTGTGGATTAACTGTCTTCTCCACCTGGTTATAAACACCAGGAAGGCAGGGACTGTCAGTCTCCCTCACCACTCAGTCCTCTGTGGTTAGCAGTGTCTGATACATAATAATGCTCAGTAAACATGTCCTGAATGAATGACTCTTACTCGGAAATCACAAGATACCATGCTAACTTCTGACATTCTACAATCCCCCACCCCCACTGCCACTTATCTCTTTTCCTGACAGATTTCAGTCTCTAAAGCATAGAACTCACCCACCTCCTTCTGCTGGAACAGCAAGAATGGAAACATCCTGTTCTCCTGGTGTCACCCAGGGGGATCCATCAGCACGAGTAGCCTCAGTGGAATGAGAGAGGGCTGCATGGTGCAGCATCCTCCAACAGGCAGGTCTCTCACCAGCCATGTGTTCACCTCTCCAGGACTGTCTCTGCCAGACTAGATGTTGAACATAGCTTCAAAGAGGTTTTTTTGTTTGTTTGTTTTTTAGGATTTCCTTTCTCAGGCTGGATCTTTCTCCAGTTCCTCCAAATCCTTGCTGTCCTTAGGATAAGACTTACTCATCTCAAAAAAACAAGTATGTATTGAGCACTTACTGCATGGCAGGCCCTTTGTTTTGAGAAATTTATAGTCAGTAGGGGAGGCAACCACCTAAAGACATAATCAGAAAATGTGGAAAATAAAGGGTTCAGAGGAAAAGCCGAACACAGCATGGGACTTCAGCTCCCTAAGACTTTCCCGGGTGATTCTTATTCTTTCCCAATCAAGTCTGTTCTCCCCACCTATCTCTTTTTCAGTGATTCTTTTCCTTTTGCACCAGACACCTGGATCGTCCTGCTCATCTAGGCAGTTTCCTGGTTCCCGTCTAAATAGAAAGAGCCTCAAATACATGAATGTCCTCCTGGGAGGTTCTGCCTTCTAGCCTCAACTCTTCTACCCTGGTCATCCTTTGCTCACAAGGGAGTGACTTAGTCAAGCTCCAGATTTAAGTATCCGAGAATGATGGGCTGTGTGATCCAGGAAGGGGAGGCAACTCTGTCACTTCGGATTTTCTATGTGTACGCAAGATTTAACACAGACCTTTTTCTAATCTTGACTGAGACTGAACCCTAGAAGAGGAAAGGAGACTCCAAGGCTCATATTATGGGGAGTCAAAGTACCTTCTTGGGTAAGATCCTGGAGAGGGAATTTAGCAGCGTGGGCTTTAAGATCAGGCTGCTAAGGTTCAAATCCCAGCTCTGCTACTGACTGGCTAACCATCACCTGAGCTATTTATCCTCTGTAAGCCTGAGTTTCCTCAACTGTAAAACAGGGGTTATAACAGCTCATACTTCATGGTGTTTCTGTGAGGATTAACTCAGATAATTTATGTAAAGCCCTCCATACAGTGCCTGACACGTGGCATTCAATAAATGTCAGCTTTATTTTTGGAAACCTGTTTCAGGTATTGGGTAGCACAGTCCCCAAGCAAGACTCTGTAGGAGCCACATCTTGCTGGGAAAGCTAAAAAGAAGGTATTTTTTAAGAGATGACATTGATGGATTAAGTCCTACTTTTGGGCTCCCCGTGTTGCCTTCCTCCTTTAAGTTTTTTTAGGTGAATCTTAGATGGCCACCTAGCATTTTATATCAAACAGCCCTAGGGAGGATACACTCTGGAAAGTTGGCTACTCTAGCTTAGCAATCCAAAGCTTAAATGCAAGGACCCACTGGAATGAACAACAGGGAACCCCATCATCTGTGTCTGGAGACACTGCTGATGTCACTGCAACACCCCTGTAGGCCCCCATCTTTCCATCACTACCACCAGGAGTGATTTCCTGCTTATGTGTTTCCTGCTCATGACTTGGCCCCAGAGGCCTCACCTCCTCCACCACCCCCAACCTGCCACTCCAAAGATGTGGTCACTACCTTAAGCCCCTCAGGCAACACCCTGGAGTGAAATGAAAACTGCTTTCTCAGAGAGGTAGGGGAGCACACCTCACCCAGATGGTATAGTGGGCACCTGTCAAGTTTTCTGTCTGCCCAGCACCCTGTTAATGCCCTTCTCACATTTGAGGAATACCCTACCCTGTGGATCGTGTCCTCCCAAGGCACAAACGGGAGCAGTCACTTCCCCAGGCTCCTTTGCAGCTGAGACACAAGCAGGGGACAGCGAGGCAGCAGGGATGGGCTAGGTCACATTCCTGGGCCTGATGTGGCACTGACCCTGAGGGCAAGAGTAGTGATAATCAGCTTCCTGGCAGTGATGCAAACTGTAGCATCCAGCTGGCAGCAGTGGTGGTTAACAGCAGTTTTCTCATTAGGCCAGTTCCACAACATGTATTGGATTATCCTGGATGTGTAGCCTCCAGCCTGGTTCTCCAGGCTCCACTGATTTTGTAAGACACTCAACATCCTTTTACCAAACCTTTCTTGCTTAATCAGCCAGAATTGGCTTCTATTGCTTACAGCTAAGAATCCTGATTCTTACAGGTGAGAATTACAGGGACACATGGTGACAATTTAGAAATTGAGTCTGATATCTCTCTTGCTCAATAGTTCTGCTCAGTTCCTTTAAATTCCTTGTGGCTCTGGCCCTGCCCTGAAAGGAAAACTCAAATTCAAATGAATTTTAGGCAAAGAGAATAGGTGGAGAATGGACGAACAGCGTCTGAGCATGTGTCAAAACAGTTTCCTCCAGAGAAGAGGTCCACACCATCTTTGCTGGGATAATTCCAAAAGCAGGCTCCAGCGGCCACAGCTACAGGCTGAGACCAAGACCTCCTTCAGGCAGCTGACACACAGCAAACAAAAGGACTAAGCTTGCAGCTGAGCCCAGAGTTTGAGGGGTCCGAGACATCAGGCCAAGGGAAGGCAGGAAGAGTGATGGGAAAGACTGAGAAGTTCAGGCCAGCTCAGCAAGATGTGTTTCCAATTCCTTGGCTGCAACTCCTCCCATCCAGAACTGGGGAGCAGCCACCACTTTTAAGCCCTTAAAGAGCCCTGGCATTGCTAACAAAAATGCTGGCCAGCTGCCTGGTTGAGCATAAACAAATTAACCTTCTCAGACTCCTGGGTAGCTGAAGAAGGAGGACAGGGCAGGCCCTGAGAACCATACTGGGACATGTCAAAAAGCTCCCTGCTAAGGGTCTTCCTGTTTCCTAAAGACCTCTGATCAGGACAATTGTCTAGGAGAGAGCTGGCCTTGAGGCTCAACAACAGAGGAGAGATAAAGACACAGGGCAGCTGGAATGTGAGCTGGAGGTGTAGATCCCCCCCTGACCCACCTCTCCAGGGCAACTGCCTGGCTAACGTGCAAAAAGAATCAAAGCCAAGCTGAGAGACAGAGAGGGATGACAGCCCCGATGGCAAAGTGCAAGGCTGCGCACCTCTGTGCCAGATCTTCTTCTGTTTTCAGGAGCCAAATGGGTCCTCTTCTGCTCAAGCTAGTCTGAAGTGGCTTCTGTCACTTGCAACCATAAGAGGCCAGACCATCACAAGTTCCTAAGACAGTCTTATGGATGTGTCATGTCCTCTATATGCTTACCATTGATTTCAGTGGGGATGAGCCATCATTTCATGGAAGGTGAACCACTGTGCTTCTTCTGGCTAGAGAAGCATCTCTTATTCATGCTTTACCTATGAGCACCTCAAAATAGAACCAACATAAATCCAAACACATACAAAAACATCAGCCTAAAGTCATGACTAAGTCATAGCCTATTGGAGAAATTTCAGCATAAGTCTGCATAAAACATTAGTCTTTAATTCTGTATAGACTTAATCAGAGAAAAGATCCAGGCCTCCTCTTCTCCTCTGGCCCTTGCCCTTGCTTCTGGGAACCTGAGATTGCCAGACTAGTCTCAGAAGATACAGGGAACTGGCTAACTGTCCCTACAAGTCCAGCGCTGTAGGAGTCAAATAGAACAAGGCCCCCACCATTGCACTTCCCTGGCCCCCTCTTGCCTTGCACTGGCCATATTCAGGGCTCAGCTCAAGCTGGAGCCACACTCCCTGCATTCCTTCCTTGGGATGCTGGCACAGAGTTCTAGGCTTCAGCCCAGCAACAACCATGGCTTTGTTACCCTGGGGCATGGAAAATTTTCTCCCTGACAGCCTAATTCATTTGACTCTTATTAAGACACAGACCCCCACAGTGCTGTGTCCTCTACTGTGGTCTTTGACAAGCCCCTGGAGTGTCCCCTCTGTCTCCCTAGACTCACGGGGTCAGAAGAGGGGTCCTTCAGTCCAACCTCCTGCCCAGGACCCACCCTCCACAACCCCAACAGCTCCTAGCCTAGTGAGGGAGTGACTTCCCGAGAGGCAGCCATCCCACTGCAGGCATTTCAGTTGTTAGAAAGTTCTCATCATGAGCTAAAATTGACCTCCCTTCCACCCCATTCCTTCTCTATCTTATCATAGATGTAATTCATTCTTATATCTACAGAATAGCCCTGAATTTGAAAAGATTATTTTGTCCTTAAAAAAAATTATCCTTCAGCTAAACAATCCATCTCCTCTCCTAATTCTTATGGTTTTCAGACTCATAGCCATTCTATCCACTCTTGCCTGGATATTTTCCATTATATAAGCAATGGACTTATATTGTAGCATCAGAACCAAGGCCTACTCCAGATGAGACATTAAAAAAAATGCACATCAGACTTCCAGGGAAGATGGCAGAGTACAAGGATCCTAAACTCACCTCATCCCATGGATACAACTATGTAACACTCATATCTGTGTAAAGAACCCAGAAAGTGACCCAAAGACTGGCAGAACAGACTTTTCACAGCTAAGTGTAGAGAAAGAGGCCACACTAAAGAAGGTATGAAGGGTGGAGATACAGTCAGGAGCCAAATGGACCCACAAGACTGTTGGGGGAGAGAGGGACAATGTGGGCAAAGAGAGGGGAGAGAAAGAGACCCACACACCAGGAACCCCAGGCACAGGGAATCCATGGAGGAAAGACAAATCCCCATATCATTTAGGTTTGAAAATTAGAGGGTCCGTAATTTCATGAGTTCTTAAGATTAGTGGAGCTTAACAACTGGAACTTTAAAAATCAGCAGGCACAGCTCTGGGAGAGGTGAGGGAAAGGAAACTGAGTTCCCACCCTTAAAGAGACAGCACAATAGCCCCTCAGAGACACAGCACAGAAGCAGCAATTTGAAAAACGCCTGGGGTATACGGGAGTGAGATTTGTTTACAATCTCAGAGCATGTGCTGGAGGAACGAGGATCATTGGGAGACTTCTCCAGAAACAAAGGAGCTGGCAGGTGCAATTTGTTCTCCCATCTCCCAACCCAGACACACAGACACTTGCAGGAACTGGTATAGCACCAATACTCTCCACCTAACTTGCTAACAATGCAGACCCCACCCCTGCAGTTCTGCAGATCCACACCTTACAACCCAGCCTAGCAGGAATTTTCTGGGGCAGCCGCAGATTCCCTCCCTGCAGCAGAATGCATGGACCTTGCTAACACAAGGCATCCCCTTGTTCTCCTGCAGATATGCCCCTTCCAATACACTGTTGGCCAGAGCCCATCCAAAATAGTGCCACAAACCTGGCAGTCTGCAAGTAGCCCTGACAAGGGCCAGCACCTCTCCAAAGTGACTCCTGCCCTGGGGAGAGGAGAAGATAACCACACATCAGTCCAACTGCTGCCCCAGCAGTGAGCTGGGGAAGATATTGGTCTGACTATAGGCTCCACCCACCAATGAAAGCTTCTAAGGACACAACACAAAGTGTCTTGCAGTTTGGTACTACTGCATCTCTGGCAAATGCCTGGTCTGACTCAGACCCAGCCCCAGAATGACCCAGTAAAAACACAGGGACAAAACCCTGTCCATAACAAGCAAAGAGAGACATCACAGATGACTAAAGGCAAAAATGGCTCAGCCACAACAGTAAAGCACACACAACATGCATAGGAAACATCCCTGAAGAGCCAGTTTCTGAGGAAAAGGAGACATTGCACTGCAGGGCACTGCAGGGCACTACAGGACCTCTTCTTAAATAAGAACGCTATTTTCAAAAGGTATATACATGACCTTCCCAACACAGAAACAGTCACAAGGAGTTAGACAAAATGAGGAAACAGAGGAATATGTCCCAAATGAAAGAACAGGACAAAGTCACAGGAAGAAAGCTAAATGAAACAGAGACAATATGGCTAATAATCTAAAGTAATAATCATAAAGATACTCACTGGACTTGAGAAAAGACTGCAAGACCTCAGTGAGACCCTTAACAAAGAGACAGAAAACAAAGGACCAAATGGAGATGAAGAACTCAATAAATGAAATTAAAAATACACTAGATAGAAAAAATAGTAGACTAGAGAAAGCAGAAGAATGGATCAGTGACCTGGAGGACAGAGTAATGGAAAGCAACAAAGCTGAACATGAGAAAAAATAATAATAAATGAAAACAGACTTAGGAAGGGGCGCCTGGGTGGCACAGTCATTAAGCGTCTGCCTTCGGCTCAGGTCATGATCTCAGGGTCCTGGGACTGAGCCCCACATGGGGCTGCCTGCTTCTCCCTCTCCCACTGCTTGTGTTCCCTCTCACTGTGTCTCTCTCTGTCAAATAAATAAATAAAATATTAAAAAAAAAAAGAAAGAAAAGAAAATAGACTGAGGGAATTCAGTGACACCATCAAATGTAATAACATCTGCATTATAGGGATACCAGAAAGAGAGAGAGAGAAAAGACGAAATAAAATGTATATGAAGAAATAAGAGTTCAAAATATCCCAAATCTGAGAAAGGAAACAAAAAACCCAGATCTAGAGGGGCGGAGCAAGATGGCAGAGGAGTAGGAGACCTGGATTTCATCTGCTCTCAGGAATTCAGCTGAATAGGGATCAAACCATTCTGAACACCTACGAACTCAACAGGAGACTGAAGAAGAGAGTAGCAACAACTCTCTGAACAGAGAAGCGACCACTTACTGGAAGGTAGGACGTGCAGAGAAGTAAATCCGAGGCGATATTCGGGAGGATAGACGGTGGGGGAGGGGGCTTCCGTCGGCCGCTTCTGGCAAGTGAGAGCGCCACGGAGCACAAAATCAGAAATTTTACAAGTCGGCTCCACTGAGGGACGTCGCTCCAGTGGCTAAGCGGGGGGTGGAACTCTCGCGGGACAGTGGGGTCTCAGGACCCTCGGGGTCACAGAAAGACCAGGGGTGCTTGAGTGTGGCAGAGCTCCCAGGGATCAGAGCGGGGAAGCCGGCTGCAGAGACGGAGCCGGGGCGCAGGCTCTCAGCTCGGGGTTGCCATGAACTGTGA
The DNA here is from genome assembly GCF_037043125.1 of Eumetopias jubatus. NCBI lineage: Eukaryota > Metazoa > Chordata > Mammalia > Carnivora > Otariidae > Eumetopias > Eumetopias jubatus. The sequence goes on from NW_028274819.1 coordinate 104,424,565, forward strand.
TCCGCGGCCCAGTCGGGCCACTGCTCCTCCAGCAGGGACCCACAAGAGGCAGATCTGGGGAGACTCCCCTTCCTCCCCCGGGAGGAGCGGCGCGGGAGCACACCGCAGGGATCTGCTGGGTTTGGAGACTCCACACGGGGTCCGGAGCCAGAGATAGAAACGCTCGGTCACAGGCCGGGTGAGCACGGAGTGCAGCCAGAGACCGGGGAGACGGGAGTGACTGCTTTTCTCTGGGGGCGCACTGAGGAGCGGGGCCCCGAGTTCTCGGCTCCTCCGGGTGGAGATTGGGAGGCCACCATTTTCACCCCGGTCCTCCAAAGCTGTACCGAGAGCTTGCAGGGAACAAAAGCTCCTGAGAGCAAACCCGAGCAGATTGCTTAGCCCTGACCGACAAGGGCGGGGCAATTCCACCTCCGGCAAAGACATTTGGGAACCACGGCAACAGGCCCCTCCCCCAGAAGATCAGCACGAACAGCAGCAAGCCAAGACCAAGTTTACTGATCAAGGAGAAAGGGAGAACTCCAGGGCTAGGGGAATACTTCACATAGAATTCATGGCTTTTTTACCATGATTCAGTAGTTTTTCAAAGTTAATTTTTTTAACTTTTTTTTTATTTTTCTTTTTCGATTTTTCTATCATCTTATCAATCCCTTTTTTAAAAAAACACTTTTTATTTTTCATTTTTAGAGTCATATTTGATCCCTTCATAGTAGTTACCCTTATTTTTGGCATATATATACACGTTTTCTCTTTAAAATTTTGAGATACAGTTTCTTCTAACAGATCAAAATATCCCCTAAATCACTAGTGTATGGCTTTGTTCTAGTCTCCTGCCTAATCACATTCTCTCCTTTTTTTTAAATCTTTTTTCAAACAACTTCTTATCAATTCCTTTTATAAAATCTTTTATACTTTTCATCTTTACAATCATCTTCTATCCCTTCATTGTATCAACCCTTATTTTGTACATATATAAGTCTTTCTTCCTTTAAAATTTTAGGAGGCACTTTCTTCTAACAGACCAAAATACGCCCAAAATCCAGTGTGTGGCACTGATCTATGCACTAGCCTGATCATATTTGATCATAGTCTGTTTTTTTTTTGTTTTGTTCTGTTTTTGTTTGTTTTTATCTTTTTCTTTTTCCTTTTTTTTTTTTCTCTCTCTTTCTTCTTTCTTTCCCTTTCTTGACCCCTGGTTTCAGGTCTTTTCTGATTTCATTAGAGTATATTTGCTGGGGGCGTTGTTACCCTGTTAGCATTTTGTTCTCTCATTCATCCATTCTCCTCTGGACAAAATGAGAAGACGAAAAAAAATCACCTCAGCAAAAAGAACAAGAGGTAGTACCATCTGCCAGGGACCTACTCAATACGGACTAATATTAGTACGATGTCAGACCTAGAGTTCAGAATCATAACTTTAAAGACACTAGCTGGGCATGAAAAAAGCGTGGAAGTTATTAGAGAAACCCATTCTAGAGAAATAAAAGAACTAAAATCTAACCAAGTCGAAATCAAAAAGGCTATTCATGAGGTGCAATCAAAAATGGGGGCACTAACTGCTAGGATAAATGAGGCAGAAGAGAGAATCAGCGATATAGAAGACCAAATAATAGAAAATAAAGAGGCTGAGAAAAAGAGAGAGAAACAACTACAGGATCACGAGGGCAGAATTCGAGAGATAAGCGATACCATAAGACAAAACAACATTAGAATAATTGGGATCCCAGAAGAAGAAAGAGAGAGAGGGGCAGAAGGTATATTGGAGCAAATTATAGCAGAGAACTTCCCTAATGTGGGGAAGGAAACAGGCATCAAAATCCAGGAGGCACAGAGAACCCTCTCAAAATCAATAAAAATAGGTCAACACCCTGACATCTAATAGTAAAACTTACAAGTCTCAGAGACAAAATCTTGAAAGCAGCTCGGGAGAAGAGATATGTAACCTACAATGGTAGAAACATTAGATTGGCAACAGACCTATCCACAGAGTCCTGGCAGGCCAGAAAGGACTGGCATGATATCTTCAGAGCACTAAACGAGAAAAATATGCAGCCAAGAATACGATATCCAGCTAGGCTGTCATTGAAAATAGAAGGAGAGATAAAAAGCTTCCAGGACAAACAAAAACTAAAGGAATTTGCAAACACAAAACCAGCCCTCCAAGAAATATTGAAAAGGGTCTTCTAAGCAAAGAGAGCCTAAAAGCAGCACAGATCAGAAAGGAACACAGACAATATACAGTAACAGTCACCTTACAGGCAATACAATGGCACTATATTCATATCTTTCAATAGTTACTCTGAATGTAAATGGGTTAATGCCCCAATCAAAAGACACAGGCTATCAGATTGGATTAAAAAACAAGGCCCATCGATATGCTGTCTGCAAGAGACTCATTTTAGACCCAAAGGCACCCCCAGATTGAAAGTGAGGGGGTGGAAAACCATTTACCATGCTAATGGACACAAAAAGAAAGCTGGGGTGGCAATCCTTATATCAGACAAATTAGATTTTAAAACAAAGACTGTAATAAGAGAAAGAAGGACACTATATCCTACTAAAAGGGTCTATCCAACAAGAAGATCTAACAATTGTAAATATCTATGCCCCTAACATGGGAGCACCCAATTTTATAAGGAAATTAATAACAAAAGCAAAGAAACACATTGACAACAATACAAAATAGTGGGGGACTTTAACACCCCCTTGACTGAAATGGACAGATCATCTAAGCAAAAGATCACCAAGGAAATAAAGACTTTAAATGAAACACTTGACCAAATGGACTTCACAGACATATTCAGAACATTCCATCCCAAAGCAATGGAATACACGTTCTTCTCTAGTGCCCACGGAACATTCTCCAGAATTGATCACATCCTAGGTCACAAATCAGGTCTCAACCGGTACCAAAAGATTGGGATCATTCCCTGCATATTTTCAGACCACAATGCTTTGAAACTAGAACTCAGTCAAAAGAGGAAAGTCGGAAAGAATTCAAATACATGCAGGCTAAAGAGCATCCTACTAAAGAATGAAAGGGTCAACCAGGAAATTAAAGAAGAATTAAAAAAATTCATGGAACCCAATGAAAATGAAAACACAACTGTTCAAAATCTTTGGGATACAGCAAAGGCAGTCCTAAGAGGAAAGTATATAGCAATACAAGCCCTTCTCAAGAAACAAGAAAGGTCTCAAATACACAACCTAACCCTACACCTAAAGGAGCTAGAGAAAAAACAGCAAATAAAGCCTAAACCCAGCAGGAGAAGAGAAATAATAAAGATCAGAGCAGAAATCAATGAAATAGAAAGCAAAAGAACAGTAGAACAGATCAATGAAACTAGGAGCTGTTTCTTTGAAAAAATTAACAAGATTGATAAAACCCTGGCCAGAATTTTCAAAAAGAAAGGGGAAATGACCCAAATCAACAAAATTATGAATTGTAGAGGAGAGATCACAACCAACACCAAAGAAATACAAACAATTATAAGAACATATTATGAGCAACTACATGCCAGCAAATTAGATAACCTGGAAGAAATGGATGCATTCCTAGAGATGTATCAACTACCAAAATTGAACCAGGAGGAAATAGAAAACATGAACAGACCTATCACAACTAAGGAAATTGAAGCAGTCATCAAAAATCTCCCAACAAACAAAAGCCCAGGGCCAGATGGCTTCCCAGGGAAATCCTACCAAACACTTCAAGAAGAATTAATACCTATTCTCCTGAAACTGTTCCAAAAAATAGAAATGGAAGGAAAACTTCCAAACTCATTTTATTAGGCCGCCATTACCTTGATCCTAAAACCAGACAAAGACCCCATCCAAAAGAATTACAGACTGATATCCTTGATGAACATGGATGCAAAAATCTCACCAAAATACTAGCCAATAGGATCCAACAGTACATTAAAAGGATTATTCACCATGACCAAGCGGAATGTATCTCTGGGCTGCAAGGCTGGTTCAACATCCGCAAATCAATCAACGTGATACAATACATTAACAAAAGAAAGAACAAGAATCATATGATCCTCTCAATAGATGCAGAAAAAGCATTTGACAAATACAGCATCCTTTCTTGATCAAAACTCTTCATAGTATAGGGATAGAGGGTACAAACCTCAATACCATGAAAGCCATCTATGAAAAACCTACAGCGAGTATCATTCTCAATGGGGAAAAGCTGAGAGCTTTTCCCCTAAGGTCAGGAATGCGGCAGGCATGTCCCCTATCACCACTGCTATTCAACATAGTATTAGAAGTCCTAGCCACAGCAATCAGACAACAAAAAGAAATCAAAGGCATCCAAATCGGCAAAGAGGAAGTCAAACTCTCACTCTTTGCAGATGATATGATACTGTATGTGGAAAACCCAAAAGACTCCACCCCAAAACTGCTAGAACTCATACAGGAATTCAGTAAAGTAGCAGGCTATAAAATCAATGCACAGAAATCAGTGGCATTCCTATACACCAACAAGACAGAAGAGAGATAAATCAAGGAGTCGATCCCATTTACAATTGCATCCAAAACCATAAGATTCCTAGGAATAAATTTAACCAAAGAGGCAAAGGATCTGTACTCAGAAAACTATAAATTACTCAACAAAGAAATTGAAGAAGCCACAAAGAAATGGAAAAACGTTCCATGCTCATGGATTGGAAGAACAAACATTGTGAAGATGTCAATGCTACCTAGAGCAATCTACACATTCAACGCAATCCCCATCAAAATACCATCCACTTTTTTCAAAGAAATGGAACAAATAATCCTAAAATTTGTATGGAACCAGAAGAGACCCCGAATAGCCAGAGGAATGTTGAAAAAGAAAAGCAAAGCTGGCGGCATCACAATTCTGGACTTCCAGCTCTATTACAAAGCTGTCATCATCAAGACAGTATGGTACTGGCACAAAAACAGACACATCGATCAATGGAACAGAATACCGAGCCCAGAAATGGACCCTCAACTCTATGGTCAACTCATCTTTGACAAAGCAGGAAAGAATGTCCAATGGAAAAAAGACAGTCTCTTCAACAAATGGTGCTGGGAAAATTGGACAGCCACATGCAGAAGAATGAAACTGGACCATTTCCTTACACCACACACAAAAACAGACTCCAAATGGTTGAAAGACCTAAACGTGAGACAGGAGTCCATCAAAACCCCAAAGGAGAACACAGACAGCAACCTCTTTGACCTCAGCCACAGCAACTTCTTCCTAGAAACATTGCCAAAGGCAAGGGAAGCAAGGGCAAAAAATGAACTATTGGGCTTTCATCAAGATAAAAAGCTTTTGCACAGCAAAGGAACAATCCACAAAACCAAAAGACAACCGACAGAATGGGAGAAAATATTTGCAAATGACATATCAGATAAAGGGCTAGTATCCAAAATCTACAAAGAACTTATGAAACTCAACACCCAAAGAACAAATAATCCCATCAAGAAATGGGCAGAAGACATGAACATTTTTCCAAAGACATCAAAATGGCCAACAGACTCATGAAAAAGTGCTCAACATCGCTCGGCATCAGGGAAATCAAAATCAAAACCTCAATGAGATACCACCTCACACCAGTCAGAATGGCTAATATTAACATGTCAGGAAACAACAGATGTTGGCGGGGATGCGGAGAAAGGGGAACCCTCCTACACTGTTGGTGGGAATGCCAGCTGGTGCAGCCACTCTGGAAAACAGTATGGAGGTTCCTCAAACAGTTGAAAATAGAGCTACCATATGATCCAGCAATTGCACTACTGGGTATTTACCCCAAAGATACAAATGTAGGGATCCAAACGGTACGTGCACCCCGATATTTATAGCAGCAACGTCCACAATAGCCAAACTGTGGAAAGCGTCAAGATGTTCATCAACAGATGAATGGATAAAGAAGAGGTAGTATATATACACAGTGGACTATTATGCAGCCATCAAAAAGAATGAGATCTTGCCATTTGCAACGACGTGGATGGAACTGGAGGGTGTTATGCTGAGTGAAATAAGTCAATCAGAGAAAGACACCTATCATATGACCTCACTGATGTGAGGAATTCTTAATCTCAGGAAACAAACTGAGTGTTGCTGGAGTGGTGGGTGGTGGGAGGGATGGGGTGGCTGGGTGATAGACATTGGGGAGGGTATGTGCTATGGTGAGTGCTGTGAATTGTGCAAGACTTTTGAATCACAGATCTGTACCTCTGAAACAAATAATGCAATATACGTTAAGAAAAAAAAAAGAAGAAAATAGCAGGAGGGGAAGAATAAAGGGGAGTAAGTTGGAGGGGGAGAGAAACCATGAGAGATGATGGACTTTGAAAAACAAACTGAGGGTTCTGGAGGGGACGTGCATGGGGGGATGGGTTTGCCTGGTGATGGGTATTAAAGAGGGCATATTCTGCGTGGAGCACTGGGTGTTATGCACAAACAATGAATCATGGAACACTACATCAAAAGCTAATGATGTAATGTATGGTGATTAACATAACAATAAAAAAATATCCAGATCTAGGAAGCACAGATAACCCCCACAAATGGCAAAAAGTAGTGATAAAGAGAAATTTTTAAAAGCAGCAAGTGAAAACAGCTATATACAAGGGAAATGCCATAGGCTATGAGCTGATTTTTCAGCAGAAACTCTGCAGCCAGAAGAAAGTGGCAGGATATATTCAAAGCGCTGAAAGAAAAAAAACATGCAGCCAAGAATATGCTATCCAGTAAGGTTATCATTCAGAATACAAGGAGAAATAAAGAGTTTCCCAGACAAACAAAACAAAGGAATTTATTACTACTAAACCAGCCCTAAAAAAAATATTAAAAGGGGCTCTTTGAGTGCAAAGGAAAAACTTTTCACTCACTTACTTCAGCAGTAAGGAAAGTAGGAAGCACAAAGCAGTAAAACTAAGCCTATCTATAAAAATCAGCCAAGGGATTCACAAAATAATAGCATGTAAAGTATGACACCATATACCTAAACATGGTGGGGACAGGAGAAGGAATGGGTTCAAGCTTAAACAATCATCAACTTAATATAGACTGCTATATACATAAGATGTTGTGGATGTAGGTATTTATGTATGTAAACCTAATGGTAACCACAAATCAAAAAGTAGTAACAAATATGCAAAAATAGAGAGAAATTCAAGTCTATCACTAAAGGAAGCCAGCAAACTGTGAGAGGAGAGACCAAGAGAAGAAAGAGAGAAGAACTACAAAAACAACCATAAAACAAGTAACAAAATGGCAATAAGTACATACCTATCAACAATTACTTTGAATGTAAAAGGACTAAATGCTCCAATCAAATGACACAGGGTGACAGAATGAATAAAAAAGCAAAATCCATCTATATACTACCTACAAGAGACTACTTTCAGACCTAAAGACACATAAACATTGAAAATGAAGGGATGGACAAGCATTTACTATGCAAATGAAAGTGAAAAGAAAGCCAGAGTAGCAATGCTTATATCAGACAAAACAGACTTTCAAAGACCATAATAAGAGACAAAGAAAGACACTATATAATCATGAAAGGAACAATCCAACAAGAATATTTAACAACTGTAAATATTTATGCACCCATCATGGGAGCACCCAACCATAAAGCAGCTAATAACAAACATAAAGGAAGTAATCAATAGCAACACAGTAGTAGGGGACTTAAACATCCCATTTATGTCAATGGATAGATCATCCAGACAGAAAGTCAACACAGAAAGAGTGGCTTTGAATGACACTTTGAACAAGATGGATCTAACAGATATATTCAGAACATTCCATCCTAAAACAGCAGAATACACATGCTTTTCAAGTGCACATGGAACATTCTCCAGAAAAGATCACATATTAGGACAGCAAACGAGTCTCAAAAATTCAAAATGACTGAAGTCATATCATGCATCTTTTCTTACCACAACACTATGAAACTAGAAATCAATCACAAGAAAAAATCTGGAAAGAACACAAATACACGAAGGCTAAATAGCATGCTACTAAACAATGAATGAGTCAACCAACACATCAAAGAGGAAATCAAAAAATACATGGAGACAAATAAAAAAAAAAAAAACCTGTCTAAAACATTCAGGATGCAGCAAAAACTGTTCTAAGAGGGAAGTTTACAGCAATACAAGCCTACCTCAAGAAGAAAAATCTCAAACAACCTAAACTTACACCTAAAGGAGCTATAAAGAACAACAACAACAAAAAGCCAGTAGAAGGAAAGGAAACAAAGATGAGACCAGAAATAAATGAAATAGAAACTAAAAAAAAAAAAAAAAATAGATCAATGAAACCAGGAGTTGGTTCCTTGAAAATGTCAACAAAATTAATAAACTTTAACCAGACCCATCAGAAAAGAGAAAGAGAGAAAAGACTCAAACAAAATAAGAAATGAAGGAGGAGAAAAAACAATCGACACCATAGAAATACAAAGGATTATAAGAATATTATGAAAAAATTATCCGCCAACAAATTTGACAATCTAGAAGAAATGGATACATTCCCAGAAACATGTAACCTCCCAAAACTGAGTCAGGAAGAAAAAGAAAATGTGAATAGACAAATTACTGGTAATGAAATTTAATCAGTAATCAAAAGTTCCCAACAAACAAAAGTTTCCAAGAGCAGACAGCTTCACAGGTGAATTCTACCAAGCACTTAAAGGAGTTAAAACTTACTCTTCTCAAACTATTTCAAAAACAGAAGAGAAAGGAAAGCTTCCAAATTTATTCTATGAGGCCAGCATCACCCTTATATCAAAACCACATAAAAGACACTACAAAAAAAAAGAGAACTACAGGCCAATATTACTGTTTAAGACAGATGCAAAAATCCTCAATAAAGTATTAGGAAGCAGAATCCAACAATACATTAAAAAAAAAATCACTCAACATGATCAGTTGGGATTTATTACTGGGATACAAGTGTGGTTCAAAATTCACAAATCAATCAACATGATACATCACATCAACAAGAGAAAAGAAAAAAACCTAATGATCATTTCAATAGATGCAGGAGACACATTTTGCAAAGTACAATATCCATTCATGATTTAAAAAAAAAAACCCTCAACAAAGTAGATTTAAAGGGAACATACCTCAACATAATAAAGGCCATATATGAAAAACCTACAGCTAACACAATGAATGGTCAAAAACTGAGAGCTTTTTCCCTAAAATCAGGAACAAGACAAGGATGTCCACTCATCACTTTTATTCAGCAAAGGACTGGAAGTCCTAGCCATAGCAATCAGACAAGAAAAAAAAAAGGCATCCAAACTGGTAAGAAGGAAAACATTCACTATTTGCATATGACATGATCCTATATATAGAAAACCAAAAAGACTCCACCAGAAAAATACAAAAACTGATAAATGAATTCAGTAAGGTCACAGGATTAAAAAAAAAAAAAAACAATATCCATTGTTTTGGATGGAAATCCATTGCATTTCCATATACTAAGGATGAAGTAACAGAAAGAGAAATTAACAAAACAACCCATTTACAATTGTACCAAAACTAATAAAATACATAGGAATAAACAAAGAAGGTGAGCAAACTGTACTCCAAAAACTATAAAACAATGATGAAAGAAACTGAAGACAACACAAATGGAAAGATATTCCATGCTCATGGATTGGAAGAACAAATATTGTTAAAATGGCCATACTACCCAAAGCAATCTACAGATTTAATGCAATCCCTATCAAAACACCAACAGCGTTTTTCACAGAACTAGAACAAACAATCCTAAAATTTGTATGGAACAACCAAAGACCGTGAATAGCCAAAGCATTCTTGAAAAAGAATAAAGCTGGAGGTATCACAATCCCAGGTTTCAAAATATATCACAAAGCTGTTGTAATTAAAACAGTATGGTACTGCCACAAAAATAGACCCAGAGATCAATGGAACAGAATAGAGAGCCCAGAAACAAAGCCATGATTATATGATGAATTAATTTTCAACAAAGGAAGCAAAAGTATGCAATGGGAGAAAGTCTCTTCAACAAATGGTGTTGGGAAAACTGGACAGCTACATTGAAAAGAATGAAACTGGATCACTTTCTTCTGCCATACACAAAAATAATTTCAAAATAGATTAAATACCTAAATATGAGACCTGAAACCATAAATATCCTAGAAGAGAGCATAGGCAATCATCTCTGGCACCAGCCATAGCAACATTTTTTTCTAAATATGTCTCCTGAGGCAAGACAAACAAAAGCAAAAATAAACTATTGGGACCACATCAAAATAAAAACTTTCTGCACAGCAAATGAAACAACTAAAAAAATCTACAAGACAACCTACTGAATGGGAAAAGATATTTGCAAATGACATATCTGAAAAAGGGTTAGTATCCAAAATATATAGACCTTATACAACTCAACACCAAAAAAACCAAATAATCCAATTTAAAAATGGCAGGAGACATGAACATTTTTCCAAAGAAGACATATAGATAACAGGTAGACACATGAAAAGATGCCCAACATCATCATCAGGGAAATGCAAATCAAAACCACAATGAGATATCACCTCACATCTGTCAGAATGGCTAAAATAAAAAACACAAGAAACAACAAATGTTCACAAAGATGTGGAGAAAAAGGAACCCTCTTACACTGCTGGTGGAAATGCAAACTGGTGCAGCCACCGTGGAAAAACATATGGAGGTTCCTCAAAAAATTAAAAACAGAAATACTGTAAGATCCAGTAATTCCACTACTGGGTGTTTACCCAAAGAATACAAAAACATTAATTCAAAAAGATAAATACACTCCTATATTTATAGCAGCATTATGTACAATAGCCAAATTATGGAAGCAGCCCAAGTGTCCATTGATAAATGGATTAAGTATATATATATATATATATATATATAAAATATATACATAACATAATAAAAAAATTTTTTTAAAAAGAATAGACTCTTAAATATAGAGAATAAGTTGGTGGTTACCAGAGGGGGTGCCTGGGTGCCTCAATCGATTAAGTGTCTGCCTTCATCTCTGGTCATGATCCCAGGGTCCTGGGATTGAGCCCCACATGGTACTCCCTGCTCAGCAGGTAGCCTGCTTCTCCCTCTCCCTCTGCCCTTCCTCCCCACCCCCCACTCATGCTCGCCCTCTCACATGCTCTCTCTCAAATAAATAAAATCTTAAAAAAAAAAAAATGAACAAAGGGGAAAAAGAGAGAAACCAAAACACAGACTCTTAACTATAGAGAACAAAAAAATGGTCACCAGAAGGATGTTGGGGGGGGGGGTGAAATAGGTGAAGAGAATTGAGAGTACACTTTTTTTTAAATTTTTTTATTATGTTAATCACCATACATTACATCATTAGTTTTTGATGTAGTGTTCCATGATTCATTGTGCATAACACCCAGTGCTCCACGCAGAACGTGCCCTCTTTAATACCCATCACCAGGCTAACCCATCCCCCCACCCCCCTCCCCTCTAGAACCCTCAGTTTGTTTTTCAGAGTCCATCGTCTCTCATGGTTGGTCTCCCCCTCCAACTTACTCCCCTTCATTCTTCCCCTCCTGCTATCATTTTTTTTTCTTAACATATCTTGCATTATTTGTTTCAGAGGTACAGATCTGTGATTCAACAGTCCTGCACAATTCACAGTGCTCACCATAGCACATACCCTCCCCAATGTCTATCACCCAGCCACCCCATCCCTCCCAGCCCCCGACCACTCCAGCAACCCTCAGTTTGTTTCCTGAGATTAAGAATTCCTCATATCAGTGAGGTCATATGATACGTGTCTTTCAATTAAGAGTACACTTATCTTGATGAGCACTGAGTCATGTATAGAATTGTTGAATCACTATATTGTACATCTGAAACTAATATAACACTATGTTAACTATACTAGAATTAAAACTTTTTTAAATTGTAATGTAAAAAAAAATGCACATTCGTTATTTAAAATTGATCTCTCTCCTTCCCCCTTAGTGGCAGAACTCTAGAATTTGAATAGTTGGTGAGGCAGAAGTGGTTACTTGCCTCCATATGTTTTCCCCCCTTATTTTTCTTAAAAAAAATTTTTTTCTTAGCTGACCATATTGTAATCCAGCTAAAATATTTCAATTCCAAACATACACTGAAGATGTGTGCCCATGAAACTAATTTCTAAGCAAAGAGATGTAAATAGAAATGTGTGAGAAACTTCCTTAAAAGCCTCCCCAGGAAGGAAAAGGTGGACTCTTCTTTCTAACCCTCTTCTCCAACTGGCTTCTGGAACTCAGATATGATGCCTGGAACTCTAGCATAAATAACTAAATAAACTCTTATTTAATAATATATTTCTCTCTTGTTCAGTATTTGAGGGTTCTCTTAAATATACGTCCAGACTTAATCGTAATTTTATCACCCTAAAGTCACTATAATGGGTTATATATTTACCCCAAAGGACCTCTCAACCACATGTTTCTGAGGACAAGAAACTTCAGCTCCCAACATTCTTTTTTATTTTTTTAATCCTTTTTTTAACCCTTAAACTACTGAACACTCAGGAGTAACAGAGACTATAACAAGGAAAACCTTAAACCTGGTATTATAGTTTCCTAAAACAACAGAATTGTGTTCTTTCATAGCTTTGGAGGCCAGAAGTTTGAAATCAGTATCATTGAGCTGAGATCAGGGTGTCCATAGGACCTTGCTCCCTCCAGAGGGCTGGAAGGGAAAATCTGCTCTGTGCCTTTCTCAGCTTCTATAGCTGCCATCATTCCTTGGCTGTGGCCATGTCACTCAAATCTCTGCCTCTGTGGTCATATTGCCTTCTCCTCTTCTGGGTCAAATCTCCCTTTTCCTTTCTTACAAGGAAATATGACTGCATATAGGGCTCACCTAGATAATACAGGATAATCTATCTCAAGATCCTTAATCACTTATGCAAAGGTGCTTTTTGCCCTACCAATTAACACTCACAGGTGCTAGGGACTGGGACATGGATATCTTTTGGTGACCATTATTTTAGTCTTCCACACCCAGATATTAAGCATAACTCCTCTCAGAGTTTAATGCCTAAGACCACAGTGGTGGTGGTGTCTACCACCAGCTGCCATGCAGCAGGGACAAGCTTACTACCCTGCAGTCTCCTACCCAGAGTGCAGGTTCCCAACTCCTCCAGGACCAAACAGAAGAATCAGTTTCCCACGCTTGCCTCTGCCACCTGCTTACATACCCTACTGCTAAAAGCCCACCTGGCCCACTGTCATCTCCTGTACCAGCTGGCCTCTTCTTTGGATGACTGACTGTGGGATTGCCCAAAGGGACATAATCTAGCCCTAAGGCTCAAAAAGTAAACCAGTCACCTCAGAACACAGTGCTGGAAGATTCACCTCTCCATTTACTTGAAGAAAGGCAAGGCAGCCTGGAAGTTAGAGAATGTAGGCTTACCAGGTACTTAACCTCTTGGTTTCCTCATCTGTAACATGGAGATAGAAAAGCAAATACACACCTTGCAAGGGTTATGTTGTGAGAATTAAAATAATAAGAACAAAAATGTATGTGAAACATGTAACACCATGCCCAGCTCCCAAGAGAAGCTCAAAACATGGAGGCTGTGCCTCATCCATTCTGTTTTCCCTCCAACGTCTACCTGAACATCCTACTAATGTTGGAGTGAACTGTGGCTATGACCCAGACAGCACTGCCCTGCAGGAGCTCACACCCCCCCCCCACCCCACCCCCATCTGATTCCCATCCAAGTCACCTACAGTGGCATGAATGTTCCATTGCAGATTTGAACAAAGTAGCGGGGGAGGAAGCCATTTGCTCTTGAGGCTCTTGGCTCAGCACTTTCTCAAAACAGGGCAACACAGAAAAATTTACAGAGAAAAGTGCATTTGTGTGCAGGGCCCTGCAATGTGGTAGGATGGCTGGCAACTGCTAAAAGAGACACCCAACTTTCACAGGATGGGCCCAGGAACTGCACACTACACTGACCCTCTGCTCACTCCTCATACAAGGAAAGCAGCCCCCAATTTAGGATTTCTAGTTAAATGCTAAAAACTGGAGGTAAATTAATTAAGATATAACTTAACACCAGACTTCCCTCATCAACAGTTCCTAAGACAGGATAGGCAGCATTAATTGTTGCAATTAATTAGGCATTAAACTGATAATGGGTACAGCTGCTAACAATTAACAGCTAATTATGTCAAGCACTTTAACCATTTCACAAAAGAAATGGAAATTGGAGGGAAGAGAGAGATGGAAAGAGAGATGCAGTTAGCTCCAAATGCAGCTGGATCATGCTTTAGAGATGACAGGAAAAGTGAGTATCAGCCCTGTCCCCAGTGAGGCTGAGCTGCATGGAAGCCACAGGATTCTAAATTTGAACAGAGGAGACCTGAATTGAATTGACCTGAAGAGTGAGCAGAACCAACACGTGTCAAGCTTCAATCTCCGTGCCTGGTGGACATTAACCCATGTAATCCTCACAGTATTTCACGCCAGTTGCTATTATCATTCCCATTTTATGGATGAGAAGCTGAGGCACAAAGAGGTTACATGACTTTCCAAGATCACACATTTATAAGTGTTGCAGCCTGGGTTCACACGCTGGTACATTGACTCCAGGAGAGCCAAACAGACTGCACTAATTTGCTGAACTTTTCATCAAACTTAGACAGCAATGTTTTATTGGACCATGAAGTCAAACAATTAATTTTAAGAGAAAAAGCATCTTCTAGGCAGTTCGAACTAGAACAGAGCATTTTCTGAAGTACTAAAGCTGACAAAAATTCGTAAATCCAAATCACTCTCCGTTCAAACCAGTACTCCATATGTGCTCCTAAACTAAAGGCCTGTCTCCCTCTTCTCCACGGGAACCTGCTATCCTGCTAGGATCTGCCAGGCAGCTCCCTGGGGAACCTCAAGATCGTCTTCCCCAGACTTTGCAGTAAACATCACTGGTTGGTTTTTACTAGGGGCTTTTGTTTCCAACAAGCTTTATCTTTTCCATCTCCTGGGAGAGGGAAGGGAAAGGAATAGAAGAACCATGCCCAACTAGCCACCCACCCATGCCCATACACACGGGCATGCATACACACACACACCTTATTCAGAGGACATACTGAGGATGAGAGGGGTTGTAGCAAAAAGGATCAAGCCTACTTTTCCTTCCTTAAAGTCCAGAGAGATGAAGTGCCCTTAGCTGGTGTCCAGGGGGTGGCAGGTAAAGTCAGGACTGAAAACTTATGTCCCCATGCTACATTAGTACATCTCAAATTTGAGCATGCATAACGGTCACCTGGAGAATCTGTTGAAACACAGATTCTTGGGTCTCTATCCCAGAGATTCTGATTCAATGGATTTGGGTGGAGCCCAAGAAATTGCACTTCTGATGTCAACTGCCCCCAGATGTCAATCTGCTGGTCCACAGACCATACTTTGAGAGCCGCTGCTCTAATTTACCCCATTTCTGGCCACTTGTCCTTGCCCCGAGCATCAGACCTCATTTAAGGTCCACTGACTGTCCCCAGAGCAAGCTCCTTTGCCCAATCTGGCCCAGTGGGCTCAAGTGTTTGTGCTGGTCCCCTTGCTTTGGAAATTCAAGTTGTGGTACTTGGTCATCCTTGACCAGGACCAGTTTTTAAACAGAATCCAGGAAAAGGGGCCAAACAGGCCTCCTCTTCCCATTGCTTGTGCCACCCCCTGTCCCATCTTGCTTGAAGGTAGGGGAGTTCTGTTTACTATGAGTAAAAATAAAACCATGCCACATTCAAGCAGTACTGGAAGGACTCTGATTCCGTAGGTGCCCCACCTTTACTGATAAGATCTTAAGTCTCCCTTACCAGGACTCCCAAGGGAGCTGAGACCTGCCGCCTTCTGCCCTGAGGCAAGCCCTTCAGGCCCCCTCTGTGATTACCAACCCCCACTTTTCCTAGAGCTGGGACTCAGGGCTACCAGAGCCTTAATACCAAAATGTGAGCTGTAGGGGCCACCTCCAGGCCAGGGCCAGTCTGTCTGAAACAAAGTATGGACAGAAGGCCAGTGGAGTGTTTCATCACTGCAGGGAGCACCTTTGTGTGACTGGTTTCAGGCTGCATTTCAGGGTCGTGGAGGATGAGTTGCCCAGAAACACCAGGCCCAGCTAAGGTAAAAATCACCAGGCTTCTGCACCCTTTCCCTCAAAGGGGCTCAGAACTCCAGTCTCAGTATGGTGAAGGGAAGTTTCTGATAAAACTCAGACATTCAACATTGGGGACTTCATGTGTGATCTTTGCTAGGGTTATTTAAAAAGATTATAGGGGCATTAAGCATACAATAGAGTCTGAAAAAAAATCAGGAATAATTACTAGTGATATAATTTCAAGTGACCTAAATAGGCCATGATTAATATTTTGGAGTAGAATCTTCCTTTTGTTTCTGAAACCTATTCCCATATAATGACCTTAGACACATAATTTTAAGTACACAGATGAAATTTTTTTAATCTGCATGCACATGTGCAGACAGGCCAACATGCTAGTATAAAAAAACACATCTTCAGTACATAATATACATATTCATTGGTCCCTACACCCCTTCCATCCCCCACTCATCCAACAAAGATTTTTTTCTCCATAATGTCTCCTAGCAGCCAAACACAGGCACTGCTAATGAATATTAATTGATCTAACATCTTGTGGTGATGAAACTGTGCACATTTCCCTGTCTCATTTGGTTGCTAGGGAACCATGTGAGACAGCCATGGGGCCCTGGGACCTAGGCCTGTTAAGTGCAGGGCAGGGTTAAACCACAAATCAGAAATACTCCGCCTGATTAATTGTGTATGCCAGCAGCTATGTGTATGTATGTGGTCCTGTCAAATAAACAAGAAACAAATAAATATCAATAAGCAGTTTGGCAGTGGGCAGGCAAGGACTCCCCTCCTCAGGGATCTCCCAGACCATCCTTCCAGCTTAGCTCCCCTTCTCAGGGTTCCACTGGCACCACTGTTCCCTCTTCACCATTCCTCAAAGTCTGGAGTAGAACCATGTGATTGGTGCTGGGGGCCACACCTGGGAAGGGGAAGGAGGGAATGTGGTAGGTGGATACAATCACCCTGAAATTGCAGGCATCATTTCCATCCACCCAGTGCTCATCTCAGATGAAAACAAGCTGATGAATGAACCTGGCATGCTTGCAATTTTCCTTCTGCACCTGACTTAAGCTCGTCTTTCCTCCTCCTTATCCCTTTTCAATTCTGCCTACCCAACTAATAGAGAAATCCTCCTCACTAGCATTGGCCTCTGATATGGCCACCTCATCCCCTTGTACTGCACAAAGAACACACCTGATTGCTCAGGTTTCAGGACGACATCTCATGAACTCTCCTACTTCACTTCTTCCCTTTAGTCTTATTCCTGTAAGCCCTGACTTTGTACCAATTTTCCTGATCATTCTCCTTTCCTTTGGACTAGATACCCTCCCTACAAAATAAAGTCAACCTTGCCCTTGGGTCCCTTCCTGTGATATGTCAACAGGTGTATCAAAGGCTTCCTCTATTCTGTTTGGCAGGCTCCCTAAAGGGGAGGATTGGGCTCCTGTCTTGGCACCTGCTGGCCTGCCTGAGAAATGGAACAGTGAGTTTTGGTCCCTTGGAAGGGAAAGGGAATGAGGCTGGGTTTGGTGGGTGCTCTCATGTGGGCTTCATCCGGTTTTTCCTCAGGTACCTGAAATCAAGTGCAACCATGAGGATAATTTCCTTCCAAAGACTGCTCTGCAGTCCATTATAAATTGGTATTTATTTAAAATATGTACATATAGGGGCACCTGGGTGGCTCAGTTGGTTAAGCATCTGCCTTTGGCTCAGGTCATGATCCCAGGACCCGGGGATGGAGCCCTGCATTCCTGCTTGGCGAGGAGCCTGCTTCTCCCTCTTCTTCTGCCTGCCATCCCCCTGCTTATGCTGCCAAATAAATGAAATTTTTAAAGTAAAATATGTGCATATAAAAAATTCATGTTATTTCTTTCCATTTATTCATTTAACAAATAATAATTCAGCACTTACTCTATGTCCAGAATTTTCACTAGGCCCTGTGTGGATTCAATGGTGAATCCAAACTGACACAATCCCTGGTGTAATAGGGCTTAAAATACCATGAGGAATAAAAAATAATAACCTCACATATAAATATAAAATCACACCTGTGGTAAGTGTGATAAGGAAAGGCATATGGAACTATGGGGAAAGGAGCTGCTCACCTAATCTTGGGGCTCAGGAAGGGCTTTCCTGAGGACATTGACTATTTCTTGAGAAATGCTAACCTTGCATGCTCTGCCCTCCATGGCCTCACCAACAAGAACTGGTGCATTTCTTCTTGGTGCAGAAGGGGTTGTGGGTGCAAAAGGTTAGGCAGGTCTAAATGGAAAAGAAAGATGAACTTGTTTTCTTTCTCTCTCCCCACTATGAATGTGAAACTGTTGAATTATCACAAAGATTCCAAAGGAAATTTATGTCATCAACACACAGACTACTGGTAGCTGTAGGCTTCTTTATTGCTTAATGGTGTGTGTGGAGCAGAGGTCGGAGTACAAGTGCACAGCACTAGAAAAAGCAGAAAGTCCCATGGCTCCTCTCAGGAAAGGAGAAGGGTGGAGAGACATCCTAAGATGAGAGGATCCCAGAGTGAGAACATGGGCAGACACACAGAGGCAGAGAGACAAGAGAAAGAGGAAAGGCCTGATGCTGGTGGCCAACAAGGAGACCAGGGAAAGACATGGAACTGGGGAGACAGGACAGCTGCTGCTCTCTCCAGTTTCTACTACAAAACCTTAAGTACAATCCATATTTCCCAAATACCTTGGAGTAAATTTACAAGAGTTAAGGCTACCTTAACGATAGTTTAGAAAAACAGAAGCTGCCCCCAGCTACAGCTGGCAGACTAAGGTGAGAATTGGAAGGGACCCAAAGTGGTCATCCAGCCCTTCCACAGGAATCCCCTCCCCTATTTCTCCAGGCAGATGACTGGCTTCCGTTTGAACACAGAGTGTCTGGAAGATCACCCCTTCCTAAGGCAGCAGTTTTTTGTTTTTTGGGATTTTTTTACCATGGAGCCAAATCTTTAATCATTTTTTTCCTTTAAAATTTTTATTGTTATGTTAATCACCATACATTACATCATTAGTTGTTGATGTAGTGTTCCATGATTCATTGTTTGTGCATAACACCCAGTGCTCCACGCAGAACGTGCCCTCTTTAATACCCATCACCAGGCTAACCCATCCCCCCACCCCTCTCCACTCTAGAACCCTCAGTTTGTTTTTCAGAGTCCTACGTCTCTCATGGTTCATCTCCCCCTGCAATTTACTCCCCTTCATTCTTCCCCTCCTGCTATCTTTTTTTCTTTTCTTAACATATATTGCATTATTTGTTTCAGAGGTACAGATCTGTGATTCAACAGTCTTGCACAATTCACAGCGCTCACCATAGCACATACCCTCCCCAATGTCTATCACCCAGCCACCCCCTCCCTCCCACCCCCCACCACTCCAGCAACGCTCAGTTTGTTTCCTGAGATTAAGAATTCCTCATATCAGTGAGGTCATATGATACATGTCTTTCTCTGATTGACTTATTTCACTCAGCATAACACCCTCCAGTTCCATCCACGTCGTTGCAAATGGCAAGATCTCATTCCTTTTGATGTAAGGCAGCAGTTCTAATGCTAAGTATTTCCTCATACTGACAGCAAATCTGCCTACAACAACCATCTCTGCACCACAGATGAGATTGGCTCCTTACTATATGAGAGCCCATTAGATACATGAAGACACAACCTTCTTCACGTCACTGTCCTCATTCATTCACATATTCATTCCCTCTCCAGATGCTAACTGTAAGCTTACTCTGTGATGTCCAGTGACTGGGCCTTGGCAAGACAAGCTAGTCTTGGGGTACCTGGGTGGCTCAGTTGGTTAAGGGTTCAACTCGATTTCGGCTCAGGTCATAATCTCAGGGTCATGAGATGGAGCCCCACATCAGGCTCCACATTCAACGTGGAGTCTGCTTGAGATTCGTTCTCTCTTTCTCTCTCTCTCTTCCCCCCCCACCCCTCTTCCTGCTCCCACTCTCTCTAAATAGATAAAATCTTAAAAAACAAAAATGCTAGCCTTGCCCTCAGCAGCCCAGAATTTTCCTTGGGAAATATAGAGTATGTGGACAGTTTCCATTCAGGAAGGTTAGAAACGGAGAGAAGAGCCCATCCTTCTAGGGCATTTTAAGAACCCATTAAAATGAAATTGGCTGTATTTTTATGAAGATATTTTTTCATGTTCAGGTTCTATCTGTAGCCTTTCCATCCCATCCCATGAGCCAGACAGGACTTAATAAATGTGAATGAGGGTGTCTGATTGATTGGAATGAGAAATACCAGGCTGCTGGATAGATTCTGCCACTCAGATCCAGCCACCCCACATACAGCTAGTAAGAAACAATTCTTTGTATTTCAAAGAAACCTGACCTATTACCTCAGGAGATTAACTCCGTAAAAAGGAGTTGGAAAGAAGTAATGGAAAAGAGCTTCCTGGCCCTCTGGTCAACTCAAGAAGGAAGAGGGCATCTGTTCAGTATATGTCCTGAAATCTCCAGCCCCTCAGAGCCGTGGATTCTTTACCACAGAAGCATCCCAATAAGCTCCATGAAGTACAACACAACAGCTGAGATTTTTTTTACGCTGAAGACTCTTTGGGCTTTGAATTGGTTCTCTCTCAGGTCTACCTCGGGACTTTGGGACACGTGCTTCTTGACTGGCCAGGATGCAGAGCTGGCAGTCAGCAAAATGAGAAATGCCTGGAAACTGAATTTGGTTAGACACAGGATTACTAAACTCTTATGAAGTGGTTCAAGCCTCCCTCAGTTTGTCCCACGGGCAGTGTTCTGAGGGCCCTCAGCCTTCAACCTTATGGAGAAGGCAAATGGGTGACGCAGGCAGAAGGGCCGAATGTGGACCAATCTGGCCGTAATGCAGAGACCCATGGCCCAAGGAGCCTCAACCACTGCCCACAACCACTGCCACCCCTTGGTGTCTTGGAGGTTGGAATCTAAAATACCAAAACACTCAAATATTACTGTTAACTCTACTATTCGTTCTGATATTGGGAATCAGCCACTGAATCAGAATTTGGGGGAAAAAGTAGTTTTGAGATAGTATCTTGTCTTTTCTCTACCTCCCTACCAAACCATCTTAAACAAGGGAGTGTCTGTCCTCTGCTAGCATAAAAACAAACATGGGAATTTAAAATGGTGCAGCCACTTTGGAAAACATTTTGGCAGTTCCTCATAATGACAAACACAGTTTTGATCCATCAATCATACTCCTAGATATCCACCCAAGAGAAATGAAATATATTCACACAAAAACTTGAACATGAATGTTCATAGCAACATTACTCATAACAGCCAAAAATGGAAACAACCCAAATATCCATCATCTGATGAATGGGTAAACAAAATGTGGTATACATATCCAAACAATGGAATATTAGTCATTTATAAAAGGAATGAAGTACTAATGCATCCTATGACCTTGATAAATCTTGGAAACATGCTAAACAAAAGAAGCTGGTGACAAAAGGCCACATATTGTATGATTTCATTTATGTGAAATGTCCAGAATAGACAAATCTATAGAGAAAGAAAATAGACTGCCTATGGCTGGGGGCAAGGGGACTGGGGTGAGGCATGGGGTGGTTCTACTGGGTACAAGTGTTCTTTTGGGAATAAAATATTCTAAATATTCTATTTAGAATAAAAGATTCTAAAATTGGATTATGGTAATGGTTATAAAACCCTGTAAATGAAAAACCATTGAACTTTATACTTTAAATAGGTTGACTTTTTGATATGTAAATTATGTATCAAGAAAACCGTTAGGGGAAGGAGGAGGAGGAGAAGAGGCCTATTTTAGAGCCACAGAGGATAGTTTTCTGGTGCCAAGAGTAACATGCTCTGGCTCTCCGGATTGAGAGAGAGAGAGAGAGAGAAAGAGAGAGAGAGAGAGTGTGTGTGTGTGTGTGTTGCCAACATGCTCTGGCTCCTCAGATAGTGCATGCCTCCGTGTGTATGTATACATACTTTCTAGGTTCAGTCAGGAACACTCCTAGTAAAGAATTATTTTGGTGGCCACCAGTAAGCCATGCCTCCCTGTAATCACACCCTCTTTATGTAGTCCCCTCCCACAGTGACTTTGGGCATGGCCATTGACTTGCTTTGGTTACTGAGACATTAGCAAGCTTGATTCAAACACACTGGATTAGTGCTTGCACTTGCACTGAGGCTCTTCCTCTTGTAATGCTCTCACTTATGTCCCTGAGCCACTATGACAAGAGGCCCAGCAACACACCAGAGAGGTCACATGGAAAGAGAGAGAATGTCCCAGCCATCCCAGCTGAGGCAGAAACCATGAGGGACTCCATCTTGAGCGTTCTGGCCCCAGCAGCCATTCTTGGCACAAAGAACCACCCAGCTGAACCCAGCCCCAAGTACAGAATCATGAAAAATAAAACATCACTATTGTTTAGGCCATAAAATTTTTCAGTGGCTTGTCATGCATTACATACTGAAACCTCCTGAAAGACCTGGCAGCCTCCATCCTGTCGCTCGCTGATCTGAGGACGGACCTCATTCTGATGCCCTTGAGTTCTAAGAAGGATCTAAGAAGAAACATGATTTTAATGTGTGTATAACATGCCATTTGTCACTGTTGTTTAGTGCAATTTAACAATATCTATCTGATTGGCATATCAGTTAGCTCACATCACTCAGAACTGCTATATTCTGGGCTTGGCAATGAGAAGATTGATTATGGTTATTATACTAATGGCTGGAAAAATGAATTTCATCAGGAAAGTTGTTTTGAAGCTACAATGACAGTCTTGTGTATTGACTCATGAACATCATACTGCACACTGAGTGCTGATCCTAGGGCACCCCTAGCACTGAGATGCTGGAGCTGGCAGGACACACCTGATCCCCAGTAGAGTGCCACCAAGAGACAGAAATGCTATTTTTTTTTTTAAACATTTTCCCTAGAGTCTTATCGCTTTCCCCATTGACTGGGCCATCCTCAGCAAGCAAGGTGTTTTGGACAAAAAATCATGTATCTTTACCAATGGGCTGTCCACCCTCAGAAGATGACATGGGCGGGAACTTTCAGGAACACTTGACTTTACTAATGGCTCCAAGACATCTGCTTGCATGTACCCTGGTTGCTGTAGCAAGTATTCTGTTTTGAAAATATTAGCAGTACACATGTTTTCTTGTGTAATGAAACATTTTGACAGCTAAGAATACATCAAATAAAGGGTTTTGTGTGGAGTCTATTTGAAGGGTTGGAATTTAGTTATATATTTTAAAAGATAAACCTGAAAATCTGGGGGCTAAAAACAATGTTTTTTCTCTCCATAGCAGGTCCTCACCACTCAATTCAATTAATCGCCTCATTTTCCCCACTTTATCACAGTTACAGTTTTGTACCTGAAGCACAGGGTCCTGGCAGAAGGGAAGTCATCCTTCTATTCAGTGGAAGGCTTGTTTGGAATTCCTGACAGCAGTCAGAGGGACTGTGTGCAACCGCTGGTCTCCTCTCTGGACCCAGCTTCTCCACGGACTCATTAGACTCACAAAGACCTCCCCAGACCTTTACTACTGGAGAGAGAAAACGAGATTTGCCAGATGGTTTTTAGCAAGGGGCTGAGCTCTCACAATAACACAGCATTAATGAAATTCACCTTCTGAACCCTTTAATTTCTTCTAGTAGCACTTCACTTACAATCAGCATTCTTCTGTTCCTACTGCAATTTTCTTGTTTTGAAAAAATAGTGTCACACACGCTGTGATTAGAAGACATAGGACTGGCCATACTCCTTAGCACCCAGTGGATCGGCCGCACCTGAAAATGCTCACCAACCAGTGGTAAACAAATGGAAAGGACATAAAAGTTGAGAGGGAGTCTCTGTAATTGAGCTGCATAATGAGAGGAAACAGAAGAAGAGCTTCTATTAATAATGACACAGTAATTGGAGGTCATCCAAGGCGAGCCCTGGTACACTCAACATTCACATTAGCTTCACACAAATACCACTGTAGATCTTTCTAAAGGACTAATGTGGGCAAGAGTGAGGTTGTTTATCAGATTTATCTGGTACCAGCAGAACATTCTTCCACCTAGGGGGAATTGGGCCAGCCTAAAGCACTTCAAAGAGAGAGAAAAAATTTTGACTGGAGTCAGGGAATAATTAATGCAAAGTTCAACTGAACACCAAAACAGACACCATGAAGTCTAGAGCCATTTTCTCCTATACAAATTATGTGCAAATGATTTCTTCCTAAGGAACAGGACGCATCATACATGTGCCAAGGGCAGAACTGATGGGCCCTGGGGGTTGGTGGGAGGCAGGGGGCAGATTGCAGGGTGTGTATCCAATCGGATGTTTGAGCCTCCTCAATTCGATTTGAAAAACTAATTCCCAGCTCTTTCCTTCTGCCTACCTCCACCCCCTGGGCTGGAGTGAGGGAAATTCATTATTGTATGATGAGTCAATATCAAATTCTAATAAAGAGATAATTTTTTTTAAATCCCATTGTGTGTATGGCTCATTAAAACATCCAGATAACTCTTGGGTATATTAAAATTTTTCATTGCCGTAAATTATAATGGTATCAAAATAGATTTCCTTTGCAAAGGGACTTCTATTAATATGATTTGTATAACTACCTAAAAATGAGATTTGCACAGAGATAATCTGGAGGTTATGAACACCTTGTCTGGGTCAGATGTTAAAGCTCCTTTAAGTATCTAAGGTAAGACGACACCCTTCCAACTAATGGTTTGCTACAAGTGGGACTCTGCCCAGAGCAGGCGTATTCCCTAAGCTTCTTGGCTCCACTGTTCTCTCAGATTTCCTCCCTCACATGCCTGTCTGAACTCCATAAATAAGGAAGACAAGTTGGTTCTTGACTCACTCTCACCTTCCCAAAGAAAAACTGAAATTCATACCTAGCCACACAAGAGACTACAAGGAGCTTAACTGAGGTCAAAGGCTGTGTCTATTCTTCTGTGTGCCACACCCTACCCCCCCCAACCCCCTCCCAGTGCAAACTATAACTTGGGCATGGTAACTTGCAAACTTTCTAAAATGAGTTAAGGAAATAAATGAAAATATAAGATCTCTACTTCCACTTGCATTAAACCAATAGGTGAGAGGCACCAAGTCAGGGAGTGCTGAAGTGTCCCCCACAAAATTCATGCCCAACTAGAACTGGTGAAAAGGGTCTCTGCAGATGTAATGAAGTTAAGATGAATCCAAACTGGATGAGAGTGAGCCCTAACTCCAATATGGCTGGTGTCCTTATAAGAAGAGGGATATCTGGACATAGACACACGGATGAAAAGGCCACGTGAAGGTGAAGGCAGAGATTGGAGTACTGCACCTACAAGCCAAGGAACACCAAGGATCGCCAGCCACCAGAAGCTGGAAGAGGCAAGGAAGGATTCTTACCTATAGTCTTCTGAGGAAGCAAGGCCCTATCAACATCCTGATTTGTGACTTCTAGACTCCAAAATTCTAAGAGAATGTTTCTGTTGTTTGAAGGCACTCAGGTTTTGGCCCTTTGTTATAGCAGCCCTAGTAAACTAAAGGACCCCTGGGAGAAGACCTCAGGGTCTACAGGCACCCCCACTAAGAATTCAGTGAGAAAGTAGAGACAAGTTTAGACCACCTTCAAAGACGCTTGGGTATGAAGGAAGGGTCAACTATGGCACCGTCTGCTGGTTCTGCCCTCACCTCGTTTCTTCCTATCAAAAGAAAGAAGGAAAGAGACACAAGTCATCCATAGTGATTCATCAAACCTCTTGCTTCCCAGGATTTTGACTTCCTAATCCCTATAACTTTTACCTCCAGATCACACTAGCCCCTCACACCCTAGCTCCATGCTTCCCAACCAAAAATCTTAAAGCCCAATACTGGTCCCCCATCCTCAACCTTTAACCCTGACAGCCATCTTCTCTAGTAACCACACGTATTCATTCATTTGTTCAATCAATCAGCCCAGAAGCATGCCCCAAGGCAATGCAAATAGGACTTAGCATTCCCAATGTATCCCTTCTGAAGCCAACCTCCAAGTGTTAGCTGCTGTGTGTTCTTCCAAGGGTCATAAGCAATGCTGTCCATACTACTTTCTGTAATGATGAAAATGTTCTGTATCTGTGCTGTCCAATACTTTAGCCACTAGTCACTAATGTGACTAAGAAACTGAATTTTTAATTGTATTTAATTTTTACTTTAATTAATTTAAGTTTAAATAGTAATATGTGGCTCATCACTACTATACTAGATACTTTGGGTCTAGAAGCAATTTTTTAATCAGACACAAAGAGTCTCAAAGACATCACACACACACACACACACACACACACACACACACACACACACACACCTTCCAAGGATGAGCATTAATTCAGAGCATAAGGAGGAAAAGAAACGTTACCTAACTATTCCATAATTTGCAAGTCTATCTTGGCTCACAATGTAGTTAATAGCCTACATCACTACGCAAATCAGTATTAGTTTAATTCCTCTCCCCCAAACCCCTTTCAAATTGTACCCCTTTGGGCCACGGAGAATAAAAAATGGGCCCATTACTGAACCTCCCACTCCTTAATGGCTGTTCCTTTAGCGACATAAAGACCCTGCTGGTGACTTGAAATCACCATTTACAAGGGCTGGATTAAGTAAATTCTTAAGCAAGGTACCATTCTTTTCCCCCGTCTGGGGGAGAGTTGGAGGCAAGAAACTTCTTCCAGTTACTGTTACTCCATCGATAACCCCTCGGCTATATCTCCAGTTCTGCCAGAATTCCCCGCCCCCACCTACCCCGACAAAATAAAGTGGTGGGTTTGAAGCTCACCTCTGCTATTTGCCCAGATATAATTCCAACCTCTATTTCTTACAAGTGTGTGACCTTGCATATGTTCTAAGGGCATTTATAACATGGGTCAAATTCCTAACCGTGCAGAGTAAATGGAGTAAGGAATAGGAAATGCTTACTGCACTATCCCTATTTCTTTTTCTAAATAAGACTTTTTAAAAAGAAACCTGCATCCCCCTTATGAACAGATATTCATAAGTTGGAAGACATCATCCTTAAAATACATCAGGAAGAAATAGCCCCATACTGGCCCAGAGAGGACCTTGGCTACCCAGTGCCAAACACCTAAATATGGGCAACTATGCTAATGGCTAAAGTTTTCCATGTTAACCCAGATATTGCTGATAAAGGACACATGGTCTGAGAAGTGTTCTATGTGTGGTTTGCTCTGATCACCGTAATGGCAGCATTACAGTGTGGGGTTGTAGCTACAGAGCTCCTGACCGAGGGCAGTCAGATATAAGGTTTTTCAGCTTCTGTCTTGACACAGGCAGGCCTCTGGTTCTGAAATAAGTACAGGGCTTGTTTCTCTGACTTGAATCATAGCTGCCTGAGTTAGCCAAGGGAGCTTTTTAAGATTTTTCTCATCTCAGGGTGGCTCTCACTAGAGCCCTGTTTGATCAGTAATAAAACAGCTATCCAGCCACTTTGGCTGAGCACAAAATGAAGTTTGATTTTGGCAGGGACACCAATATGGAGGACGACTCCCAAGGGCACTCTGCTTTGTGCCGATTCAGGGCTATGATCTGGGCCTGGTGACACATCAGCTGAGTCCCCTGATGGAGGCACACGTGTCTGGAGCAATGGAAATGTCCATGTTGCCTGCTTGTGATTTCACCCTTTGTGTGGTTTGTCAGCTTGCAAGGATGGCAGGAGTTTTCATACCTTCTTCCTGTGCATGAGGCAAAGCTGGACCCTCAAAACATAGACCAAGGTTGCATTTAAGGGTACCCCTTTCCATCCCCAGTCACCCTCTGCCTCCCTGGTTCCCTACCCCTAGAATATGAATGGTAAAAAAAAAAAAATTTCATTTTCAATGCATATAAAAACTAAAAAACAAAAATGTCAGACTATTCTTTCTCCTTTTTAAAAAGCTTATTATTTTATTCCATAAACATTTATTGAGTTTACTAAATGCCAGAATCTGTATCTGACCTGGGGATACAGGAGGGAGATAGACATCAGAACACCCAATGTTAAAATAGATGCCTAGCAATTGAGTGCCATCGTCGGGGTCAGACAGACATGGGTGTGAGTGTTAGCACTCCGGGACACCAGCCCCTGGGACTCCCTTCCTATCTTACTGGCTATTCCTTTTTGGAATTTTGTGTTGATTCCTCCTCATCTTCCCCACTCTGAAGCACAGAAGGTGCCCCAGGATGCTGCCTTCTCTCTGCCATCTATACTCACCCTCCAGGTGACCTCCTAGGGCTTTAGATGTTCTCTCTATGCTGTGACTCTCATTTGTTCCTTGAGCCTTGAGAAATTTATTTCTCAAGCCCTGACCTGTTCTCAAAACCCCAGACTCATTGATCCAGCTGCCTGTTTGCCATCTCTTCGTGGAAGTCTATGAGAGCGCTCTCACACTTAAAGGCTCCCAAACTGAATCCTGATCTTTCCTATGCCCGACCCCTCCAGTCTTCCCATCTCAGCTGAGAGCAACTACATCCCTCAAATGGCCAAGACCCCTGGAGTCATCCTGGACTACTGCCCTCTTCTGCAACCCGCATCCAATCCATCAGCGAATCCTTTTAGCTCCACCTTCAAGAAATACCCATCACTGTTGCCCCCCTTGTCTAAGGTTGCATTGTCTCTCTCCTGCATTACTACTTCTTAAATGGGCTCTCTGCTACCAGACTTGTCTGCCCACTTTACTCTCAGTAAGGGGCCAGACTTAACACATTTAAGACCTAGATCACTTAATTCATCTGCTCCAATTCCCTCCAGTGGCTTCCTATGGATCTGAGGAGATGACCCAGGGCCCCCATCATCTGCACCTCCCCTCTTTCACCATGTTCCAGCCATAGCGCCTTCCTGCCTCCTCCTTGAACATGCCACACATGGTCTTGCCTCTGGGGTCTTCTCTTCCCCCAGGTATCTTCAGGACTCTTGTCCTCACCTTCTTCTGGTCTCTGAAATATCAGCGAGGCCCTCCGTTACCACCATCAAAAATAGTACCCATCACCTCCCTATGCACTCCCTATAACTTTGCCTTGCCTGGTTTTGCTTCATAGCACCATTCCTTTATGACACAGGTGAATTGGGTATTTTGTTTATTGTCTTCATTCCCTTACCAGAACCAACTCCATAAATCAGATTCTGTTTTTAGCCAAGGCTGTAATCCCAGAGCCTAAAAGAGTGCAAGCACATAATAGGAGTTCAATAAATGTCTGTTGAATAGATGAACAAAGAAAATACCTTTAAGGGTGGGCGGAGCAAGATGGCGGAGGAGTAGGAGACCTGGATTTGTCTGGTCTCAGGAATTCAGCTGAATACGGATCAAGCCATTCTGAACACCTACGAACTCAAGAGAAGAGCGAAGCGAATAATAGCAACAACTCTCTGAACAGAGAAGCGACCACTTACTGGAAGGTAGGACGTGCGGAGAAGTGAATCCGAGGCGATATTCGGGAGGATAGACGGCGGGGGAGGGGGCCTCCGCCAGCCGCTTCTGGCAAGTGCTAGAGCCGCGGAGCACAAAATCGGACCTTTTAGAAGTCGGCTCCACTGTGGGACGTCGCTCCAGTGGCTAAGCGGGGGGTGGAACCCTCGCGGGACAGTGTGGTCTCAGGACCCTCGGGGTCACAGAAAGACCGGGGGTGCCTGAGTGCGGCAGAGCTCCCAGGTATCAGACCGGGGAAGCCAGCTGCAAAGACGGAGCCGAGGCGCGGGCTCTCAGCTCGGGGTGGCCATAGACTGTGATCCGCGGTCCAGTGGGGCTACTGCTCCTCCAGCAGGGACCCAACAAGTGGCAGAGCCGGGAGACTCCTCTTCCTCTTCCGGGAGGAGCGGCGTGGGAGTGCACCGCAGGGATCTGCTGGGTTTGGAGACTCCACATGGGGTCGGGTGCCAGAGATAGAAACGCTCGGTCACAGGCCGGGTGAGCACGGAGTGCGGCCAGAGACCGGGGAGACGGGAGTGACTGCTTTTCTCTTGGCGCGCGCTGGGGA
Organism: Eumetopias jubatus; assembly: GCF_037043125.1. NCBI lineage: Eukaryota > Metazoa > Chordata > Mammalia > Carnivora > Otariidae > Eumetopias > Eumetopias jubatus. Next base: position 104,454,685 of record NW_028274819.1, read on the forward strand.
GTGGAGCCCGAGTTCTCGGCTCCTCCGGGCGGAGATTGGGAGGCCACCATTCTCACCCTGGTCCTCCAAAGCTGTACCGAGAGCTTGCAGGGAACAAAAGCTCCTGAGAGCAAACCCGGGCAGCTTGCATAGCCTGGACTCACAAGCGCAGGGCAATTCCGCCTCCGACAAAGACATTTGGGAACCACAGCAACAGGACCCTCCCCCAGAAGATGAGCACGAACAGCCAGCAAGCCAAGACCAAGTTTACTGATCAAAGAGAACAGGAGAACTCCAGCACTAGGGGAATAATGCACATAGAATTCATGGCTTTTTTTACCATGATTCATTAGTTTTTCAAAGTTAATTTTTTAACTGTTTTTTATTTAATTTTTCTTTTTCCATTTTTCAACAAACATCTTATCAATCCCTTTTTTAAAAAAACATTTTTTAATTTTTTTTCATTTTTACAGTCATATTTTATCCCTTCATACTAGTTACCCTTATTTTGGGAATATATATATAAGTTGTTCTCGCTTTAAAATTGTAAGATACAGATTCTTCTAAAACATCAAAATATCCCCTAAATCACTAGTGTATGGCTTTGTTCTAGTCTCCTGCCTGATCACATTCTCTCCCTTTTTTTTAATCATCTTCTTTCTTTTTTCAAACAACTTCTTATCTTATCAATTCCTTTTGTAAAATCTTTTATCATTTTCATCTTTACAATCATCTTCCATCCCTTCATTCTATCAACCCTTATTTTGTACATATATGTCTTTCTTCCTTTAAAATTTTAGGAGGCACTTTTTCCTAACAGACCAAAATACCCAAAATCCAGTATGTGGCACTGATCTATGCACCAGCCTGATCATATTTGATCATATCCTGTTTTTTTTGTGTGTTGTTCTGTTTTTGTTTTTCTCTTTTTCTTTTTTTTTCTTTCTTTTTTCTTTCTTTCCCTATCTTTTTCCCTGGTTTCAGATCTTTTCTGATTTGTATAGAGTATCTTTGCTGGGGACGTTGTTAAACTGTTAGCATTTTGTTCTCTCATTCATCCATTCTCCTCTGGACAAAATGACAAGACGAAAAAAATCACCTCAGCAAAAAGAACAAGAGGTAGTACCGTCAGCCATGGACCTACTCAATACGGACATTAGTACGATGTCGGACTTCGAGTTCAGAATCACGACTTTAAAGACACTAGCTGGGCTTGAAAAAGCGTGGAAGTTATTAGAGAAACACTTTCTAGAGAAATAAAAGAACTAAAATCTAACCAAGTCAAAATCAAAAAGGCTATTTATGAGGTGCAATCAAAAATGGGGGCACTAACTGCTAGGATAAATGAGGCAGAAGAGAGAATCAGCGATATAGAAGACCAAATGATGGAAAATAAAGAGGCTGAGAAAAAGAGAGACAAACAACTACAGGATTGCGAGGGCAGAATTCAAGAGATAAGCAATACGATAAGATGAAACAACATTAGAATAATTGAAGAAGAAGAAGAAGAAAGAGAGAGAGGGGCAGAAGGTATATTGGGGCAAATAATAGCAGAGAATTTCCCTAATGTGAGGAAGGAAACAGGCACCAAAATCCAGGAGGCAGAGAGAACCCTCTCAAAATCAATAAAAATAGGTCAACACCCCAACATCTAATAGTAAAACTTACGAGTCTCAGAGACAAAGAGAAAATCCTGAAAGCAGCACAGGAGAAGAGATATGTAACCAAAAATGGTAGAAATATTAGATTGGCAACAGACCTATCCACAGAGACCTGGCAGGCCACAAAGGACTGGCATGAGATCTTCAAAGGACTAAACGAGAAAAATATGCAGCCAAGAATACTATATCCAGCTAGGCTGTCATTGAAAATAAAAGGAGAGATAAAAACCTTCCAGGACAAACAAAACCTAAAGGAATTTGCAAACACAAAACCAGCCCTCCAAGAAAAATTGAAAGGGGTCCTCTAAGCAAAGAGAGAGCCTAAAAGCAGCATCGACCAGAAAGGAACAGAGACAATATACAGTAACAGTCACCTTACAGGCAATACAATGGCACTAAATTCATACCTTTCAATAGTTATCCTAAATGTAAATCGGCTCAATGCCCCAATCAAAAGACACAGGCTATCAGATTGGATTAAAAAACAAGACCCATCGATATGCTGTCAGCAAGAGACTCATTTTAGACCCAAAGACACCCCCACATTGAAAGTGAGGGGGTGGGAAACCATTTACCATGCTAATGGACACCAAAGGAAAGCTGGGGTGGCAATCCTTATATCAGACAAATTAGATTTTAAAACAAAAACTGTAATAAGAGTAGAAGAAGGACACTATATCCTACTTAAAGGGTCTATCCAACAAGAAGATCTAACAATTGTAAAAATCTATGCCGCTAACATGGGAGCAGCCAATTAGATAAGGAAATTAATAACAAAAGCAAAGAAACACATTGACAACAATACAATAATAGTGGGGGAGTTTAACACCCCCTCACTGAAATGGACAGATCATCTAAGCAAAAGATCAACAAGGAAATAAAGACTTTCAATGACACACTGGACCAAATGGACTTCACAGACATATTCAGGACATTCCATCCCAAAGCAACATTCTTCTCTAGTGCCCATGGAATACACATTCTTCTCTAGTGCCCATGGAACACTCTCCAGAATTGATCCCATCCTAGGTCACAAATCAGGTCTTAACCGGTACCAAAAGATTGGGATCATTCCCTGCATATTTTCAGACCACAATGCTTTGAAACTAGAACTCAGTCACAAGAGGAAAGTTGGAAAGAACTCAAATACATGGAGGCTAAAGAGCATCCTACTAAAGAATGAATGGGTCAACCAGGAAATTAAAGAAGAATTTAAAAAATTCATGGAAACCAATGAAAATGAAAACACAACTCTTCAAAATCTCTGGGATACAGCAAAGACAGTCCTGAGAGGAAAGTATATAGCAATACAAGCCTTTCTCAAGAAACAAGAAAGGTCTCAAATACACAACCTAACCCTACACCTAAAGGAGCTAGAGAAAAAACAGCAAATAGACCCTAAACCCAGCAGAAGAGAAATAATAAAGATCAGAGCAGAAATCAATGAACTAGAAACCAAAAGAACAGGAGAACAGATCAACGAAACTAGGAGCTGGTTCTTTGAAAGAATTAACAAGATTGATAAAACCCTGGCCAGACTGATCAAAAAGAAAAGAGAAATGACCCAAATCAACAAAATCATGAATGAAAGAGGAGAGATCACAACCAACACCAAAGAAATACAAACAATTATAAGAACATATTATGAGCAACTCTATGCCAGCAAATTAGATAACCTGGAAGAAATGGGTGCATTCCTAGAGATGTATCAACTACCAAAACTGAACCAGGAAGAAATAGAAAACCTGAACAGACGTATAATCACTAAGGAAATTGAAGCAGTCATCTAAAATCTCCCAACAAACAAAAGCCCAGGGCCAGATGGCTTCCCAGGGGAATTCTATCAGACATTTAAAGAAGAATTAATACCTATTCTCCTGAAACTGTTCCAAAAAATAGAAATGGAAGGAAAACTTGCAAACTCATTTTATGAGGTCAGCATCACCTTGATCCCAAAACCAGACAAAGACCCCATCCAAAAGGAGAATTACAGACCGATATCCTTGATGAACATGGATGCAAAAATTCACCAAAATACTAGCCAATAGGATCCAACAGTACTTTAAAAGGATTATTCAGGGCACCTGGGTGGCTCAGTTGGTTGAGCGACTGCCTTCGGCTCAGGTCATGATCCTAGAGTCCCGGGATCGAGTCCCACTTCGGGCTTCCTGCTCAGCAGGGAGTCTGCTTCTCCCTCTGACCCTCTACCCTCTCGTGCTTTCTCTCTCTCATTCCCTATCTCTCTCAAATAAATAAATAAAATCTTTAAAAAATTAAATAAATAAAAAAAAATGAAAGGATTATTCACCATGACCAAGTGGGATTTATCCCTGGGCTGCAAGGTTGGTTCAACATCCACAAATCAATCAACGTGATACAATACATTAACAAAAGAAAGAACAAGAATCATATGATCCTCTCAATAGATGCAGAAAAAGCATTTGACAAAGTACAGCATCCTTCCTTGATCAAAACTCTTCAGAGTATAGGGATAGAGGGTACCTACCTCAATATCATAAAAGCCATCTATGAAAAACCTACAGCGAATATCATTCTCAATGGGGTAAAGCTGAGAGCTTTCCCCCTAAGGTCAGGAACGCGGCAGGGATGTCCCCTATCACCACTGCTATTCAACATAGTTTTAGAAGTCCTAGCCACAGCAATCAGACAAGAAAAGGAAATCAAAGACATCCAAATCGGCAAAGAGGAAGTCAAACTCTCACTCTTTGCAGATGATATGATACTGTATGTGGAAAACCCAAAAGACTCCACCCCAAAACTGCTAGAACTCATACAGGAATTCAGTAAAGTAGCAGGATATAAAATCAATGCACAGAAATCAGTGGCATTCCTATACACCAACAAGAAGACAGAAGAGAGAGAAATTAAGGAGTAGATCCCATTTACAACTGCACCCAAAACCATAAGATACCTAGGAATAAATCTCACCAAAGAGGTAAAGCATCTGTACTCAGAAAACTATAAAATACTCATGAAAGAAATTGAGGAAGACACAAAGAAATGGAAAAACGTTCCATGCTCATGGATTGGAAGAACAAACATTGTGAAGATGTCAGTGCTACCTAGAGCAATCTACACATTCAATGCAATCCCCATCAAAATACCATCCACTTCTTTCAAAGAAATGGAACAAATAATCCTAAAATTTTTATGGAACCAGAAAAGACCCCGAATAGCCAGAGGAATGTTGACAAAGAAAAGCAAAGCTGACGGCATCACAATTCCGGACTTCCAGCTCTATTACAAAACTGTCATCATCAAGACAGTATGGTACTGGCACAAGAACAGACACACAGATCAACGGAATAGTATAGAGAGCCCAGAAATGGACCCTCATTTATATGGTCCACTAATCTTTGACAAAGCAGAAAAGAATGTCCAATGGAAAAAAGACAGTCTCTTCAACAAATGGTGTTGGGAAAATTGGACAGCCACATGCAGAAGAATGAAACTGGACCATTTCCTTACACCACACACAAAAATAGACTCCAAATGGTTGAAAGACCTAAACGTGAGACAGGAGTCCATCAAAATCCTAAAGGAGAACAAAGGCAACAATCTCTTCCACCTCAGCTCCAGCAACTTCTTCCTAGAAACATTGCCAAAGGCAAGGGAAGCAAGGGCAAAAATGAACTATTGGGATTTCATCAAGATAAAAAGCTTTTGCACAGCAAAAGAAACAGTCAACAAAACCAAAAGACAACCAACGGAATGGGAGAAAAGATTTGCAAATGACATATCAGATAAAGGGCTAGTATCCAAAATCTATAAAGAATTTATGAAACCCAAAGAACAAATAATCCAATCAAGAAATGGGCAGAAGACATGAACAGACATTTTTCCAAAGAAGACATCCAAATGGCCAACAGACACATGAAAAAGTGCTCAACATCGCTCGGCATCAGGGAAATCCAAATCAAAACCTCCATGAGATACCACCTCACACCAGTCAGAATGGCTAAAATTAACAAGTCAGGCAATGACAGATGTTGGCGGGGATGCGGAGAAAGGGGAACCCTCCTACAATTTTGGTGGGAATGCAAGCTGGTGCAACCACTCTGGAAAACAGTACGGAGGTTCCTTAAACAGTTGAAAATAGAGCTACCATACGATCCAGCAATTGCACTACTGGGTATTTACCACAAAGATACAAATGTAGGGACCCGAAGGGGTACGTGCACCCCAATGTTTATAGCAGCAATGTCCACAATAGCCAAACTGTGGAAAGAGCCAAGATGTCCATCGACAGATCAAGGGATAAAGAAGAGGTGGTATATATATATACAATGGAACATTATGCAGTCATCAAAAGGAATGAGATCTTGCCGTTTCCAATGACGTGGATGGAACTGGAGGGTGTTATGCTGAGTGAAATAAGTCAATCAGAGAAAGACGTGTATCATATGACCTCACTGATATGAGGAATTCTTAATCTCAGGAAACAAACTGAGTGTTGCTGGAGTGGTGGGGGGTGGGAGGGAGGGGGTGGCTGGGTGATAGACATTGGGGAGGGTATGTGCTATGGTGAGCGCTGTGAATTGTGCAAGACTGTTGAATCACAAATCTGTACCTCTGAAACAAATAATGCAATATATGTTAAGAAAAAAAAAAAAAAAGAAGATAGCAGGAGGGGAAGAATGAAGGGGAGTAAATCGGAGGGGGAGACGAACCATGAGAGACGATGGACTCTGAAAAACAAACTGAGGTTTCTAGAGGGGGGGGGTTGAGGGATGGGTTAGCCTGGTGATGGTTATTAAAGAGGGCATGTTCTGCGTGGAGCACTGGGTGTTATGCACAAACAATGAATCATGGAACACTGTATCAAAAACTAATGATGTAATGTATGGTGATTAACATAAAAAAATTAAAAATATAGAGAGAGAGACCTTATTAGCACCCCTCAGTCAATAATTGATAGATGAAGCACACAGAAAAGCAGTAAAGATATAGACAAAGCTAAACAGCAGTATCAACAAACTTACATACATAGATTCACTGCAGTCCCAGACAAAATCCCAGCCAGCTGTTTTGTATTTATCAAACTATAAAGTTTATCTGATGCCATGAACCATACTGAGTCCCCAGCAAAATTCATCCATCATAGCCTTAACCCCAGTGTGACTGTACATGGAGATAGGACCCTTGTGGAAGTAATTAAGGTTAAATAAGTTCTTACCTAAGAGTAGGGCCCTGGTCCAATAGGACTAGTGTCCTTATAAAAAGAGACAGCCATCTGAGGACACAGTGAGAAGGCAGCTGTCTGCAAACAAGGAAGAGCACTCTCACCAGATCCCAACCATGCTGGCACACTAATCCTGACCTCCCAGCCTCCAGAGCTGTGAGAACGTAAATTTCTATTGTTTAAGCCACCAGGTTTATGGTATTTTGTTATGGTAGCGCAAGATGGCCAATAAATATGGAAAGGCAAAAACAAAAAAACAAACAAAAAACCCTAAAATACCAAACACAATCCTAAAGAAAAACAAAGTTGGAGGACTCACCATACCTGATTTTAAGACTTACTATAAATCTACAGTAATCAACACAGCATGATACAGATGAAAGAAGAGACACATATCAGTGGAACAAACCAAGAGACCAGAGATAAACCCACAGAAATAGAGTCAACTGATTTTTCACAAAGTTGCAAAGGAATTGAACTGGAAAAAGACAGCAAAATATGAATCCAGACACAGACCTTACACCTTACCCAAAAATTAACTCAAAATGAATCATAAACCTAAATGGAATATACAAAATGATAAAACTTCTAGAAGGAAACATAGGAGAAAATCTACATGATATTGGGTTTGATGAGTATTTAGATATCACATCAAAAGGACAATCTATGAAAGAAACAGGTAAGTTGGACGTAAGATAAAAACCTCTGCTCTATGAAAGACACTGTTCAGAAGATGAAGAAACAAGCCACAGACCTGGAAAAATATTGGCAAAACATATCTGATAAATGACTTGTATCCAAAATATACAAAGAACTCTTCAAACTCAACAATAAGAAAACAAACAACCTAATTAAAACTAAAGCAAAAGCCCAATAACCAAAGCTGGAATAATATAGTCAGGAAAATAAATAATGTAGCATTGAATTATAACCTAAAGTATAAAATATCCATGAGTCCACACTGATACAAATAAATGGGGGAGAAGAGAAATCCCTAGCACAGAAGAACCCCAAATAATTTATATAAATATATGGGAACTCTCTGCCCTGGAGGAGGTGAAGCATAACTCCCCAATCCAGAAGTATAGGCTACACACAGTGACTTCCTTCCCAAGAGTTCAGTATGGAAAGAGAGCAAAGAGTGTGATGCAACTTCTTTCCACAGAAGCAACCTGACATTACCTCAGTCAGGTAATCAAGGTCAACATCAACCATGATCAGTCAAGGTAATAATATGTACCCTTGCTATGATATGATGAAAATGGCACTTCATCTCCGTGGTCTTCCTCCCAAAAACAAGCCCAATCTAATCATAAGTAAAACACCAGACAAATCCCAACTGAGGAAAATTCTACAAAATACCTGACCTGTCATCAAAAACAAACAAAAAAGCCTAAGCAACTATTTCAGACAAGAAGAGACACAACTAAGTAAAATATGGGATCAGAAATATGAACAGAAAAAGAACTTCAGATAAAAACTAAAGAAATCTAAATAAAGTATGAATTATGGCTAATAATATATCACTACTGGTTCATTGGTGACAAATGTATCATAGTATAAGATGTTAAGAGGAAAAACTGGGTGTTTACACATATGGAAACTCTCTCTGCTACCTCAGCAACTTTTCTGTAAATCTAAATCTATCTTAATATAAAAAGTTTATTTTTAAAAACCTGGGCTGTGGTTTTTATTATTTTCCTCATTTTAAGATCAGGAAACTGAGGCTCTGAAAAGTTGAGTGACCCACTCAAGGCCACAGGGCTAGCAAGCTGGTCCTGGAAGCCAGCCAGGTTCATTGGACTCCAGATTCTATGGTTTTCTTTTCCCTTGGGCTACCAAAAGTTTTTTATGTAACCATAACAAAAATAAAAGGGTGCTGGATAGTGCACAAAGGCTTTGAAGGTTACCAAAAAATTCTCAGTCCCTAGTGGGTAACGTGGCACTGTCCCACCTCTTCTATAACAGGTGACCAGTCCTGCAGCTATGACCCAGCTGTGCTATAGAGTCCCAAGAAACACACACACACACACACACAAACACACACACACCCCTGTCCCACCTCTTCTATAACAGGTGACCAGTCCTGCAGCTATGACCCAGCTGTGCTACAGAGTCCCAAGAAACACACACACACACACACAAACACACACACACACACCCCTGTCCCACCTCTTCTATAACAGGTGACCAGTCCTGCAGCTATGACCCAGCTGTGCTATAGAGTCCCAAGAAACACACACACACACACACACACACACACACACACACACACACACACTCCTCTGCCAGGAGCCATCTGTGTGGACTCTGCCTTCACACACACACACACACACACACACACACACACACACACACACACTCCTCTGCCAGGAGCCATCTGTGTGGACTCTGCCTTGTGCTGTGCAGGGGTGGCAACTCGCCTCTCCCAGGTGCTGGGCAGACTTGGTTGGGTCCTGGGCATCTTTGCCTGGTGGCCCCCTCAGAGACAGGCCACATACACACATGCTGGCTGCCACCTTTGCCTCCCATGAGGTGTGGGGGTGCCTGCCTTTATCCCCAGCTGTGCTGGCTCCCTCTTGTCCTTCCCTAGCAGCAGGACGCGCACAATAGGCTGTGTTTAAATCTCTGCACAGGCTGATTGCTCTCTAATTGCATCTTCCCTGGATAGCCTGTCAGAGCTCTTCTAATTTGCGGACCTTTTTTTTTCCCTATAAACAAAAAATGCTCCCTCCCTTGCTGGCTCCCTTTTTGAGGTTTATCCAAGGTGTCTGAATGAAAACATTTTGTGATCTCATGCTGATGTACCAACTTCCCCCTGTACCTCCCAGGGGTTAACAGCAGGCCTGAAAGCTGGTCTCCTGGACCATCTGCAGGGCTAGCTGCCCCCGGGGCCATACATATTCTGCTTCACCACCAGGAGCCACCGCTTCAGGGCACAGGGACACAACAGGTTTGCTTGAGACCAGGCTACCACTGGGCTTTCTTTGAAAAGTTGAAGTGGGTTTGCTGGCCCCTTTCACCACCTCCTGAGGTGGCCCTGAGCTGACACCTGCCCTCCTTTTCTTGCTGCTATCTGGAATGCTGACCATTCTCCACTTTCAGCCTGAAAGACACCTTTCTACAAGTTCCAGCTCTTGTTTCCCCTTCTCTTTATTCCATGAATGTGTGCATAACCCATGCATCTTCCACAACCACCCAGGAAGATCACACCACAGCCTTCTGTGGCTCATTTTCCACATACCTGCCTAAGATCAAAACCTTGAGTTTACTCCCAACCCAGGTGTGTGTGTGTTTGGATGGGCAGGGATAGGGGACATAATACTAGCAGTGGTTGAGAGCGGGGCAGTGGAGGCTCCCAGGACTGACTTCTAGCATTTTCCATTTTCCGCCAGCCTGCTCTGCCTCATTGCGGCGATGTCTCTTGTTGATGCCAATATCCCCCAAGGCCACCCATACTCTGTGAAACCACCAGAACCTGCTGTCCTTCCATACTTCTCTGGTCCAGGCTGTTGCCTTCCCTGTCAGGCAGGGGGCACATGGAGGCAGGTCAGGGCTGCAGACCAGCACAAGGAGGGCCTGCTCTTCCCCATGGCAAAGCATGGAGTTGGGACCCACAGACATGAAGTCATGTGCTGGCATAATGTTGAAGGCTAAAGCTAGGGCCATGTCTATCCAAGAGGGCTGGAGAGAGACAGGAGATAAGGCCTAGGAGAAAGGGTAAGCAAGGGTGTGGTAGAGACAGGCAGATTTACCAGGAGGCTATGAAGTGTACACTTTAGGTTCTCCTCACTTGCATGGGCCCCTTCCCATGCTCTGCACCTAATTTTGTATTCAGTTTTATATATATATATATATAAATATATATATAAATATATAAATATATGTATTATATATGTATGTATAATATATACAAATATATGTATAATATATAATATACATATATATACAAATATATATTATATATACAAATATATAAATATATATATGATATATAATTTTTTGGGGAGAGAGGTCTAAAATTTCATAAGGTGCAGATCCTACAAAACTTGAATCTGTTCCAAGTAAAGTAAGAAAACTGAAGGTACAGAATAGTAGTGGGGCAGATGGACTGCAAACCAGAGCAATTCCAGATCTGGAGTGAGGATGCCCACAGTAGGGTATCATGAACCAGTAAAGTTATGTAAAAAGCCTGGAGCAGAAGCGATATACCCAGACATAACTGAAAGCTGCTGGATCAACTGCCTGGGGCACTGTTATTTCTGTGCTCCAATAGATACCCCAGGGAAAACACGAATAACCCCTTTTTGTGCTGGACTCTAAGTCAGGGCTACAATTAACCCACATGTTGCCACTGAAGGAACTGGAAAAAGACACCCCCTTCCTCTAACACATGCAGCCCCTCACCAAGGTGCCCTTGGCAAGTAGAGCTCAATCTGGATTTTAGCCTTCCTCTTGCTCCCTCAGCTGAGTACTCTTGTGTAGTAAACAACCTATAGAAATGTACTAGGCCAACAAACTCAACATGGGTTACAAAGCAGGTTGAGTCAAGCAGGAATGTTCCAGGGATTTCAGCCAATGAACTCATAGTTCTTACTCCCCTTACTAGCAGAGGCCCCTCCTCTAGAACTCTGGCAAAAGTCCATGTGAGCTAAGTCAGAGAATAATCAGAATAAAGCATGGTGGTGATGACAGCAGACAGAAAGACACCAGTTCAAATCCCAATTTTGCCATTTACTGCTTGGTTAGCCTTGGGCAAGTTCTCTATTTCATTGAACCTTTGTTTTCTTATCTGTAAAATAAAGCCCACAATGCATTCCTCTGAGAGTTGTGGAAAGGGTTACAGAAGATAATACTGACATATTTCAAGTATCTGGTCCATTACAAGAGTTCAGTAAATGATGGCTACAATTGCCGACTGATGGACAACTAAAATTACTCCTCACCTCCTGCCTGCAATTAAATCATCGTACCTCAACTCTTGCCTCAGAGTGAGTCCCCCAGCCTCATTAGTGCCTCACACAGATTCCCAATGGTTTGTTCAGCAGGTGCTCCAAAACAGCGTTAAATGAACTGAGACACTGCAAACTAAATTCTGGCTAGGTGTAGGAGCATTTATCTCACATATAAGACCATTTATTCCTCAATGGCAGGAAATGATCTTATCTTTTTGCAATGTTGAATTAAAGATCACCCATCAAACTCTCTGATCTCAACTGCCTTGTCCTGAGAGGTGGTCTTCCTGCGCTGCTTCATTCCCTCAGGTTCTGTCTCCAGTCAAAAGATAAGTCCCCATGGAAATGCTCTAAGAACTGACAGGTATGCCTTAATAATGTTAATAAATTTATCAGACTTAGATTCTCTATAGAGTACTGGTTTTAATAAACGAAAAAACTGAAGAGCTCAGAGATTGGTTCTTAAACATCTAAATATCTAAGAATTATAAATTTCTGTAGTTAAGCTCTGCTAAAATTGTCCATGACTATTGGCTCTATGACAATATTAACATTTTTTAATCCTTCCCATATGCCAATGACAGGACTAAGCACTTTTATGCATACAGACTCATTTAGTCCTCATACCCACCCTGTAAAGTAGATCCTATGGTTTTATAGATGAGAAACTGAGCCACAGAGAAATTACTTGCCCAAGGTCACACAGTTGATAAAGGGTGGAAATGAGATGTGAATCCAGCAATTTGAAGCCAGAGTCCTTGATGATTACTCCTTCGCTCCACCACCTCTTACCAAAGGTTCAGAGCTCAAAGCTCCTGGCACAGAGGCCTGACGATCTGCCAAATCAGGCTGGAAAAACATGTCATACTAAGACCCCATAATTTTCATGTCCCTTGGAAACCACAAGAAATGAGAGGGAAATCAGAAAGAGGGAAATGACTATTTTTCCAGATATACCATATTATCTACACAACCAAAGAGAATCAATTGAAAAAGTAACCCAAACAATAAGATTGAGATAACTGTTCACAAAATTAATGTTAAAAAAAAAAATCAAGAGCTTTTCTAAAAACAACCAACCAGAAAAGAGAATGGAAGAAAAGATACCACTTAGAATTGTAATCCAAAAGAATAACTAGGAAAAACTTAAGCAATATGTAACATATATATGAATTATAAATAACTATCTAATGGAAAATAAAAGATTTAAATAGAAAGATATTCCCTTTTCTTCAATAGAAGGACTCCTTACCAAGATGTCTATCTTCCCTGCATTAAATCTATAAATTTAACATAGTCAATACCAAAAGGAGGGGTACTTGGGTGGCTCAGTCAGTTAAGGTTCTGACTCTTGGTTTTGGCTCAGGTCATGATTTCAGGGTCCTGAGATCAAGCCCCACCTCGCCAGGCTCCGTGCTCAGCACAGAGTCTGCTTGTCCCTCTCCCTCTGCTCCTCCCCCCACTTGCTCTATCTCTCTCTCTCAAATGAATAATATTTTAAAGGAAATAATTGGGGGAGGGGTAGAGGGAGGGTAGGATCCTCAGATGGACTCTAAAATTTATACCAAAATAGAAATACAAGAAAAGCCACAATATATATGATAAAGAAGAGTATGAGAGAAGTAGCCCTAGCAGATATTAGACTGTATTATAAAGTTATAGTAATTAAAATATTATACTGGCTAAATAATTGATAGCCAAATGAATGTAAGTGAATAGAAAAACCAGAAGTAGACCCAAAAATTTGGTTTATGTAGAGACATCTTTTTATTTCAATGGAGAAAATATGTATTATTCAATAAATGGTTTAGGATAACTGGCTAGGCCATCCGAAAAAGAATGAATCCCTTCCTCATTTCTTTATACCAAAAGAAATTCCAGACAGATAAAATACTTAAATGTAAAAACCTAAACAGTAAATGTACTAGACACAGGACAGTTTTTGTTGTTGTTGCTATTGTTTTTTATATAATTTGACAGGAAAGACTTCTTTAGGCATAACATTAAACCCAGAACACATTAAAAAAAGTGAATAAAGCTGACTACATAAAATTTTAAATGTCTTCATTTAGAATAGAAGACGACAGTGAGTTTCTCAGACAAAAACTAAAGGAGTTCATGACAACTAAACCAGCTCTATAAGAATATTAAAGGAAACTCTGAGTGGAAAGGAAAGTGAGAGTATAAAAAGTAAACACAAAAGCAGTAAAAATAAATATCTCTGTAAAAATCAGTCAAGGATTCATAACATAAAAGGATGTAAAATAGGACACCATATACCTAAAACATGGGGGGAGGAGTAAAGAATGGGTTTAAACTTAAGTGAACATCAACTTAATATAGATTGCTATATGCAGAAGATGTTATATACAAACTGAATGATAAACACAAGGAATCCAAGTATATCACTAAAGAAAACCAACAACCATGAAAGAGAACAAGAAAGGATCAGAGAAAATCTATAGAAACAACCACAAAACAAGTAACAAAATAGCAATAAATACATATCTATCAATAATTACTTTGAATGTAAGTGGTCCAAACACTCCAATTGGAAGACACAGGGTGACAGAGTGGATAAAAAAACAAGACTCATCTATATGCTGCCTACAAGAGACTCATTTCAGACCGAAAGACACCTGGAGATTGAAAGTAAAGGGATAAAGAAACATTTATCATGCAAATGGATGTCAAAAGAAAGCCAGGATAGCAGTACTTATACCGGACAGAATACACTTTCAAACTAAGAAAGACACTATATGATAATGAAGGGGACAATCCAACATGAGGATATAACAATTGTAAATATGCACCCACCATGGGAGCACCCAAATACCTAATAAAACAGTTAATAACAAACACAAAGAAAATAATTGATAGTAACACAGTAACAGTAGGGGACTTTAACACCCCACTTATCAAATTATCCAAACAAAAAATCAGCAAGGAAAAAAAAAATCAGCAAGGAAACAGTGGTTTTGAAGGACACACTGGACCAGATGGATTTAATAGACATATTCAGAACATTCCATCCTAAAACAGCAGAAAACATTCTTTTCAAGTGTACATGAAACATTCTTCAGAAGAGATCACATATTAAGCCACAAAACAAGTCTCAACAAATTCAAAAAATTCAAATTCACACCATTCATCTTTTCCGACTACAATGCTATGAAACTAGAAGTCAACCACAAGAAAATATCTGGAAGTTAAATAACATGTTACTAAACAATGAATGGGTCAACCAAGAAATCAAAGAATAAATCAAAAATTACATGGAAACAAATGAAAATGGAAACAATGATCCAAAACCCCTGGGATACAACAAAAGCTGCTCTAAGAGCAATACAGGCCTACATCAAGAAGCAAGAAAAATCTCAAATTAACAACCTAAACTTACACCTAAAGGAGCTAGAAAAAGAACAAAATGCAAACCCAGCAAAAGGAAGTTAATAATAAAGATTAGAGCACAAATAAATGATATAGAAACAACAACAACAAAAATAGAACAGATCAATGACACCAGGAGCTGGTTCCTTGGAAAGATCAACAAAATTGATAAACCTCTAGCAAGACGGAGAGAGAGAGAGAGGGAGGGAGAGAGAGGACCGAAATAAATCACTAATGAAAGAGGAGAAAAAACAACCAACACCACAGAAATACAACAATCATAGCAGAATATTACATTACCTATATGCCAACAAACTGGACAGTCTAGAAGAAATGGATTAAATTCCTAGAAACATAACCTAACAAAACTAAAGCAGGAAGAAATAGAAAATTTGAAAAGACCAATTACCATCAATAAAATTTAATCAGTAACAAAAATATTCCCCAAAAAACAAAAGTCCAGGATCAAACAGCTTCACAGGT